>NC_041390.1:209660839-209751058 GCF_002162155.2 Triticum dicoccoides | reverse complement strand
TCGTCCGGACACGTCCGGTGCGGCGGGGAGAGGATTTTTTTAGGGTTTGAGGAAGGGGGATCCGTGAATTTTTGGAGGGGGGGTGTATATATAGGCATAGGGGGAGCTAGTAGAGTCCAAATGAGGTGCGGTTTTCGGCCACGCGATCGTGATCGAACGCTCTAGGACATGGAGTGGAGTTTGGTGGGTTTTGGGCCAACTTGGAGGGGTGTTGGGCTGCAACACACACGAGGCCTTTTCGGTCCCTCGGTTAACCGTTGGAGTATCAAACGAAGTCCAAATGATACGAAACTTGACAGACGGTCTACCGGTAGTAAACCAAGGCCGCATGACAAGTCTCGGTCCAATCCGGAAATGTTTAACCCGCACACATGAAAGAAAGGTAGAAATGACCACCGGAGGAGAACGAAGCGCCGGAATGCAAAACGGACAACGGGGAAAATGCTCAGATGCATGAGACGAGCACGTATGCGAATGAAATGCACATGATGACATGATATGCAATGCATGACACGCGAGCAATGACAAGGCAACAACAGCGAATAACTGGACGACACCTTGCACATCAGTCTCGGGGCGTTACAACAACCCCAAATGCTAGATCCCCGATCGTCCCAACTGGGCACCACTACTGATCAACCGGAAAAGACACAACACAATGATCAAGATCTTCATCGAGCTCCCACTTGAGCTTGGTATCATCACCTGCACTGGTATCATCGGCACCTGCAACTATTTGGAAGTATCTGTGAGTCACGAGGACTCAGCAATCTCACACCCGCGAGATCAAGACTATTTAATCTTATGGGTAGGATAGGGTAATGAGGTGGAGCTGCAGCAAGCACTAAGAAAATATGGTGGCTAACATACACAAATAAGAGCGAGAAGAGAAGCAACACAACGGTCGTGAAGCTAGAAGTGATCAAGAAGTGATCCTGAAACTACTTATGCACAACCATAACACAAGAACCGTGTTCACTTCTCGGACTCCGCCGAAAAGAGACCATCATGGCTACAGACACGGTTGATGCATTTTAATTAAGTCAAGTGTCAAGTTCTCTACAACCGGACATTAACAAATTCCCATCTGCCACATAACCACGGGCACGGCTCTCGAAAGTTTATACCCTACAGGGGTGTCCCAACTTAGCCCATCACAAGCTCTCACGGTCAACGAAGGATATTCCTTCTCCCGGGAAGACCCGATCAGTCTCGGAATCCCGGTTACAAGACATTTCGACAATGCTAAACAAGACCAGCAAGACCGCCCGATGTGCCGACAATCCCGATAGGAGCTGCACATATCTCGTTGTCAGGGCAACACCGATGAGCACTCCGTATAACTAAAACCAGCCCTCAAGTTTCCTCGAGGTGGCGCTGCAAAGGACTCTAGTTCGTACCAACACTTAGAGAAGCACTGGCCCGGGGGGTTAAAATAAAGATGACCCTCGGGAGCGCGACTCCCAAGTAAGAAGTATAGGTGGTGGTGAGGCAAATGGTAAAACCAAGGTTGGGCCTTGCTGGAGGAGTTTTATTCAAAGTGAACTGTCAAGGGTTCCCATAACACCCAACCGCGTAAGGAACGCAAAATCAAGGAACAGAACACCGGTATGATGGAAACTAGGGCGGCAAGAGTGGAACAAAACACCAGGCATAAGGCCGAGCCTTCCACCCTTTACCAAGTATATAGATGCATTAATTAAATAAGAGATATTGTGATATCCCAACATATCCATGTTCCAACATGGAACAAACTTCAGCTTCGCCTGCAACTAGCAATGCTATAAGAGGGGCTGAGCAAAAGCGGTAACATAGCCAAACAACGGTTCGCTAGGAAGGTGGGTTAGAGGCTTGACATGGCAATATGGGAGGCATGATATAACAAGTGATAGGTAGCACGACATAGCGGTAGAATGAACAACTAGCAGGCAAAGATAGAAGTGATTTCGAGGGCATGGTCATCTTGCCTGAGATCCTGCAAGGAAGAAGAACGAATCCATGAAGAAGGCAAACGGACGTAGTCGAACGGATCCTCACAACTCCGAAACAAAACCGAAGCTAATGAGAGAAGCAACCTGGAAAGAAGCAAACAACATAGTAAACCAACAAGCATAAACATGGCATGATGCACAACCAAGTATGATGCATGTCCGGTTTAATGAGGCATGACATGGAAAAGTGCACAAACAATACTACAAATCAAGTGGAGCTCAATATGCAACAAGTTGCGTATTGACGAAACACCACATCAATTATTTAGTTCTCTCTCGTTTATGTACTCAACAAAATTAAATGTTATTAAACATGACAAGAGGTGAAGCATATGAAAACCACACATTTAAGCAAGTTTAAATGAGGCCGGAAACAACAACAACAACAACAACAACAACAACAATTGCAGAAAAATCCTCATATGCATATTTCGAATTAGCTACTGGTATGCTCTAAACATAATTTAGAGTTGGTAAACATGCAAAGTAAGTACACCATGTGAAACTAGGCATTTTTCTACCCATTTACATATATAATTTATTTTAAACCAAGCTACGGTTAATTAGTTATGAAAAAATTAGCATGGCATTATGCAAATTAAATCAAACAACATTTTAAACATTTTTAACATAGATGAAAGTAGCATATTAAGAAACTAGACAAAATTCTAAGCATTTTTCATGTATAAATTATTTTAATCTGATGCACGGTTGTGGAGTTATTATATGCATGAACGTGAAGGACTTTTCTGCAAAACGGTAAAACTCTGGATAAATAGACAAACTCCGCCAGACAGAAAAAAAACACTACGCGGGCCGAAACAACAGGCTGGCCCAACAGTGGGAACAAAAGAGGAGGGCGCGCGGGGTGACCTCACCATGGGCCATGGCCCCGTCGGTGATGTTGGGATTGAGCACGATGCGGGGCTGGGCCTCGCGGGGCACAAGCTTCAGAGGCGAGGCACTGTTGCGACCGGGCCCACGCGCAGGAGCGTAGTCAACGGCGATGCGACGCGCGGTCGTCCTCCTGCTCGAAGCAGAGGCAGGAACAGGCGCAGCGGCGGCGGTGAACTAGGCGAAGGCAGCAGGTCCAAGAGGTTGGGGACGGGCGCCGGAGGCCTGAGCAGACCAGATCCAGGTGTGGCGGCCCCATTTCCGGTGATGGTCGATAGATCCGGCGAGGGTGAAGCAGATCGGTGGTGACGCTCCACGGGATTCCTGGCAGAGAGAGAACAACGGAGGGAGAGGTTAGAGAGAGTTCGAGAAGGAGGAAGGAGGGTGCGGGGTCGCTGGGTACTCATCTCCGGCGATGACGGCAGCAGATGCCTTCGTCCAGAGGGCGGCGGGGAGCGCTCCCGATCCCATCGGGATCGAGCGAGAGGGTGCGGGAGGTGGGAGGAGCGGGGCGGCTCGACCGCCTGTTGGGCGGCGGTGGGCCTGATTCGGCCCGCGGTGGGCTCGCGATGGGCTCCGGCGGGCCCTGCGCAGTGGGAGGCATGGGGAGAATGCGGGGAAGGTGATGTGGAGGCACCCGATAGGCCTTGGGCGACTCCTTAGGTGGCGGCGCGGCCAAACAGTCAGCGCCAAGTGGCGGGAGGGCAGCTGGGGAGGACCTGGCGGTGACAAGTGGCTGCGGCGGAGCGGGCAGGCGTGGAAATTGAGGAGGGTTGGTGGCTGCAAGTAGGTGGAGACTAGGGGATGCCAAATAGGAAGGAGGGCCATTTATAGGTAGGATTACGGTTTGAGGGGGTTTAGGGGTGTTTCATCTGTTTTTGGACCATTCGATCATCATCGGACGGCCCAGGGCAGAGGGGTAGGTAGGTGGGCTAGAAGGACTGTGTAGAGGGGCTTGGGCTGAGAGAAGAGAAGAGAGAGGCCTGATGACTGTTTCCGGAGACCGAAAATGTCCGATGATAGACCGGCTATAATGCCGCTATTTAAAAACATTATAACTGAGCACTTCCGCTACTCTCTCACGCCCCTAGCTGTTTTAGCCGTTAGATCTCGCGATGTGGGAATTTTTGGTCGTTGGATGTGCCTTAGTGCTACAGTTTCCGGGATGCTACTCCAAAAGCAAAATCGGAGCACTATGGTTTACTGGGCTAGAAAGAGGCCAGGTAAGCCCATTGGGTTGTCAGTGCGCATGGACCCCGTGAGACGACCCAATCCAACTACCCTCCATGCTAAATCGTTCGCTCCCATCCTGACCTCTCCTCTCCCGTTGGCGGCTTCAACCCTTCTCTGATCGCGCTAACTACGGCGGTGACTGACACTGGGCGATGCGGATGCCCAAACCCTCCCAGAAACCATCTTCTTCGCCCCATCCAAACCCAGCGGGCTAGCCTTCCTCCTCCGCGACGATGCAGATTGATGCTACGGCAGAGTTCCATCTTCCTTATTGGTCCCGACACTGCCCCTTCACCTTTTGCATCGCGTGTGCTCGCGTGGGATGGCGGCGTGTCCAGATCAGCGCACAGCTCAGCCGATGCGACGCGGCGTGACACCTCCGTCACCCTCACCATGTTCGCCTTGCCTTATTCACCACTCTGCGTCTGTAACAACCTTGCGGTTTTGCAGGTAATCCGTTTCTACCCATCTTCTATCTCCCCTATCATTGTCTAATGATATTGCTCTCCCTCTCCATTCGAATGCTCCTTTCTCTTTCTTGCTAAATCTCTTGATTTACTGATGCAAGTTTTTGTACCGATAAGTATGATAGTCTGCAGGGATTGTGCATCTAGGAAGAATTATATATGTACAGGCGGAATAATAAAATCAGTAAAATGACAGTTCCAAATTTCTCCTGGAATAAAGTGAGAAGAAATGATGTAATGTATCTAAGATCCATCAGAACTGTTCAGTTTTAATATTTGGATCATTGGATTTACGAATATATGAGACATTTGAATTAAGAGATGGAGGATCTGATTGCGTTGTCAAAGGTGCTCTCAACGTAAGTTCACTAACCATCTTTCTATTCAGAGTGAAGGTGTGCCCATAGTTATAATATGTCGCCGTTTGTACATTTTAATTTAATATAGATGAAATTTTGATAATGACAAGTCGTCATAGCTGTGAGTGGTTTCTTAGAACTTCTAGTATGCTGTTTTTTTGTATTATAACTAGCGCATATCTGTGTTTTTATTAGGTGGTTATCACAATTTACTGAAGAAAGGTGTCATCTTTCTCTGTGGATAGGGTCACATTAATCTTATTGGCCAGTACTGATTGGGAAGGTATGTATCTCAAGCTCTCAACAAACATATACTTATTTTTTCTTGATATTGTGCTGACATAAAAGATATGTTATGTCACGGGATCCATCTGAGCAGTTTCGCATTGATAACTTCATAGTAGAACAACTTGATGTGTCATTGTGCAACCAAAAGGACTCCGCCGACCTTTGTGCCAAACGTTGAAGACCTCTAGGTACTGCTCTCTCTTTTATCATGATCGATTATTCTGACATGCCTTCTTGTTTGCTTTCATCCACAATATTATTGGATAAAACCTCTCACATGCCTACTCTGAGATATAATTTGCTCTATTGATGCACGGAGTGAATCTGATTTAGACCAACATTGTAGCAAATCAAATTAACTGACATGATATCATGTGTGTTTATCTTTCCTGACAAATACAATGTACATAGAAATGAGATACTCTTGTTGTAACTTGCTTCTATTCTTGCAACTTAGGTCTGTTTCGTCTTTTCTTTTGTAGAGATACTGTTCAGACTAGAGGATCATGCTTTCAGTATACCAATTTATGTTCATTACTACCTTGCATCACCAACTAGCCACAAAAAAATTCATAAACATAACAAGGTTGTGGCAGATCTTCCTATTCATAGGGGATATTGCTCAATGCTCTTCCTTTAAACTCATTTATGTGTGAACCAAAGAACACAAATTTCTCATGATTCTAAGTAGTTTTTTACAGTAAATTGCTGATTTATTTATCTGCTTTTACATTTGTGATCAATGTTTCTTCTAGCATGTCGCTTTGTCGCACCAACAAGTGCATGGCTTTATCCTGTGATAGCCCAAAATTAGCAAACGTTGCACTATCTTAGTCACTGAAAGTTTAGATGGATCTGCCCATGCTAATTTGTAGTATGAATTTGCACTTCACGTGATTAGATGGGCCTAAAGACTGTAAATTTCAAACACATAGTTGCATCCATGTTGTTGTTATATACACTAAAGTTAAGGTTGAATTCGATTATAAGCACGCAGATGGTGTACTTTGTTATTACCAGTTAAGGTCTTGGTTTTTTTATTATCATTGCTCCATTAAATTTAGTTTGACTTTTTGTCGTTCTACCTATCCCACTTCTGACATTGCTAGAACCTACACTCCTGGCCTCCTCCATTACCAACACTATAGCACATATGCAAATAACATAAGTTGACAAACTCCAACTTGATAATCCAGATTATATAGTCACCATACTGAGGACTGTGTTCCTCAAAATTTAGAAGAAAAAAAAGAATTGTTGTTCAATTTGCTATATACAAAACAATAAGTAGTTTCTAATTGCTCGTCCAAAATAGACAGTCAATTTGTAGTATGCTTCAGTTCTAAAAAAACATTTTTAGCCTGCAGGTTACTTCCGCAAGAAAATTAGTCCGTCATTTAAATGATTTTGATCTTTTTTTGAGTTCATAAATTACTTCCATCTGGAAGGGAGATTTCTTCCTTTGGTGACCGTTAGTTTGAATTTGAGAAAATATATATACACAGATCTAGGTGGGTACAAGTTATTTTTATCATCTAACACTGTTCAACATTGACCAGTTTTCAGTGTATTATTTAATTTTGTGCTAAATAGAGTAAAAAGAAGAAGGTTTACCTTTGATTTTAGTTTTTTGTGCTACTTGTGTTGCTAAATTAGTTCCACTACAGTAGCGATTATAATCCCTATAGCAATTATATTACCAATTCGATCATTGTTCATGGGCACTATGAGGGCCCGAGGCACTTTCACATATCAGTTTGAGAGAAACTATGTTTCGCCTTGGGAGATAGTCCATGGATTTTATTTTATTTTTGGATCTTGCATCTGCCATTATTTGGTAAAATTCTTCATTCGATAATAGTTTTACTTGCATTTTGTTCTGAGCAAGTGTAGTGTCTTCGGTATACCTTTGTATCATCTGTTGTCCAGTTATTGCAGGTTTGATGCGTTAATTCTCTGCTGGTACGAGCACACTAAAGTTGTTACTTTTTTTGGTAAGGCCAAAGCGTTCCTGGAAGTACAACAGAAGGGCTTGCCTTTCCAGACGAGAAAAAATGACAGAGCTCTCTTACCTTAAGATGTTATCTTTGTACTGGTCTGTTCAGAAAGAAGAAGTAACGATCAGTGCCATTTTCATATATGTATGGACTCAATGAAATTATAGGTGCCATATCGTGATTTCGACCACCACAGAGTTATTATGTGGCTTGGATCTGGGTAGTAATCATGCTTTCAGACATTTATAAATACCTACCTTTCCATTGTAAAAAGGGACGGGCGCAGCCACGCGCGCCTTCAGTGATCTAGTATGTTTAACGGTTGGGCTATCAAACGAGCTCCGAATGCGACGAAAATTGACAGGCTGTTTATCTACATTGTACTAAGACCGCACGCCAACTTTCAACCCATTCCCAGAACACTTTTATGCCACTTATAAAAAAATATTTCGGAGGTGCCTCGGGCGCGTGCAAGTGTGTCTGGGCTCAGAACGGACAACGGACGGAACTGGGGAACCCGGACGGATGCAAGTTTTGAAAACATGAAGATGCAATGCGGATGATGACATGGCAAAAATTCAACACGCAAACGAATGACAAGGCAACAACAGCGAAGAACTGGAAGACATCTGGCGCATCTGTCTTGGGGCGTCACAACACTCCTCCACTTACAAGAGAGGTTGAACAAATTGAATGAAAGAGTACAACGAAGATGAACAAAGTTGAAAACTGTCGGATTTCGGGTTCTGGCAGACCCTTAAGGTTCGAACACTAGGGTGCGCGCGGAGATTACGCCTTCTACCTCTCCGTCTCGCAAGGATCTAAACTAACGAAAGAACAGCGCAAGAGACACAGGGTTTATACTAGTTCGGGCCACCGTTGTGGTGTAATACCCTACTCTAGTTTGTGGTGGGTGGATTGCCTCTTGGGGCTGATGATGATGAACAATACAAGGAAGAACAGCCTCGCGAGGGTCTGTTCTTGAATGGGGCGATGAACTGCTAGGAGGATTTCAGCTGCCCTTCTCTCTCTCTCTCTCCCTTTCTTCTTAGCCAATTGACTCCCCCCTTTGCTGTGCGGGTGGCTAGTCCTATTTATAGAGGCCCTGGTCCTCTTCCCAAATATTGAGCGGGAAGGGAGCCAACAATGGCGGGCTAATTTGAAGGGGGATAGCAAGTATCAACTATCCTGACAAAAGCAGTCTTCGCCTGCGCAAAGCTCTAGTGATGACGCCGTCTTGGGCTCCATGGTGACCTCCGTCTCGTAGTCCTTCTGGTCTTGGTCTTGTTGCACCGAAATGGCAACCTTTGACTGATGCCTCGGTACTCCGTGGCTGCGCTTGCCCCCTTTGCACCAAAGAGGAAAGGAGGACGTTGCGCGGGCTGGCACCCGCCTGGCGCCCCGCGTCGTCATGGCTTGCGTCACGGGCACCTCGCGAGGTACCCCGCCTTGATCTCTCCGCCTCCTCGCGAGCCAGCCTGACGAGGCCGTGCTTGAGGAAGGTCCGTGCCGTCCGCCCCGCGAGGCTTGGCCCCTCACGAGGGTCTTGAGTCTTGTGTTGATGAAGATGGGCCGTGCTGGGGCCCCCTTGAGCCACGCCGCAGGCCGCGGGCAGGCAAGTCTGGGGACCCCCGTTCCCAGAACGCCGACAGTAGCCCCCGGGCCCAAGGCGCGCCCAGACTTGGCCATGCTGAGAGGTGAAAGGGCATGGGCGAAGCGCCGCGGGCCCTAACAGCCTGCGGCCTTGGGCGCCGCGTGGCGGTTGATTGCACGCAAGTGCTTCAGCAACTGCGCAGGTTGATAAGGGAGCGGCGTATGCCCAGACTTTGCTTTTTGCTTTCTCCGGTTGCTGCTCAGATCCCCTTTCTTGTGCCTCCCCCTTCTTGCTCCAAATTTCCAGATCTACTCCGACTGCTTGACCTAGGAAGCCATGGCGCCTCGCCAGTCTCCGGCCGAAGCTTGGTACTCACCTGCCCTGGACTCTCCTAACGTGTCCAAGGCGGGCCTTGCGCGGCTGCGCCAGATGGCGGCAGCGTAGGGCATCAATGGGGCGCAAGTGTTCAAGGCTGGCTCCGCCACCCCTGAGGGCCGAGGGAGCACCTTTTATCCTCTCTTTGTAAGCTCCATTGTTGCGGGCCTGGTGCCTCCCTTCTCCGAGTTTTTCTTCTCTGTCCTCCGCCATTACAACTTGCAGGCTCTGCATCTCCACCCCAACTCCGTCCTTCTCCTGGCGATCTTCGCTTATTACTGCGAGGACCACGTAGGGGTGCAGCCCTCAGTGGCCTTGCTGCGCCACTACTTCTCCCTCCGGGTCTCTCGTAGTTCCCTTTCCGCGTGCGCGAGCTTCGTTGCGTATGGCGGCACCATTGCCATCTTGAATCCCGGGAAGAGGATTGAGGGCTTCAGGAGCAAGTGGGTCTTGGTAGATGCTGGGCGCATCCACCCTAGGTTGATCTTGCCCGCGGAGCAGCCCGCGAGCTCCAGCGACTGGTGCCGAGCGGAGCTCACGGATCCCTGTGCGAAACTGGTGTTGGAGAAGATGGATGCGGACCTGAGGCCGGTCAGCACGACGGCGGCGAAGTTGACCGGTGCGTTGTTGCTGAGGGAGTTCCTGGAGCACCAGCTGGCTCCACTCCGGTAGTACTCTCCTCCGATGTGGAGGCCTCATCCAAGCCCCGCAGCCTTGGGTGACGAAGATTTGGCCATGGTCCTCCAATCTCTGGTCGGGGGTGAGGTGGCAAAGTTGGAGGCGCTCCCAAGCCCTTGTTCCTTCACGACGATTGGGAACAGGTGGTGAAGTCCATGCCCGTTTTCAACGGGGACGGGCTCGTGCCCGTGGCGGCTTCCGAGGGACTGGTGGACGTGCCCTCTGGTGACTCCAGCAAAGAGGAGGACGAAGAGGAGCGGGAAAAGGGGCCTGAGTCCGAGGCGACCGACGGAGAGTCGAAGGCTCCCCTCCCCCAGCGCAGGCCCCGCAGTCTCCTCCTTTCTTCGAGCGATGATGACGAGGATGGAGACGAGCAGGTCGGCGGGAGCCTGCCCCTAATCTTGAAGAAGGACAGGACCGGGCTGATCTCCCGCGGGTCCGCCCCGGCCCCGAGGCAGTCTGCAGACGTACCTTCTGCTTCCGAGGTTGACCCTTCCAGTCGGCTGTCGGGCTTCAAGTTTGGCCGAAGGCTGCTCGAGCTCACCGGCGACGACCCGTAAGTGCCTGACCCTTGTATTTATTTCTTGTTCCGCTGCCGAGGCTTGACGTTCGCATTTCTTGAATAGGCTGGCGCCCGCGGCGAAGAAGCCGAAGGGGGCTCCTGAGGCTCCATCCACGGCAGCGCCGCCGCCTGTGGAGGAGGGTGACCGTGGTGCACGGGCCTCTCCTGCCCGGTCGTCCTCGCGAGGCCTGGCCGAGCTGGCTGGGGCGAGCTCAACCCCCATGCCCCAAGTGACTCCTGCGGTGCCTTTGCCCACTGCCGCCACCACAGCTGCTGGGGCGCAGCAGGCTCCACCTCAGGACGCTGTGGTCTTGCCGTCGTCGCCTTCTTCCCCCGTTCCGTCGACTGTTGTTTCTCCAACCTCTCCTGCCGTCCTGGAGCGTGCTGTTGCTGGACTGGACCGGCTGCGGCAGGATCTTCTCGCCGACCCTCGCCTGGTGGCCGGCGCTTGGAGCTTGCTTCAGGATGGGTTCGCTCCGACACCTCGATCCGGGCGGCGCTGGTTCAGGCCTCGACGGCCTGCGACGAGGAAAGGCAGGCCGTCCTTGAGACGAAGGCCGCTCGTGACTCAGCCCTGGGGGAGGTGGTTGAAGTCCGCAATCGTTGCAAGGCGCTGGAGCACGAGCTGCAAGACCTGCGGGACCAGCTCGCGAAAGAGGTTCGTCTGCGCCAGGAGCAAGAAGAAGGCATGAAGGCCCGCGAAGCGGTGATTGAGGGCCGGGAGGCCAAGCTCAAGAAGCTCCGTGTCCGCTTGGGTGCACTGGGGGAGGAGTTGGAGGCGACGAAGGTCGAGCTGGACAAGAAGGCCCAGGTTCTTGCCAAGGATCGTGTGGCCTTCGCAGACATGGAGAAGAAGGCTCGTGCTTCGCTGAAGATGCTCTACGCCAGTGGCCTGGAGAGCCCGCTGGCCGGCACCGAGGACGGCCCTGCCAAGTTGCTTCCCTTCCTGGTTCGTGCTCTTGAGGATGTCGCCCTTGGCCTTGGCCCCACAGCCGAGGCTGAGGCGCGTGTCATGTCTTCTGCTGCGCTAACGCGGGTCTTCACCCACATCTACCTTCGCGACCCCTGCGCCGACCTCGACAGCCTGTTGGAGCCAGTAAGCGGCAAGGGTGCTGCCGCCGCTGCCGAGGCCGTGAAGGGTCGCACTGAAGCTCTGCTGGGGAAGTTCCGGGCCTTCAGTACCGAGTCGAAGCAGGATGCCTCCGGTCCTGCCGCTCCATGAGGCGGGGCTGCCCGCGCTGCTCTACCGCCGCCAAGCGACTCCGCTACTGCTCTTGTCCTGCTTTTAGTTCCTGCACATGCATCATGCCTCGGGGAGGCATTTAAACTTGCGTTTGGTGTTGAGACAGTATGGACTGTAATATTTGCTTTTAAGTTCCTTGAATTTTATGCTTTTCTTCCCTACTTGCTTGTGTTCTACGCCGGCAGAGCCCGGCCCCGCGCGTACCTCACCCAGCATTAGCCCCGACCGGAAACCAGGACGGGACCAAAGGAGTGAGGGGCTACGGAGACAGTTAGGCTCCTGAGTCGCGATGCTCAGGAGTCCCCCTTGGTGCACGAACAACAAGTAGGGAGGTGTGATGTAGGTGGATCGTCCGTTCTACGTCTGCAGAGCCCGACTCCGCGCGTACCTCACCCAGCATTAGCCCCGACCGGAAACCAGGACGGGACCAAAGGAGTGAGGGGCTACGGAGCCAGTTAGGCTCCTGAGTCGCGATGCTCAGGAGTCCCCCTTGACGCGCAAACAGCAAGTGATGAGGTGAGATGCAAGTGGAACCACCGTTCTACGTCTGCAGAGCCCGGCCCCGCGCGTGCCTCACCCAGCGCTAGCCTTTCGGAACTAGGGAGTGAGGGGCTACGGGACCAGTTAGGCCCCTGAGTCGCGATCCTCAGGGGTCCCCCTTGGTGCTCAAACGGCCTTCATACCTTGGCTCCGCTCGGGGAGAGACGCGCGGCGAACCAGGCCCGAGGGGCCTGGCTGGGTGGCGTGCGTCTGGGCGTGACCCAGGCACAGCCCCCGTGCCCAGCCCCCTCGCGCGGCGCTCCCGGGGGGAGGCGTTGTGATGAGGCTAGACACTGAGCTCTCGGCTCCCTGAGGTTGTCGCGGCCCGGGGGCCACCCTCAGTTGTTTATCACCAGCGCGGAGCATAGCGCTTCCGCATGTGTATGGGCATAGCCGCTCCTTGGCAGTGTCGTCAGCCAGTGCGGAGCATGGTGCTTCCACTGGTACGTGGGAGGGGGCCCCCTCCGGGAGGAGCCCCCGGGGCGTGTACAGCCCCGCCCTGACACATGGTCGGCATGGTAGGGCTAGGTGAGGTGTATCTGGGCACCCGTGAGCCAGCGCGGGACTCACGGGGCCCTACCTCTAGGCGGGTTGTGCCTGGCACTGGGCCTTATCTTGTGTTGTGTTCCTGCAAGTTCGGTTAGATACCGGCACTCTACGTCCTCGGGTCCCAGCCCTCGAGCTTGTCTTAGCCGTCGCTGGTACGCCAGGTCGCGATGCCGTGGACATAGCCAGAGGGTGAGGGCTGGAAAGCCAGTAAGAGCCCTAAGTCGCGATGCTCAGGTACCCCCTTTAACGTGCAAGTGGTCGACATGGAGAAGAAGAGGTGCTGTGGACGGGCATCAAGTAATCAAGCATGACGGGCAAATGCATAGCCAGAAATAAACGCAAGGGAGATACATGCCGCTGGGCCTGGCCTGAGCGACTCGGGGATGATGCAGCCCGAGGGGCACTCCCAACAAAGCAAGCTAACAACATGAAATAAAAGGGATACATGCCGCTGGGCGGACCCACGCGGCCTGGGAATAATGCAGCCCTGGGGAGGGCGCTCCCAGCTGGAAATGAAACTTGTAAGATGTCACCTGAGGGTCTCGAGGGCGAAAGGGGTGTTGGTGTAGCAGACTCGGCGGGATGTGGAAGCCGATCCTCACGAGCCCCCAGGCCCAGGGGCCTCGGGAGGCTCCGGAGGCGCTGGTAGCCCTTCGCGCATCATCTCCATCTCCGCCAAGGCTGCGGAACGCCCGTCTTCTTGAGCCTCCATGACGCCCCTCATGAGGTGCTGGCACGTTGCAACCGCGCTCGGCAAGCCGTGAGGCATGCGAACGTAGATGTGGGGCGGACCCCCGCAGCGCCCCACTCGCGAGGGCCAGAGGCGCCCCGTCGTAGCAACTTGGTTGAGCCCTGGTACATCGACGCAGAGACGCAGCCTACCATCCTCGCCTGGGTGGGGAGCCACAGCCGTTAGATGGCGGCAACCCCTCATGATTCTTGATTCCTGTAGTTCTTGAATGACCTCGTCGACGAACTCCTGTGGGTCTGACCTTCCTTGCCTTGCTCCTTCTTGAGGGAAACGTGCTTCGTAACACGCCTCCATGTGGTGCCCAAGCGCCTCCCTCGTGACCTTGGCCAGGTCAGTGGCCCTCCAGTGGAGAGCCCCCGAGCCCTGCCCGAGGAGGGCGCCGGGCGCGCTTTCCTATGCGATGGAAGGAGGTTCCCCCTGGGTAGATGCGGGCCCTGAGGGGCCCGCCTCCCAAGGGGCTGGTCCGGATGACGTCTTCTTCTTCTTGGGAGTGGTCTCGGGAAGCCTCCTACTTCCGCGATCCGGGTCTTCCAGCGACGCGGCCTGAAAGGCTCGCTCCAGGGAACACACTGCATCCTTCTCTTCACAGGGCACCGTGATGACTCCGCCACTTCCTGGCATCTTGAGGACGTTGTAGCCATGGTGAGTCACGGCCATGAACTTGGCCAGCGCTGGGTACCCGAGGATGGCGTTGTACGGCAGGCGGATGTGGGCGACGTCGAAGTCGATGAGCTCAGTGCGGTAGTTGTCGCGTGCCCCGAAGGTGACAGGGAGGCGGACCTGCCCAATCGGGACCGTGGAGCCGTCGGTGATTCCGAAGAAGGGCCTGGTTGGCTGAAGCTAGTCGTAGGGCACTTGGATATTGTTGAACGTTTCCACGGACAGAACGTTGAGCCCTGCCCCACCGTCGATGAGGGTCTTGGTAACCAGCACATTGCTGATGACTGGGGAGCAAAGCATCGGGAGGACCCCGGCTGTGGCCGCGCACTTGAGTTGATCCGCTGAGCTGAATGTGATGGAGCAGGCCGACCACCTGAGAGGGCGCGTTGCCTCAAGCCTGGGGAGGACTGCATTCACTTCGCGGGCAAACTGCTTGAAGATGCGTTGTGAGGTTGGGGCTTGAGCTCCGCCCAGGATGCGGGTGATGGCGCGTGGCTCCTGGAAGCCCCCAGCCCCTTCGTCTTGGTGGCGGTCCTCGTTTCTCCTTGGCTAAGGCGGCAGTGGGGGGAGGCCTACATGGCCCTGTGGGCGATCCTCACGAGGCTGATCCCTCCAGTCCCCCTCGCGAGGCAGGTCTCGCCAGCGATCCTCGCGAGGTTGATCGCGCCACCCTTGGCGCGGGCCGCGGTCTTCCCAGTGTCCTGCGTTTCTCCCTCCTCCTCGGCCATAGCCCCGATCCGCGCGTTCAGGACGATGGCCGATCCTTCCTTCTCGCACGGCGCGGAGTTCTTGGCATTCGTTGGTGTTGTGGGTGTGGAGGTCGTGGTACACACAGTACCGGCCGCCCCTGGAGGACTCAGGCAGATCTTTGCCCCGCTTGGTGTTTGGTTCTGCCGCGAGCACGGCATCCCCCTTGCGCTTCACGTCCTTGGCCTTGGGCTTCTACTCTTCTGGGTCTGCGGCAGGCAGCTCGAGGAGGGAGAGGCGTCCCTCCTCAGCCCTGGCGCACTTGGTCGCCAAGTTGAACAGCTCCAGGGAGGTGCACAGGTCTTCATGCATCGCCAGCTCCTCCTTCATCTTGACGTCGCGCACACCATCGGAGAAGGCCGAGATGATGGCCTCCTCGGACACCTTGGGGATCTTGAGGCGCGCGCTGTTGAAGCGCTAGATGTACTTTTGCAGGGTTTCTCCAGATTGTTGCTTGATGTGGCGCATGTCGCTCACGGCGGGTGGCCGGTCGCGAGTACCTTGGAAGTTGGCGATGAAGCGGGTGCGCATCTGGTCCCAGGAAGAGATCATGCCTGGAGCTAGATTCAGGAGCCAGGTGCGGGCCCCTTCCTTGAGCGCCATGGGGAACCAGTTCGCCATGACCTTCTCGTCCCCGTTGGCAGCTTCGATGCCCAGCTCATAGAGCTGGTGGAACTCGGCAGGGTCAGTCGTGCCATTGTAGCGAGGAGGCAGGTCTGGCTTGAACTTGCCGGGCCACGCGACGCTACGCAGCTCGGTGGTGTAGGCACGGCAGCCTGCGGTGGCCACGACAGGCTTCGGCTAGTGGAGAGCTCGGTCTCGTGGGTCCCCACGCGCTGCAGCTAGGAGTAGCACGGGGTCTTGGTGTGCCGGAGCCGGAGCAGGGTCGCGGCGTGCCGGAGCAGGGAGCGCCCGGGCAGCTCCTTGTGGGCGTGGGACTTCTTGGCAGCTCCTTTCTTGCTGCGCTGCCGCCTGACGGAGCGGGTTCCGCCCAGGGGCCTCGCGCCTTGGAGCCACGGCGTCGTCTTGGAGAGGAGGCGGCTGGTACACCCCCGGAGCTTCGTTGCCCGCGCGGGGCAGGGTGCGACGCAGCGGAACGGACGGCGCGGGAGAGCCCCCGGCGGCGCGGACAAGCTCGGCGACACGGTCAAGCCACTCTTCGTAGACGTCGTCGATAGGACGGTAGCGCAGGAGCTCGTTTGCCGCGAGGAGCGCAGCTCGAGCCTCCAAGGGGGCGCGGAGCGCGCGGGACGAAGAACCAGCTGGTGCGAGCGATGGAGTAGCGGTGCGGCTGTCTTGGTGCACGGATGGATGCTGAGACGACGCCTGCTGCTCGCCCCCCGCTGAGCCGGTGGCGGCGTTGGTGGCGGGTGACAGGGAATGACGAGGACGTCGGCCGACGAGCGCCGTTTGGGCAACGCGGGAAGCGATGGTGGGGCGCTCGGCGCGGGCCCGACGAGCGTCGGGCATGGATGCGACGGTCGGAGGAGAATGAGGCGGTGGAAGACGAATTCCAACGCACCCCTACCTGGCACGCCAAATGTCGGATTTCGGGTTCCGGCAGACCCTTAAGGTTTGAACACTAGGGTGCGCGCGGAGATTACGCCTTCTACCTCTCCGTCTCGCAAGGATCTAAACTAACGAAAGAACAGCGCAAGAGACACAGGGTTTATACTAGTTCGGGCCACCGTTGTGGTGTAATACCCTACTCTAGTTTGTGGTGGGTGGATTGCCTCTTGGGGCTGATGATGATGAACAATACAAGGAAGAACAGCCTCGCGAGGGTCTGTTCTTGAATGGGGCGATGAACTGCTAGGAGGAGTTCAGCTGCCCTTCTCTCTCTCTCCCTTTCTTCTTAGCCAATCGACTCCCCCCTTTGCTGTGCAGGTGGCTAGTCCTATTTATAGAGGCCTTGGTCCTCTTCCCAAATATTGAGCGGGAAGGGAGCCAACAATGGCGGGATAATTTGAAGGGGGGCAGCAAGTATCAACTATCCTGACAAAAGCAGTCTTCGCCTGCGCAAAGCTCTGGTGATGACGCCGTCTTGGGCTCCATGGTGACCTCCGTCTCGTAGTCCTTCTGGTCTTGGTCTTGTTGCACCGAAATGGCAACCTTTGCCTGATGCCTCGGTACTCCGCAGCTGCGCTTGCCCCCTTTGCACCAAAGAGGAAAGGAGGACGCTGCGCGGGCTGGCACCCGCCTAGCGCCCCGCGTCGTCATGGCTTGCGTCACGGGCACCTCGCGAGGTACCCCGCCTTGATCTCTCCGCCTCCTCGCAAGCCAGCCTGATGAGGTCGTGCCTGAGGAAGGTCCATGTCGTCCGCCCAGCGAGGCTTGGCCCCTCGCGAGGGTCTTGAGTCTTGTGTTGATGAAGATGGGCCATGCTGGGGCCCCCTTGAGCCACACCGCAGGCCGCAGGCAGGCAAGTCTGGGGACCCCCGTTCCCAGAACGCCGACAAAAACACTCCGTTAGAAAAGAGTAACAAGGAACATTACGAGAACCTTGTAGGTTGAAAGACATAAGAAAAGTGTTACAATGGACAAGAGGTAGATGCAAGAACTTCAATTGAAACGAGATGTACAAGGAACGATAAGGATCAATTACGACAACACTCCGGTTGGAAATGGAAGGCAAGACTTGATAAGATGAAAAGAACTTGAGGAGATGACACAACACTCCGGTTAATTGGATAAGCATGAAAATAACATGATCCTCACAGTTCGAGATGATGATTGAAAAGAGCAACATCACAAAGCCTCCGGGAGAAAGAATAGAAGATTGATCATTGGAATAAGAATGGAGAAGAAAATGCCAACTTCTGCCACAAATGAGCTTGGAAAGCACCCTTCCAAGAAGGTTATAACGGAGTTGTTGGAAAACCAACAACGAAAAGAACAAGCTTGTAGTGGGCTTATGGAGAACATCTCAAAACTATGTGGTGAAATTCTGCCACTAACGAAAACAATAGATTAGATTGATATCAACAAGGAGATGAAAATCTTATCTCACCGGGAGGATAAATGAAGAACTTGGGTCATTTATAAGCACCATAAATAGCAACAATCCTTAGGGAAAGCTTTAGTTGAAATATAACCCAAGATAGCTCCAACTAATAGATTGATTGGTTGCAAAGGATCTCCTGAAGGAAGGGAAAATGATGGATTTAAACTATCGCATTCTTGACAACTTGAATCACAAAGGGAAATTGTCAATAATGACATAGCACCACCTCAGAAGATAAGAGAAAGAATTGCACTTCCGAATGCAAGATGAAGAATGCTTGAACTCCTCAAAAACAAGACATGTGTTGAGCACCATGTTTATTTTTGAGTATAGCTTGGCGGATCATAACTTCAAGAGAAATCTTGAATAACAATAGAAGAATGCAAAGAATCCTTGACGAACTACCATGTAGAGCATCGTGAAGAACTCCAGTAATAAAAGAATAATCAAACGAAAGGAAAGATGAAAGAACTCTGGTAATAAAAGGATGATAGAAAGAAAGAGAAGTTGAAAACAAAAGGTGAAGCCTTGCAATGATTTAGATGGAGCTTCGCGATGAGATAAAGCAGAAAAGACTTGGAACTCCGGAAAAGAAAAGATGAAGCATCTCGAACTACGAAATGTGACATGATGAACACTCTGGAAAGAAGAAACTAGATCACTTGGAAGAAACAATAATAAGAATTATGTTATGCGTATCCTTCACCAATTTAAATTGATGACAAGCAACGGATTTGGCATACTACTTATTATCATTGAAAAGGATTAAAGAGAGATATAGCGCAAACTTGAGAAAAGACTTCAACGATCCGTCGGTAAGATTGGAAAGAACGAATGAATTGATATGATAACATATGAAGAGGAACCTTGAACAAACCGCCGTAAGAACTAAAAATGATCAAAGAAAAGATAGAGAAACACCCGGAAGAATTAGCAAATGAACGAAGATGCTTGATTAGAGAATATTTAAATCATGCACCGGTAGGATTTATGGAGAACAAGAGATGAAAGATGGAATGAATAATTCTGGGATGATGGGCTCCAGAGAATCAAACTGAAAAGACTCCTAGATTGCTCTAAATGGCTGAAAAGAATTCTCACAATCGAAAACAATTATGAGAGGATGGCATCAAGCTAGAACCATGAATCTTGAAGACAATGGAGCAAGATTTAAGAGAAACTCTTCTTCGGTCTTCAAAATCCGAGAATGATGACGAGAAACACCACCATGAATTGTTGAGACACTCTGGAATGAAGACTAGAAAGGTTGAACCAGCGATGAAAGAATTTGAAAGATCTTGGAGAAAGACATAAGACTGATGATACTTCATTCTTACGTCAAACTTTGAAATGAATTTGAGAATAACTCTGGAAAAAGAAGAGTCAGGGTAAGATCCTGGAAAAAGACTTGTGTGTTAGGGCCCACTCAAAAGATACACCGTCGAAAAGATTGCTTAGGAAGAGATAATGTACCGGTTGATTTGAACGTCTTGAATGAGGTAACAACCTCGAAATAGCTTGAAAGGAATAAGAATGGAAACTTGAATCTTTTGAGATATCTTTGGCACTTCGGATATGAATAGAGAGAGATGAACGATTAAGAGGTGCACCGGCATGGGGAAGCATTTGAAAAAGGAAAGGAATTATCAACACCGAAAGCTTGAATTGAATTCATCGAAGAAAAAATGATGAATGATGAAACTGAAGCTCCATTAGTATCTTCCTGAGAATCACCAGATAAGGATATTGACGGAAAAGAATGGGGAGACTTCCCATCAATAAAAGGATACTTGAATGAGAAATCTTAGTCCTTGAAGAAAAAGAAAGGGTGGGAGGGCAGGAAAACAAAGGCAACTTGGGGCAGATGGAATGGATACCATTGAGAAAACATAGAATTGATCTAGCAAATATTGAAAATGATCGGATCCACTTGAAGAGAAACACACCGGTTGAAAAATAATTGGCATGACCATCTCGATGATCGAAAAGGATTACACTCCCATAGAAATATGAGAACACCATTTAGGAAAAGGTATGGATTCAATACTTTACATTGAAGCAACTCGAATACCACAACTCAAAACAAAACAAAGGATTTGGCTTGCAGAATAAGCAGGAACAAACATATGATAGACCCCATATCGTATCATGTGTCTGTTGGAAAGATATCCTACGTCATACTTGAATTCCCACTTATAAACTCCCGAAACTTTCTGGTTATTGAATCAGGTGCTGGGGATACAGGGGAAGCATAATATTTCACCCAAACTAACAATCCCTACATCCAGTTGTATCCAGCCTTCAACACATAACCAAGAAACCTTCGAAAATCGTGTACCTCAACCTTCAAAAAGCATCCGTTATACGAGTTATGGCAATACTCCCGAACTCCCGCCCCAATACTGGGTGGCGTCGAGGTTATCTCACCAACAACTGCATAAAAGAGATTATCGATGTCGGCGAACTCAGGTATTCCAGAACTGCAACGATATAATTGTGATGACAACACCTCGAAGCTCAACTACCCAGGACACTGCCACAACCCCTAAATGTCAAGAGGCACCAAGAACAATGTTCTCATCACAAGACTATCGGAACAATTCCAAGATACCCGCGTGATCCTAAAAAAATCGTGAAATTTGAGGAGAGGAAGTCAAAACTTCTACGTTAGGAGACCTCACCAGAGTGACGAAGGGATTCTGGAGTAAAAAGAATCCTACTCCCTGATATATATATAATCCTAAGACTCAAAACATTTTGTTCTAGACTCAACAACATCAGCGATTCGATCAAGCGGGGGGCTCCTAAGTCGGGGATGGCTCTGATACCAACTTGTAACACCCACGATGCGGCTATATCTCCCATGTGTCGAGGCATGACTTAGAGGCATCACCACATGGTGGTTTTGTCGTAAGTGGGGTAATCTTCACACAATCCCATGTACTGAATAAGAAAGGGATAAAGAGTTGGCTTACAATCGCCACTTCACACAAATAACAAGTTAAACATACATCATCCAGAGTACAATCAAAGGTCCGACTATGGAACCAAAATAAAGGAAGACAACCCCAAATGCTAGATCCCCGATCGTCCCAACTGGGCACCACTACTGATCAACCGGAAAAGACACAACACAATGATCAAGATCTTCATCGAGCTCCCAGTTGAGCTCGGTAGCATCACCTGCAACTGTTTGGAAGTATCTGTGAGTCACGAGGACTCAGTAATGTCACACCCGTGAGATCAAGACTATTTAATCTTATGAGTAGGATAGGGTAATGAGGTGGAGCTGCAGCAAGCGCTAAGCAAATATGGTGGCTAACATACGCAAATAAGAGCGAGAAGAGAAGCAACGCAACGGTCGTGAAGCTAGAAGTGATCAAGAAGTGATCCTGAAACTACTTACGCACAACCATAACACAAGAACCGTTTTCACCTCCCGGACTCCGCTGAAAAGAGACCATCACGGCTACACACGCGGTTGATGCATTTTAATTAAGTCAAGTGTCAAGTTCTCCACAACCGGACATTAACAAATTCCCATCTGCTACATAACCGTGGGCACAGCTCTCAAAAGTTTATACCCTGCAGGGGTGTCCCAACCTAGCCCATCACAAGCTCTCATGGTCAACAAAGGATATTACTTCTCCCAGGAAGACCCGATCAGTCTCGGAATCCCGGTTACAAGACATTTCGACAATGCTAAAACAAGACCATCAGGACCACCCGATGTGCCGACAATCCCGATAGGAGCTGCACATATCTCGTTCTCAGGGCAACACCGGATGAGCACTCCGTACAACTAAAACCAGCCCTCAAGTTTCCCCGTGGTAGCGCTACAAAGGACTCTAGTTCGGACCAACAGTTAGAGAAGCAGTAGCTCGGGGGCTTAAAATAAAGATGACCCTCGGGAGTGCGACTCCCAAGGGAAAAGTATAGGTGGTGGTGAGGCAAATGGTAAAACCAAGGTTGGGCCTTGCTGGAGGAGTTTTATTCAAAGCGAACTGTCAAGGGGTTCCCATAACACCCAGCCGCGTAAGGAACACAAAATCAAGGAACATAACACCGGTATGACGGAAACTAGGGCGGCAAGAGTGGAACAAAACACAAGGCATAAGGCCGAGCCTTCCACCCTTTACCAAGTATATAGATGCAATAATTAAATAAGAGATATTGTGATATCCCAATATATCCATGTTCCAACATGGAACAAACTTCAGCTTCACCTGCAACTAGCAACGCTATAAGGGGCTGAGCAAAAGCGGTAACATAGCCAAACAATGGTTTGCTAGGAAGGTGGGTTAGAGGCTTGACATGGTAATATGGGAGGCATGATATAACAAGTGGTAGGTAGCGCGACATAGCGGTAGAACGAACAACTAGCAAGCAAAGATAGAAGTGATTTCAAGGGTATGGTCATCTTGCCTAAGATCCCGCAAGGAAGAAGAACGAGTCTATGAAGAAGGCAAATGGACGTAGTCGAACGGATCCTCACAACTCTGGAATGAAACCGAAGCTAACGAGAGAAGCAACCCGGAAAGAAGCAAACAACATAGTAAACCAACAAGCATAAACATGGCATGATGCACAACCAAGTATGATGCATGTCCGGTTTAATGAGGCATGGCATGGGAAAGTACACAAACAATACTACATATTAAGTGAGGTCAATATACAACGAGTTGCGTATTGATGAAACACCACATCAATTATTTAGTTCTCTCTCGTTTATGTACTCAACAAAATTAAATGTTATTAAACATGGCAAGAGGTGAAGCATATGAAAACCACACATTTAAGCAAGTTTAAATGAGGCCGGAAACAACAACAACAGTTCCGGAAAAATCCTCATATGCATATTTCGAATTAGCTACTGTTCTGCCCTAAACATAATTTTAGAGTTGGTAAACATGCAAAGTAAGTACACCATGTTAAACTAGGCATTTTTCTACCCCATTTACATATATAATTTATTTTAAATCTATCTACGATTAATTAGTTATGAAAAGGCATTTTAACATGGCATTATACAAATTAAATCAAACAGCATTTTAAACATTTTTAACATAGATGAAAGTAGCACATTAAGAAACTAGACAAAATTCTGAGCATTTTTCATATATAAATTGTTTTAATCCGATGCACGGTTGTGGAGTTATTATATGCATGAACATGAAGGACTTTTCTGCAAAATGGTAAAACTCTTGATAAATAGACAAACTCGGCTAGACGAAAAAAAAACACTACACGGGCCGAAACAACAGGTTGGCCGAATAGTGGGAACAAAAGAGGAGGGCGCGCGGGGTGGCCTCACCATGGGCCATGGCCTAGTCGGTGATGTTGGGCTTGAGCACGATGCGGGGCTGGGCCTCGCGGGTACAGGCTGTAGAGGCGAGGCACTGTTGCGACCGGGCCCATGCATAGGAGCGCGGTCAACGGCGATGCGACGCGCAGTCGTCCTCTTGCTCGAAGGAGAGGCAGGAATAGGCGCGGTGGCGGCGGTGAACTAGGCTAAGGCAGCAGGTCCAAGAGGTTGGGGACGGGCGCCAGAGGCCGGAGCAGACCAGATCCAGGTGTGGCGGCCCCATTTCCAGCGATGGTCGACGGATCCGGCGAGGGTGAAGCAGATCAGCGGTGACGCTCCACGGGATTCCTGGCAGAGAGAGAACGACGGAGGGAGAGGTTAGAGAAAGTTCGGGAAGGAGGAAGGAGGGTGCGGGGTCGCCGGGTACTCATCTACGGCGATGGCGTCGGCAGATGGCTTCGTCTAGAGGGTGGCGGCGAGCGCTCCCGATCCCATTGGGATCGAGTGAGAGGGTGCGAGAGGTGGGAGGAGCGGGGCGGCTCGGTCGCCTGCAGGGCGGCGGCGCGCCCGATTCGGCCCACGGGGGGCTCGCGATGGGCTCAGGCGGGCCCTGCATAGTGGGAGGCACGGGGAGAACACGGGGAAGGTGATGTGGAGGCACCCGATAGGCCGGGGCGACTCCTCAGGTGGCGGCGTGGCCGAACAGATGGCGCCAAGTGGCGGGACGGCGGCTGGGGAGGAGCTGGCGGCGACGGAGTGGGCAGGCACAGAAATTGAGGAGGGTTGGTGGCTACAGGTAGGTGGAGACTAGGGGATGCCAAAATAGGAAGGAGGGTGTCCATTTATAGGCATGATTAGAGTTTGAGGGGGTTTAGGGGTGTTTCATCTGTGTTCGAACCATTTAATCATCATTGGACGGCCCGGAGCGGAGGGGTAGGTAGGTGGGCTAGAAGGACTGCGTAGAGGGGCTCGGCTGAGAGAAGAGAAGAGAGAGAGGCCGGCCGACTGTTTCCGGAGACCAAAAACGCCCGACGATAGACCGGCTATAATGCCGCTATATGTTTAACGGTTGGGCTATCAAACGAGCTCCGAATGCGACAAAAATTGACACGCGGTCTATCTACACTATACTAAGACCGCATGCCAACTTTCAACCCATTCCGAGAACATTTTTATGCCACTTATAAAATAATATTTCGGAGGTGCCGCGGGCGCGTGCGAGTGTGTCTGGGCTCAGAACGGACAACGGACGGAACTGGGGAACCCGGATGGATGCAAGTTTTGAAAACATGATGATGCAATGCGGATGATGACATGGCAAAAATGCAACACGCAAACGAATGACAAGGCAACAACAGCGAATAACTGGAAGACATCTGGCGCATCGGTCTTGGGGCGTCACAGACAATGAGCCGGTCAGAGTCAGCGACGGGGTGGCGGTGCGGCCGTCACGGTGCATGGAGGGGTGCAGTGAGGAACCTTGCTACTCATTTGCCGCCGGTCCAGTGGCGGCGTTGGCGGCGGGTGACGGAGAACGACGGGGAGGTCTGCCACACGGTTTTTTCTGAGTGACGTGGGTGGCGAAAGCGGCACGGCGCTCATCGCGGGCCCGGCGAGCGTTGGCCATGAACTTGGTGGAGTAGCGGAGCGCGGATTGATGAAGAGGAAATCTTAAGCGCACCCCTATCTGGCGTGCCAAATGTCGGATTTCGGGTTCCGGCAAAACCCTTGAGGTTCAAACACTGGGGTGCGCACAAAGATCTCTGCCCCTCTCTAGCTCACACATTCCACGATCTCACGGCCTAGCTCGACGAACCCAAAGAACAAGATACACAAGATTTATACTGGTTCCGGCCACCATTGTGGTGTAATACCCTACTCTAGTTTGGTGTGGTGGATTGCCTCTGGAGCTGAGGATGAATAGTTACAAGGGAAGAACAGCCTCCTGAGATGAGGTGTTCTTGTGCTTGGTGAGTGGATGCTAACTCGAATGAGCTGAACCAATCAGAATCAGATGCCTCCCTATGGTGGTGGCTAGCCCTATATATAGAGGCTCGGGCTCTCTTCCCAAATATTGAGCGAGGAGGGATCCCACAACAGCCGAATTCGAAAGGAGACAACTAGTACAAGCTACCCTGACAAAAGTAGTCTTCGCCTGCCAAAGGCTCTGGTGATGACGCCGTCTTGGGATCCACGGTGACCTTCGTCCTGTCGTCCTGCTGGTCTTGATCTTGTTGCACCGATATGGAAACCTTTGCCTGACGCCTCGGGACTCCTTGCCTGCGCTTGCCTCTTTAGCACCAAAGAGGGAACGAGGACACTGCGTGTAGTGCTGGCACCTGCCTGGCTCCAGTCGTCATGGCTTGCGTCACATAGACCTCGCAAGTTGTCCCTTTCCTTGATCTCTCCACCCCTCGCGAGCCAGCCTGGCGAGGCCGCTCCTCAGGAGGTCTTGTGTCGTCCGCCTCGCAAGGGTCTTGAGTGTTTGCTGGTGAAGATGGGCCGTGTAGGGCCACTGGTGGAGCCACGCCGCGGGCCGCAGGCAGGCAAGTCTGGGGACCCCCATTCCCAGAACGCCGATAGAGGCCTTCTCCAAGATCGCTTTCAAATTCTTTTCATCGTTGATTAAACCTTTATATTCTTTATTATCCCGGAGTGTCTCAGCAATTCATGTTGGTGTTTCTCGTCGTTATTCTTAACTTTTGAAGACTAAAGAAGAGTTTTCCTCTAAATCTTGTTCGTTCTCTTGAAGATTCATGGTTCTAGTGTTATGCCATCCTCCCGTAATTGTTTTGGATTGTGAGAATTCTTTTCACCCATCCAGAGCAATTCAGGAGTATTTTCATTTTAATTCTCCGGAGCCCATCGCCTCAGAATTATTCATTCTTAGCCTTCAGCTCTCGTTCTCCAAATCTTACCAGTGCATCGCTCAAGTATTCCCTAGTCAGCTCGTGATCTCTTCATTCTCTTGTATCTAAATTTCCCCAAGTATCTTCATTCCTTTTCTAATTCTTCCTGGTGATCCGTCCCTTTGCTACGTTCTTTTTCAATTCCTACCAGTGGTTCCTTCAAGACTTTCCCAAGTTTGTGCTATATCTCTCCATAACCCATTTCAACGAGAATGAGTAGTATGCCAAATCCATTGGTCATCAATTTAATTGATTAAGGATAAGCATAATGTAATTCTTATTATTGTTTTATCGAGTGAATTCAATTCCTTATTCCGTAGGTTCATCAAAATTCTTGGTTTCAATTGTTTCATCTTTCTTTTTCCGGAGTTCCAAGTTTTCTCGGTTATATCATCGCGAAGCTCCATCCAATTATTGCAAGGCTTCACCTTGTGTTTTCAACTTCTCTTTCCTTTTGTTTGATCATTCTTTTGTTACCGGTTTTCTCACGAAGGCTCAACATGGTGGTTCATCAAAGATTTCGTTCGTTCTCGAAGCATTCTTCAAGATTCTTTTTGGAGGAGTTCAAGCTTTCTTCATGTTGCATTTCGAAGTGTAATTCTTTCTATCTTATCTTTTGAGATGGTGTCATGTCATTCTTGATAATTTCCTTCATGTTTCATGATTCACAAGTTGTCAGGAATGAGATATTTAAACCCATCATTTTCTTCCTAAGAGTTACCTTGGTATAGATTTCACCTAAAGCCTTCCCTATGGAATGTTGCTATTGTGGTGCTTATCTATGATTCAAGTATTCCTTATCCTCTCAGCGAAAGAAGTTTTCATCATTTGGTTGATCCCAAGCGATCAATTGTTTCGGTTAGTGGCATGATTTCACCTCAAGTTTTGGGATGTTTTCCATAAGCCCACAACAAGCTTATTCTTTTCGTTGTTGGTTTTCCAACAACTCCGTTCAACCCTTCTCCTAAGGATGCTCTTTCAAATTCATCTGAGGTAGAAGATGTTGTTTTATTCTCCGTTCTTTTGATTCCATTCTTACATTTGTTCCGGAGGCATTGTGACGTTACTCTCTTCGACCCATCATCTCATTTTGTAAATATCATGTTCTTTTCCTTGCTTATCCGTTTAGCGGGAATGTTGTGTCCTCTGCTCAAGTTCTTTTCATCTTATCAAGTCTTGCATCTCTTTTCAACCGGAGTGTTGTCCGAATTTGTTCTTCCTTGTTCCTTGTTTATCTCGTTTCAACCAGAGTGGTTTCAAATCCTTCTCGTCCATTGTGCTCGTCATTCGTAGCTTCGCAACCTCCAAGGTTGACATGGTGTTCCTTGTTTCTCTTTTCTACCGGAGTGCTCTCAATTGTGTTCAACTCTGTTGTGTTCTTTCTTTCAACTTTTCAACCTCTCAAGGTTCATTGGTTTCACTCGTTTGTCAAAGAAGCAACTTGTTTTACCTCTTCCTCTTCCGTTTCTCCCTGGTGTCATCCTTATATCTCGGGTCGAGATCTCTTGTAAGTGGAGGAGAGTGGTGACGCCCCAACACCGGTGCTCCACCTTCCATTTATTCCCGTTGTCACCGTGTGTTTCAATTGCTTTATTGCATTCATCATGTCATCTCTTGCATTGCATCATGTCATCATGCTATAATATCATTAATTTTATAACTCTTTTAAATAAATTGTATAGATCTTCGATCCATTTAAATCGAGGGAAGGGTGACTTCTCTTTATAAATTATCCTCCCAATATTAGGGAGCTATACAAAATATTCCATTTATTTGGAATTGACCATAACACACTTGCATTTGAAACTCCTCTCGTCTCTAAATTATATAAATCCTCCATCCTTCTCCCCTTGCTCCAAATATAGTTGTGGAGCTTTGATATTATGTCAAAGTGGTCACATGCCATTTCAGTTAACTTCAGGTTTATTTGAACCTCCAAATAATTTCCTTGGATCTTTTCTTCTTCTGAAATATGGAAAGAAACCAATTTCTTTCTTTTGGCCAGCCAAGCAGTCCTCCTGGCCTTTCCCTACCCACTATCGTGGCCCAAGGCCCATCCAACCTCTAACCCTAGGCCCGACCCCTCCTCGATCGCTCGCTCCCTCATCCTCCCACGGTGCTGCCACACACGCACACGCACACATCGCTACAGGGAACTCCTATATGACGCATTCTGCGTCAACTAGTTGCAGCTTCGCACAGGGGCAGCTGACTGGCGGGCTTTGTGGGCCGCTTGGCGCGCGCGAACTATTTTTGAACTGTTTCAAGCATTTCGTTGTTTCTGCTTCGCGAAGCTGTTCCACTGGTTGTTGTCCCTGCTGTTTTACACTATTTCTACTGTTATAAAGTAAAGAATGGTTCCACTGTTTCTTCTGTTTCTTCTGTTTCTGCTGTTTCAACAATGGTAGTAAATTAAAGAATGGTATAGTTTCTACTGTTCCACTGTTTCAACTGTCTCCCAAAGAAACATGAAACAGAAAAACCTTGAATTTACTAAACAATGGTTGCTGGTTCCATTTTATGAAACCAGGTGTTGGTTCCATTTATTACAAACTGGTACTTCTAAAACTATCATAAAAAGTGGTGAGCTTACAACTTGATGAAATTGACTGATAATAGTATCACCAAGGTGTCATGAAAGACTAAAAAAATGTACATGTCTTACTACTTGTATTCAATACTTTTTCAGCTGTTTTCGGACATTGTTTACAGCTGATGGTCTTGGAAGAAACTATCACTAGACCAGCAAGAGAAAAAAAGATTGCTCTATCGGTAAGGAAACTTTTTTGCCATGGAAGTATTCTTTGGAGTTGAATCTTGCGGTGCACTTCCCTTGAAGGTGGCAGTATTAATGAGACCCTTGAGAATAGAAAGAAGAATTTGAAGAAACATAAACGCAATTAGAAGAAATTAATTTCATTGTTTGGAATGAAAGAACAGGCTCTAAGAAAATAACATCTCTTTTGTTTCCATAGGAGAAAAAAATAGAGAACTTACATGTCGCTGCAGGAAAGAAGTTACTAACGGCAGTTGAATTTGATTGTCCTTGCATGTTACAATCTCAAACAGGAATTTTTGACGTGGAGCTTGTAAATCATCCTACCGTATTTTAGAAAAAGTGTAGTTTAATTCCTGATATGTTCCAAGTAATGAGCAAAAAACGGAAAAAATGTTTATAGCTTACATTAGAGAAACCCTGCAATTCAAGACCTTTGTACTTGCTAACATACTGCAGAATGAAAATTCCTGAGTCATACCTGTGAAATAAAATAGCACAATCAGTTCCATACTCAAGATGGAAATTATTGTGAATTTAAAATACTTCTAATCTGTTTTTTAGGAGAAAGAGCAAAAAATTTGCCCGTGGCTGGTACAAATATTGTAAAACTGGAGATTTCCATGGAAAACCCACCTGAAATTGACCTTGGGAGCTGGTACAAATCTTGATTCGAAATTACCTATGTTGAAAGAAGTAGAATTTCCATATGTAGCAGCAAACAAGACCTTGAAGTTGTAGATAACCGCACTAATTGTTGGTAGAAATGTATCAGCACTGTAGTACAGGTTCATGATATCAAAAAATTTGGCTCTGAAGTTAGCAGTGATTAAAATCCACTGTTTTTCCTTGAATATGGGAATTTTTACCTAGGGAATTGTGGAAAGGAAAAATCTATTAGTCTAACCTCTTTCAACAAGAAAAATCAGTAAGAAACAGTTTGTACAAAAAGAACTTATCTTACCAAGAAAGCATTCAATAAACTGAAGCCAACATTACTTTCCTGTAAGATTAGTTTATTTGCAGGATCTGAATGATTTAGCATTGGGTTCATTAGCTTCTCCTGTAAGTTTGTTTCCCAGAAAATTATTGATAGTTAAGAAAAGGAAATGTCAATGGTGTGAAAATGAAAACAGAGGAAAAGAATTTAAAAAATAGGCTGACCATGTCGTCAATGCTAACTATGTGCTCCACTATTTCACTGTTTGGTAGGAGGTCTTTTCTTCCTCGGTTCAGCTGGTCTTTGTTCTTTAGTTTTGAAAAACAGGCAACAACCCGAGGGTTTATCCAGCCACCAGGCTTGAATGATAGAGTTATGGTTTTCTGATCCACCCAAACTCCTTCGATCTCAAATATTCTTTGGCTATTAATGGCAGAAGAATATCATCAAGAAAAGTGAAAATAAAACATGAGAAAAAAGCATTGATAGCATATATAAAATTGTTTATGTTCGAATCATGTACAACATATCACATAAAAATTCATATGCTTTTTGTACATACCTGAAAGTTAATTTGGGAAGTAGTCCAACCAATGTTTGGTAGAAATCATTCTCTATTCCATCTGAAAAGATGACCTGCTGCCTAGAATTTTTGGGTTCTTGAATGACTAGTGTTGCAGATTTGAAAGAATTGTTCACACGTTGTTGCCAGGTTGAAGTTTTTGGTTTTGAAAACTTGCTGGAATGTGCTTCATGTTGTTCGAGTGCTTTAACTAGCAAAGAATATTCAATAGGTGTGGCAATATTGTTTGGGAAGAGTTTTGGTGATAGGAAATCCATTATCCTTATTGGGCTCTCGGTTCCAGGAACATTGGGATTGGCATGACTATTGCAATGCATACTATACTGATTTGCTGAGAGGGTGAACTGACTAGAGGAACGAGATGCAAATGGAACATTGTGAACTAACTCAATTAAATTGGTAATTGCATCAAATGAAGGAGAATCTGTGTCTTGATATTGAGTGACTGTACCAGCCTCTCCATTTGAATTGGCATGCATTGTATTGTTGAGAGTACTCTGAGATGCAACTACATTTTCATCAGGCAACAAGTCTTTATCCAGTTCAGCATCAATGAAATCTAGTTAAACAAAAAAAGTTAAAAGAACATTAAGAATAAGAAATCTTAACAACTCAGTTCATCTACATGTCTGAAAAAATTACTTTGGATAAAATGAAGTTTGTAAGAGAAATGACCTTCCAAATGCTCTCCTGGTAATAAGAATCTGAACAGTGGAAAGCAAAATTTTGTTTCTTCTACTCTTTGTTTTGGGTGTTTTGATTCAGACAATAATCCTGTAGAAAAAATTTGTCATTACTTAATTCATGTTCTATTTGGGTACAGAGAAAAAACATGCTTAGAAGAGCTATGAAAGAAAAACTTACGATGCAACATTTCTGAAACATCAGTGGGAGGTGTTGTTTTTCGACTTGATGTCTTCACAAATAATTCCGGACAAGCAAGCTCTTCGAAAGATGGTAGATTACCATTAAAAGATAGAGAGAAATTAGAGCTGGTTATGTTCAGAGATTGAGTGAAATGATTGACCAATTGCTGAAGAATTTCATTGATGTTGACTTGTTTATCTTCATCAACGATTGTTGGGACAGTTAGCATTGGGAAGTTTGGAGGTGACTCTATAGCCAACAATTGTTTAGTCCTAGGAACTTTGAATGTGTTATCCGAAACTGATGATTTAAATTGCAGGTTTGGACTGCTGGAAGATGTCGATGTCTTGAGCAATGAAGTATGCATGTCATCTACATAGGTCTTAAGTGCTGAGTTCCGAATGATATTCGTGTAGAATTTCTGAGCTTGTATTTGAAGAATTATCTTGTCCTGTTGAAATGAGAGAGTACGTCTTGTTAAACAAACTTTAAAAAAATGAGAAAGTCAGTTTGTTGTTGCTCCGAAAAAGATGAAAAGCAGCAAGAGAACTTACTTGTGTCATACTAATATCTATGAATTTGGATTCAATATACTGCGATATCTCTTTAGGAAGTTCAATGAAAATAGAAACATTGAATGGAGTAGAGGAGATGTGTTTTATCTGTTGGGTAAGAAGAAGATGTTAAATATTTATGTAATGTTCCATTGCACTTTGAAGTAGTACCATAACTATAAAATGAAAATTAAAGACAGGTAATAGAACTACGTAATGTGCAAGAGTAATATCTATGAAGAACAAGGCCATACCGGTAGTCTGCCATATTCGTTTCTCTCGCCATGGAGCGCATCAAGTGCCATGTATGAATTAAGCATGTTTGCCGACCATAGTGGTAGTCTTGGTTCAATGCTTGGGAACTTCAATTCACTTATTATGAGGAACTCGAAATAGGATATCTGACATTTAAAACAAAATTCAGACAGATTTGGTAAAAAATGACAAGTGTGAATCAGAGACAAAAAATTGATTGGTGCATAGAAAAAGAAAAATTAAAGAAATTTTGTCGTGGGAAATGAGCTTACCACCATAAGTAATTTGCATCCTCCAGGAATGAACTTTTTGGTGCTTGCCTTGTTTAGTTTTGCTTTTTTGATTGAATAAACCATGTAGCTCAGACATAGCAGACACCAATCATATTGTGAAATACTGTCTATGTCAACTACTGCATTGTAGACAAACTTGGTGACAACTCCACTTGAATTAGGTTTAACAAACAGTGACAGTAGTATCAGAATGAAGATTCGGCAGTATTTATCTTCAGGAAGTTCATCATTGATAATTGAGAAAAGGTACTCAATAGTGGGTGAAGTTGTTCCTAACTCGTGCTTGATGAATTCATACGTTGCTTCTGATGGTTTCGTGATGACAGGAACTCCACCAATTGGCATACCAAAAATCTTGTGAACAGTTGAAGTTGTAATAGGGAATTTGAATCCATTTCCCATTTCAATGGAGCAAGAAGTAGTGTTGAAATGGTTTGAAAGCCACAGGTAAATGGATTCAATAATGGACATGCTTGTTATTTGTAGGAATGTTTGAAACCCCATTCTACCTACACACTGTTTGTGTCTATCACTCATTTCAGATGCAAGCTTCAGAAATGATTCGACATGCTCAAATTGATTGCACTGCATGGAAAAAAATAAAGGAAGAAAGGAAAATATTAGAGGATTTGTTCAAAAAAAATATGTCCCTTTTTCGTCATGAATCCTAGAGGTAGGCTGCAGAAAAGATCACAAGAGGGGCCAGTAATCTGCTAGCTATTCAACAGCTTATCAAGTCGAAATAGTGTCTCTATAAGTAGTTTGATTAAACAATTCAGACTTGTTCTTGGTAAGGAACGGCAAAGAAGAGTAAAGTTGGCTGGACAAGCATGTGTTGGAGCCACTACATGTTTTGTACAAAAATGTCAAAAAATTCTGAAAGTGGAAACAGATTTTTCAAGCTTTTACCAGCCTCCAGATAAAGAAAAAAACATCTGGTGACAAAAAAGAGAGTAAATATTCAGGTTGAAACAACAATGCAAAGAACTACTGCTATTTACTGAAGTTTTATATCATTGCACAATGGGTGTGGACATGGAAGATAGTTACTCATTGATTTGGGAAATGAAATGGGTACATAAAAAGCAAAACATAAACAGTATTTGTACTGCTAGAGAACTGAGCAAAACATATCAGAGAATGTTATAGAGCATATCTTCATTACCTTGGATCTTTTGCCTCCATGTACAATCTCTTCTGCTTCTCTTTTCTTAGAACATCCTTGTTCCATCTACAGTGAATAGAGTATCGTTAATTGTTCTAATGAAATTAAGTGGGGAGAAATTCAAAGTAGGAAAACATGGCAGTTGCTTCGGTGTGGAAGTGATACTATCTATCAGTATTGAAACACAAATTTCTAATATGCATTCATTGTAAGCACTGTGTTGAACTACTAACAAACTGCAGCTCATTGATCGCCCGACGACGGCCGCACCAACAACCTTCAATTCCGCGACAGGAATAGTTAACAGTTTTTAGAGGCTATGAACACGAAACAGTTACCGCTGAGCTATCGTCTGATCGGTCCCGTCGTGATAACAACAATTCGACTGCAAATGGTAACCCCATCTTCCTATGTCGCCGTCACCTTTGCCATCTACCAACGGAAGGTCTGCCGGACTGGCAAATCAAACCAGGACAGTGCAGTGAACTGCTGGGTTGGTTGCAGCTGCACCGTTGTTTGTCATTCATGCTTCCATCAATGCGTTGAGGGCCATCCCAAAATCATTTTTTGGTTCCCCATCGGAAAAAGATGCTGAAATTATCTTCTAATAAGCACTGTGTTGTAGGACTAGTATTACTGAAATTATCTTCTAATAAGCACTTGTTATAGTACTTCTAGGAATTAGTGAATGTAAGCAGGAAAAACATCTTAATTGGCATGAACAAAAAGTATTTCCACAAGGCTACTATTCCTGACATGTTCAAATCGAACTACATGGCTGCTAAAATATTCCATGAGAACAAACCCTAGCCCATCAGAACATGCGTTGTAGTCAGAGGCACCTAAAAAAGACAGCAGTAACAACCTATCTAAGTTGCAATCCTTGGAAGAAGATCTTAATCACGATGATACTTCCGCAAGATTGAACAAAATATACACAGATGAAGAGGTTAGAGGCGAGTAGAACATAGGCAGGGCGGAAGGGAGAGGGGATGGAACCTTTTGCTTGGAGCCGATTCAGCCAACGGAGAAATATCGGTGAACAACACTTCAGATCTTAGGAGGGGCGACGGCGAGCGGAGGGGAGGAGAGAACAGAGAAGTGAAATGGGGAAAGTGTTCTAAGTGGACGGTCCCACTTGTCTGTTGCTGAACAGAAAATAAAGGAGGAAAAAAACTCCAACCAGATAAGACCTGGGGGGTACGTGGCCCGATCTGTTCCACCAAACCACGAGATAGGCGGCGGCGGCAGTGTAGCGGCGGCGCCGCCAGGGCACCTAAAATCCCGTTTCCATCGGCGGCCGTGCTCGAGCGCACAGGTAGTAGAATACCTTGCCCTCTCTTCTTGATCTTCTTCCTTTCCTTTCCTTAATTCTGTTGTACATTGAAGAAAGTTTGGTTGGGGGAAAAGGAGGAAGAAGTGGAAGAAAAATTACTTGAAGTTTCTAGGATAGTAAGAGGTAGAATTGGTCAGTTAGTTGTTGTTGATCTGACGAACAAGTACTTAGTTTAACGACTAGCTAGAATTGGCCAGTCATTAAACCTTGATGATTACCTAGTTTAATGCTCTGAATAATTTCCTATGGCCTGAGTTGCAATTGTTGTTATGATTCAATTTCAACTAGATTTTTAAAAATTCATTGAACCAGTCCTTAAACTAGTGAAAAGTTATTCCAAGCACTGTCTTGCAGATGTTGTAGCGGCAATGTAATGCTAGTTCTCCCAAAAATTGCTAACATGTTTTAGAGAAATACTCTGAAGCTGCTCTGGCCGCTGCTATGTTTCCTGAACAAATGTCACAAAAGAAAACAATGCCAGCAGAGTAGAGAAGTGAAACACAGGACTAATAAACGCACGTAGATGATGCCGCCACCGAGCTCCAGTATGTTACGTGCATGATAAATCTGTAGGAATATAATGCCATTTTTTCAAACACATGAGGAAGACCAAAGAAACTGTCCAGTCATTGAAACTTGAGAATATCCGAGCTGTTTAGTTGAATCTAGTAATATGATTAATGATCCAACTATGTTTGCAAGGTTCTGCCTTAGTGGCATCTATCTATCTTCTACCTATTTATGTTGGACATATTCCAGCTAAGTTTCGTTTTACAAATACTTATCACCACATATACACAATATTTATAAAGTATTAATGTGTTACGTAGTTTAATCCTCTGTTTCATTTTACTTCGCATATTTGCAAGTTTGACAAAGTTCACTGAAAATACATAATAAGCAGTACGTGTTGTCTTGTTTGTTGCAGCCTATGGTATCATCCAGATGGAAGGTGAAAGCAGTTTTGTGCAATTTGCTAACCAGCAAGTAATCAGTAAGGAGAAAAAGATTACTAAGAAGGTTAGTCTCTACATTTCTTGTTTATAAAAATAGAAGTTGAGTGTGTTCATTGAAAAAGTTAGTGACTACAACACCAGGAAAAATTCAAAAGAGAGAATGTGTCATGTTTTCTTCTGGATGCAGAAACAAATTGAGAAAAGAACTGCATCCAATGGAAAAGAAGTGAAGAAGAGAAGGACCAACAATGAAAACAAACTGCTAGAACGTTCAGCGGGCAAATATGCTGCAGAACCTGCAAGTGTGGCGAGTGACTGTCCTTGATTCAATCATTGCTTTGAAGGGTTTCAGTTAAGATGACAAGATCTTTTAAATTACTATCACTTTTCTCTTAGGGGTGTCCTTTGATGGAAGAATTTGATCAGTTTGTTCAATATCAAAGTTTGAGGAAAGAAACTGAGGTTGGTTCTTTGAGATCTGTGATTTAAAATGCATTTCTTCGTTGCAAATGATATGCAGTACTAAACTTTAACACACTCAAAAATGGTGTCCAAGAACTGATTGAGAGTCAAGAAGCTGAAATGGGGTTCAATTTATTTGGTGGCATTGACAAAGAAGTAGAAGTAGCTGCACCAAACATGATCAGCGAACTTTTGCGAATGTCAAATAACAATGAATAGACTGTAAGTACTTTCAAAGTGGGTAGTGTGATTATAATTGTAGCACATGTTTTTCTCAACCAAAAAGTGTGACAAGATCTTGAATATAGTTGTAGTGTTTGACAGAAAGTATATCTTCATTGTTTTTTGTAGTCAATGGGGAGAAATGATGATAACAACTACAATGCTTCTGAATCATCTTCAGCAGTAGTGCTAAGTTTGAGCAAGCAGGTCAGTGTGAGAAAAAAAATGAAAACCTGCAAGTGCTTTTGTTTGCAAATATACTAAATTAAGAAGTGATATGAGTATTAAAATGTAAATAAATCTTTACAGGACAGTGTTGGTGAGAACATGAACATTGAACCTTTTGACGACAACAGAAGAAGTGGAAAATATTTGCCATGAGGTACGATTTTTGCATGCTTGGGAAAAAGAATAAAAATGGACTTTTCATATTTTAACTTTGTTTTGTAAAGATTCTTATTCTGATGTTGAATACTTGTGTTCCTTCCCTTTGCAGGTACTTTCTTTGGCTCAGAATTCTGAATGTGATTACGAAGGAAATTCTGAGAGTGCAGATTCTGATGAAGAGACAATAGCTTGTGCGGGGAATGAAGAGTATGTGTTCCCTACACCAGATGAAGCAGACAATGGTAGTGTGCCAGAAATTGGTAAAGTCTTTACGACACTGGATGATGCTGCCCGGTTTGTAAATGTTTATGCTTAGCTGAATGGTTTCGCAATGATAAAAGGATGGAATTATAAGAATAGGAAGTTGTATTTCCAGTGCAATAAAAGTAGGAAAAGACCAAGTATCAACACTGGTTTGAGGAAAAGGAAAAGAAACATTATTGAAGGGATAAATTGTCCAATGAATATAATAGTGAAGTTGGTGGATGACAAGTGGCATATCGCTTCAATGTGTCTTGAGCACAACCATGATCTAGTAAGGTCTCCATCACTTACAAAATTTTTCTTAAGCCACAGAAACATGAACGAGGCAGAAATCATGTTGTCAAAATTGCTTCAAGAACACAGAGTGAAACCGAGAAGAATCATGAGCATATTCAGAAAGCTTTATGGTGGCAAGCTGGGAAACATTACCTTTGATGTGAAGAAACTGGATAATTTGAAAAAAGGGAGAACGGATGCGTAAAAAGGAGAACATAGATATTGAATGGACATTGCAGTATATTGAGAAGCTACAAATTGATACTCCTGGTTTCTGCTACAGGATGCAAAGAGATACAGACAACACGGTTCTCAGCTTGTTCTGGACAGATGCTCGTTCCCGATTGAACTACAGGTTGTTTGGTGAGATCATTTCATTTGACACCACTTATAGCACAAATAAGTATAACATGCCTTTTGCGCCTATAGTGGGAATTAATGGCCATGGAAGAACAATTGTGTTTGGTTGGGCTCTATTGCAAGATGAAACTTCAGATACTTTTGTGTGGCTGTTTGAAACTTTCATGGAGGTCATGCAGTGGAAAAAACTAGGAATAATATTGACTAACCAAGATGCAGGGATGAAAGCTGCTATTCCTCAAGTATTTCCAGATGCGTTACATAGGTTCTGTCTTTGGCATATATTTAAAAATGTGCGGGAAAACATGAGTGCTTACATGGCTACAAGGGAAAAGATGGAAAAACATATGATGAAGTGTTTATTGCAGTCCATTACTGTTGAGGAATTTAAAGAAAGATGGGAGAAATTTGTGCTGAAGTATAACTGTGCTGAACATGCTCACATCAAAAGGATGTGGGAGAACCGGACCTTCTTTGTTCCAGCTTATTTTCGAGGCGTGTTTTGCCCTTTCATAAGGTCGACCAGCCGGAGTGAAAGCTTCAACTCAAATTTCAAGGACTACATCAAGAGGAAAGATACTATAGAGGCTTTCATGAAACAGTATGTGCTGTTCCAAGAGAATGTTATTCACATAGAAAACCAGGACAGATTCTTGTCTAATGGGAAGACTCCTGTCTTTTGGAGTCATCAGCTTGTTGAACGGCATGCAGCAGCAATATATACCAGAGGAATCTACTTGAAGTTTTTGACAGAATTAGTGAATTCAACAGCTTTTAAAGTTATAGAAATTGAGAAGGATAAAGTGTATGATTTGGAAAAACACATCAGGTATGAAAAACCAGAATTCACAAGAGAAATGTTCAGAGTCCATGTGGACCTTAGTACTAGTTCATTCAAATGTTTTTGTGGGAAGTTTGAGCGTGATGGTATTGTTTGTTGCCATATCCTCAGACTTTTTACGTAGTTTGACATTACCCATATTCCAGATAAGCTGATTGTTGACAGATGGACTATTTCCTTCAGAGAAAAAGAATTGGATAAGTGCAAGAAAGAAATGGTGCTGCTTACAGGTGAAGATCAGTCACACAATGTAGTCAGATATGCTATTCTGATGAGTAAAGTTGGTGAAGCTTGCTCAGACATCAGCAAAGATTCTGAACTTAGCAAAGAACTTTTGGATGCTGTTGCTCAAATTCATACGAAGTACTTGCAAGGGAAGAAACAGCAAGAAGAATTGCAGTCTGAAAATTCATTGAAAGATCCTCCTATACGGCCTTCCAAGTCTGTGAACAAAGGAGAAAGATTGAAGCCACAATTTGAAAAGAAATCTAGGAAGAAAGCAGCTCAAAAAAGAAGACTAGTTGATGGTTTTCATTGTTCAGAACAAGGAAGAAGATAATTTCTGTTTGCAGCAAGGAAGAAGATAATTTCCTTCGTTGAAGAATTTTTTGAATTGTTAGCTGAAAAAATTTAGATGGATTTTAATTATTGTGTGGACAAAGAAATTTGATGATGTCCCTTGTTTTCTTGTTCATGGATAATGTTCTTTGCAAAATGATGATTGGATAATGTTCATTGGATAAAAAAATGATAATTGTATAATGTTCCTAGGACAATGTTCTTTGCAAAATGCTCCTTGGGGCCAAAACAAATTAGTTGAACAATATTGTCCGAAGCTTGAATAAATAATTGTTCCCCGAATAATGTTGCCTCAATTAAAAACTGTTTAACGCTTACTAAATAGTTCCTCAATATTTTTCCTTGATTTTTAAAAATTCATTGAATATTCCCTCAATGATGTTCTTAGTGAAAAGTTAAAAATTGTTATTCAAAAATAAATAATGTTCTCTGAAAAAGGTTATTCTAGACTAAATTGTTATTTGCATTTTGAAAAACATTTATTTGTAGAACATTATTAAAAGAACATTATTGGGGGAACAATCATTATTGCATAAAAAAATAGTAAATAATTTTCTTTGAAGTTTAAAAATGTTCTTTAAGTCCAAAGAAAAAATTCCTCGGCATCAACAATATTTAGTCAACATTATTCAGGGAACATTATAGTTCCCTTAGTAATGTTCTAAAAAAACACTAAATTGATCCATAATAAATAATTTTCTTTGAAGTTTAAAATTGTTCTTCAAGGAAAAAAAATTCCTCGGCATCAACATTATTTAGGGAACATTATTCACGGAATTTGGGGGACATTATTGAAAGGACATTGATCAGGGAACATTATAGAGGAACAAAAAGAAAACTGAACAGATAATTGGGGAACATTATTCGAAGAACATTATTGGGGGAACAAACATATTATATAAAATAATGATAAGTGAATATTACTTCAAACAAAATTTCCTTGAATAATGTTTCATTCGGGTCAACAAAATTTCCTTGGAGGGATGTTTTTACTATAATGATAATCAGGTCAACAATGTTCAAACTCTTCAATATAAAAATGTTCCTTGTATAATATTTCCTGAATAATGTTCTAAGAAAATCAGTAATTTGTTCCTTATAAATTCTTTGAAGTTTAAAAATGTTCTTCAAGTAAAAAAAATCGTCAGAATTAATAATTATTTGAGGAACATTAAAAGACAAACATTAATTTGGGAATATTATTGGGGGAAAAAAGTTTGAACATTATTAGAGAACAAGAGAACATTATTTGAAAAAAAATAGAACATTATTTGGGGAACATTATTTGTGGAACAATATTAAAAGAACAATTTTTTAACATAATTATTAAAGATAAATTTATTTATCGTGGGAACATTATTAGAGAACATTGTTCGGAGAACATTATTGGAGGAACAAAAAATTTGAACATTATTATAGAACAACATTGGGAAAAAAATTGATCATTATTTGGGGAACATTATTTGTGGAACAGTATTAAAAGAACAATTATTGAACACAATTATTAAAGACAAAGTTATTTAGGGACTTCACATAACATTATTTGGTCAACATTATCTTGGGAACATTATTAGAGAACATTGTTAGGAGAACATTATTGGAGGAACAAAAAAGTTTGAACATTACTTCCAAGAAAATCAGTAAATTGTTCCGTATAAATAAAGTTCTCTGAAGTTTAAAAATGTTCTTCAAGTAAAAAAAATTCCTCAGAATCAACAATTATTTGAGGAACATTTAAAGACAAACATTATTTGAGGAACATTATTGGAGGAACAAAAAAGTTTGAACATTATTAGAGAACAAGAGAACATTGTTGGGAAAAAATTATTTGGGGAACATTATTTGTGCAACATTATTAAAAAAACAATTAGTGAACATAATTATTAAAGACAAAATTATTTATCGTGGGAACATTATTAGAGAATGTTGTTCGGAGAACATTATTGGAGGAACAAAAAAGTTTGAACAATAAAACAAGATTGGGAAAAAAAATTGAACATTATTTGGGGAACATTATTTGTGGAACAGTATTAAAAGAACAATTATTGAACACAATTATTAAAAACAAAATTATTTAGGGACTTCAGATAACATTATTTGGTCAACATTATCTTGGGAACATTATTAGAGAACATTGTTCGGAGAACATTATTGGAGGAACAAAAAAGTTTGAACGTTACTTGCCGAACATAACAATAATCAGGGAACATTTTAGGGGGACAAAAAGTTTGAACATTATCTTGGCAACATTATTAGAGGACATTAAGAGAACATTATTGTGAAAAAAATCATTCAACATTGTTTGGGGAAAATTATTTGTGGAACATTCTTAAAAGAACAATTATTGAACACAATTTAGCACCATTATTAAAAGATAAAATTATTTAGAGAACATTATTGGGGGAACAAAAAAGTTTGTACATTATTTGAGAAACATTATTGGAGGAATAAAATTATTTAGAGAACATTATTCAGAGAACATTATTGGGGGAACCAAAAAGTTTGAACATTATTTGAGGAACATTATTGAAGGAACATTAATCAGGGAAAATAGGGTAACAAAAAGAAAATTCAACATTTATTTGGGGGAGATTATTGAAGGAACATTATTAGGCGAACAATCAATATTCTATAAAAAATGATAACCGAATAATGTTCCTTCTAACAAAAGGGTGAACAAAATTTGCTTGGAGGAAATTTTTTACTACATTTATTTCGTTCGTTCGTTCCTAGGAATATTATTGTTTGATGCGGAATTTTTTGTTCACCCTTTTTTAGGAATTTTTTACTACATTTATTGTTTGATGCGGAGGAATGTTGCCTAAATAAATTTTCTTTAATAATTGAATAATGTTTGTTGAATACTGTTCGTTCGTTGAATAATGTTTGTTGAATAATGAATAATGTTTGTTGAATACTGTTCGTTCGTTGACCAATTTAATTTTGGAGAAGTGTTCACTACAATTTGAATAAAAAAATGTTCACTGGATATTGTTCCTTAAAATAATGTTCTTAGTAAAAAAATTTAAAAAAGTTCTCCAACATTACTTAACGTTCTCTGAAGTAAAAAAATGTTCTTCAAGCCAAAAAAGATTTCTAGGAACAAAATGATAATTGAATAATGTTCCTCGGAACAAAATTTCCTAGGAACGAGGTCGAGAAGCGGACCAAATTTTGTGAATCTTTGTTAACATTATTAAAATAGGAAAAAGAACATTATTCAAATTGTAGTGAACACTTCTTCAGTGTTCTTTGGGAAGTCTGTCCTAAGGAAGACCAAAAATTGTATCAGCATTGTTTTGTTCATCACATTGTGTTTCCTTCTATAAACTTATGTTTGATCCAGATATCAAAAAACTTGAAAACAACTATGAGCACCAAACACATATATGAAAGAAGAGATGCTGGTGACACGATTCCGATAAATGTATTAAACTATTGGGAAAATCATTTAGTCGAAACCCAGAGGAAAAATTTAAATTGTTGGGAATATTCTCCTCATAATAATTGTAGTTTTCTGGTCATACTAGGGAAGACTTATTTCCACAACAAGAGAAAAGAGCGGTACTTAAAAAGTTTTTCAAATAAGAGACAGCTGACTTTACAACTACTTCTGTTTCATTCATGGCGCAATTGGACAGAGATCAATTTTAGAAGCTGGAAGTGTTTTCTTTCTACACGGAACTAACGGCGCTTTTTCCTCTTCTTGCTTGAAACATCTTCTTGAAGTCGCTCGAAGTCTTCTTCATTGATGTCAGACTTTACCAATTTGTAAGCAACGAGCTGCCGAAATTGAGGAATAATTTCCTGATACAAATGAAAAGGTGAACAACACATTAGGCATGACAAAAGAGAAGTGCTGGAAACTAAACATAGAGCAAGTATGGAGGAAGAACAATTTCATGGCAACATACATCATCAAATTCCTTCATGTTCTTCCCATCCCAGATATCCATGTACATGATAGCATACAGAGCACAATTGTGGCTGCACAAGAATTTTAAAATTCAGTAAAAGCAACTTGTTTTAAAAAATTCAAGTGAATAAAAGAGTTTAACAAAAAAGAGTGGATTCTCTATAATGATGCTTTTGTTTTACTCACAGGTTGTTTTGCTGGGGGGTAGTCCTCAGGAGAAATGCACTCAAAATTTTCGATGTTTTTGTATGTGTACCCAGAAGATTTGAAGAGGGTAGCCATGTTGATGATCTATATTGAAAAGTAGTAGAGTTCAACAACCACAGAACTTCAATAAGAAAAGGCAACAACCACAGAACTTCAATAAGAAAAGGGTACTTAATTTTTGTTGAATGCCTAAACATACAGAATCTTACAGGGCAGTTAGCAGTAAAAACAGATTATGTTACAAAGCGAAAGAAGTTAAAAGTAAAGGAAGAAAACAAACCAGGTTTGACGTTAACTTGTTGACAAGATTTTGAGGAACAGAAGATCTTGAATCAAAGAAATTGATAGTTTCAAACAAATTGTTGATGCAGAACAAAGACCAGTGGAATGAGTCAACTCTAGGGAAGTATAGCTGGATGCCAAAAAAAAGTAGAAAAAACAGATAAGATGAGATAGAATGCAAAAAAGAGAAATACTTGTGATGATAAAAGTTGTTTACCAGATCACGCTTATGCAAGTTCTTTCCAGAGGTAATTTTCTTGAATTCTCTTAGGCAAGACCGAGAATTGAAGATTTTGGGGTCTACAAGCACCTTTTGCTACAAAGTTAAATTAAAAAACAGATCATAACACCAAGAAACATAACTTCCATGAGTGTATCTTGAACAAAAAGAAACATAGATGAGGAATAGAGAATTACCGTGAAATAGCTAGTAAAGCAATATTGTGAAGGGTCCTTGTTGTTTGGGTCTGGATTTTCATTCTCATAATTGAAAACTTGGACATAGGCATTGAATACTTCATTATCAACATTTCCTATTGCCTTTGATGAATTATAGAAATTATCATACTCCACAGGAAAGCCATTGATATCAATAACAGTTGGACTGCACGATAAAAAAGAATAGAAACGCTTATTGAACAAATTGTACAAAAAAGAAGAATGCATGATATTGAAAAAATTAGTTTGCACATTGAAATGACTTACTTATTGCCATTCTTGAAGAATTTGTTTGCAAGGTATTTCTTATAAAACTCCTGAACATGAGGTTCAACAATCATCTTTGAAATCTTTTCCTGAGGAGATATTACTTTTGCTTTCCTTTTATTTCTATTTCTCTTCTCTATTGTGCTTGGACCAGACATGTTTAGTGTAACATTAGATGACTGCTTCTCAGGTACTAGAGGATCTGTCCAATTAAGCAGTTGCATATAATAAGTATTGTGCTGACAACACAATCAAACATATAAAAGAAAGACAGGGCATTGCAAGAACAAAATCGGTGAAGCAAAAAGCAAAACAATGGAACAGCAGGATGTGGAGATGATAAAAAAAATGTTTTGAGTTACCTTTGGGAACAGACTTGACATCTTCGACTAATAAATCATCTCCATACTTCATGGCAATTTCAATGCCAGTTGCAACATTGTCAATTGATTGTGAATTCAGATTTGTTGGCGTGGAGGCATCTTCAATTATAATGTTGCTCGAAGGAGACAATATGATCTCGAGACTAGGATTGTTTTGAACTAGAAAAGGAGAGATGGGACAGGAAGATGATTCATTGTTTGGTGTCTGACTGGCAGGTCTAACATCACCTGGCTTTTGCTCATTCAGTAACTGAACATTTTCTCTCACAGAAAATGAGTTTCCAGTAAGAGGAGTTTCCTGCAGATTTACTGTCACAGAGTTGACATTTTGAGAATCTATCTGATTTGCTTCAGTAACACTTGTAGGATGAACAGAATCCAGTGGTTCCAGGAATCCAGTTGATTTAGTATGAACTGCCTCAGAAACGGTACCTGAAAATGGCAAAAAATAGTGATGTCAGAATGTGTTTACAGAATGAATGTATTTACCATAACAGTGATGTCAGGAACAGGAAACTGAGTACTAATAAAACTTCCTCATGAACAACAAATTGAGTGCTATGACTAGTTTGAGTAAAAGAAAAAATGTTGACCAAATGTGTTATCAGAATGAATATCATTGTCCACACCTGTTTGTGCTTGCTCATTTTCCTGGAATTGCTGAGGTAATGACACTTGCTTTTGAACTTCATCGAAAATTTGAACTTGGTTATCCTTGGTAACAACTGGAGTAGGAATGACTCTGATATGGTCGTCAAATAAAGAACCTGTAATTGCCTCACTGTTAACTTGGAGTGTGCGATTGCCAGGATTTAATGGTTCTCTGAGAACATTTCTGTTGCTGGCTCCAGACAGAAGAACAATTGGATTCGTGGTTGAAGTGCCAGCATCATTGACTTGGCTGCTAGAATTTTGCTGTAAAGACAGGACAGTTGCTTTGAGTTCTGCTAGCATACTCTGTACATGCTCTTCATGGAACTTCTTCCAAATGACATCATGTTTTGCAACTATTTCAGAGACTATCTTCATAACCTATTAGTTTGAGCAAACAGAATAGATATATGTGTATTAGTTTCTGGTATGAAAGTAAAGTGACAACACTAGTATCTATTAAGAAAAGAAAAAAAGCAGGCCAACATACTTCTGGACCGTTGTTCGAAGTAGATGCAACATTTTCTCTGTCATTTTGGTTTGGAATGTCATTTTCATCATTATGAAAAGACTCTGGCGCTTTGGACCACTTCTCCTCAGCCAATACAATTGCACGCGCACTAAGGTGTCCTAGAGATGTCTTTCAACTGCACAAAAAAATTGCAATTGAGAAGGATTATACATGACAAGATTTGCTCCTTCTAGATTGCTTGTAGAAGAAAAAACTTTTTGCTAACTTGAAAAATGAACAACAACAAATTTATACAAGAAGCTTACTGGTAAGAAACCCAATGCAAAACTCTTCTTGGAAGCTCTGTTCAGATCCACTGTAGCTAGATAGTCGAAGTCTTCATTCTGAACATGTGCAATTCTAGGGACTCCATAATTGATGTTTCGTTGTTTAGAAGCTTTTGTGAAGTCTACAAAGTCCAGATACACAATCTAGGAAGGTTGTGAATCATAAGAGAAGATATAAGAGGTAATCAGTAACTATAAAAAAAGATTGCAGAACTAAAGTCTACGTAAAAAATTGAAAATGACAGAGAAAAGAAAACTTACAGCAGCCAACGGTAAACATCCACCAACATAGATTGAATCATTCAATGGAACTTCAGTTCTATTGAAGAGTAGTGCTGAAGTTATCAATTTCATTGTTCAGGTGATCAATGCACAACTGAGCCAAATCAAAGGTCGTCAGCTTGGTAATGTCATCCAGCCCATAAAGAAGTTTCCAGTTTGCATAGTTCCGAGTGGTTGGACATAAAACAGATGTTATGAACAGAAACATGAAGCTCCGTATGAAGCCTTCCTCAGTCTCATCATTTTTCATCTTGGTGATTATGTTATCAAATGAAATGTTCTTCTCCCCAGCACCAAGATACTCAGACCTAAGTTCCAATACTCTAGCCACGATAACTTGATCTGTGTTGTCCATAGGAAAAGGCACCGAACCAGAACGAATACCAAAAACTTGAATTACCATTTCCCTTCTCAGATGAATTATCTTTTGACCCTTCCTGAAAACTCCTGTTCCATTACAATTTAAGTGGTTCGCAACCCATTGCAGTACTGGAATTGGAATCATTAAATGAGGGTGAATGTTCAGGAGATGATCAAGCTCATATTTCGTTTCATATGACTTCTGGATGTCAGTTAAATCAGCAACTGCCTTACGCCACCTAATGGTAGAGAATCTATGTTTGATACTACCGAGAGGGTATTTGTAAAGTTTAGGCATTTTGACAGATGAGTGAGAGCTGTATAAAAATAATAAAAAGTAAGGTGCTGAAATTTCAGGTATAAAAAAACAGTTCATGTAAATGTAAGCTGCTGAAACAAAAATTAATTCTGCAAAACAGAAGAGAAGTACATAGTATCACTCATAGTTACATTATACACAAAAAAGCAGAAGATGCCAGCTGATTGCCAAGAAAGCAGAAGTGATGAAGGACTAATTCCAATGCAAGAAGGATATGTAGCCCTAACACCCAATTTTTCTAAAATTTATTTTCTAAATTTTATTTTCTTCCTCTTGTGTTTCCTTGTTTTTTAAATTTTCTAAACAATTCACATTATTTTATTTTCTGAATTTTTCTAGAACACTTTTTCAAATTGGCGAACATTTTTTGATCCTCAATTTCAGAAAATGTTCATCCATGTCAAAAAGTTCAAAAAAAATGATTTTATAAAATTTAGATGTGATGTAGTACAAGAACAATCATTTGAGTGAACACACAATGTTCAAACAAATTTACACATTACAGAAACTAACAAGTGTCCTATCATCATCAACATAAACACACACACAAAATTTCCAAGGGCAACCGCATGAAACAGACAACCTCCTACCATCATTATGCTGCATTCATAACCTGATTCCAAATTCTGAATCACATCCGGGAAACCAAACTAAAAAAATCGCTCCAAAGGGACCTTGTCTAGCCTCATATTCACCCAAATCAGACTGAAAAAATCGCTCCACTGCTACCACCAAACCTCCTACAAACCCTAGAAACGCTGGACCGATACAAACGGGAAAAATGTCTCGATCTGGCGAAATCACACACAGAGGACACGAACCAGCTTGACAAGAACACAGAAGAGGGAACTGGGGGCATTACCTTGAAGATGACGAACTTGACGAAGATTGATGGAACCCTAGACGACCCGATCTTGACGGAACCCTAGACGACGCCGACGCCGACGAGGAAGCAGTGACCACCTGCAAAAAAGCATCCATCACGACGACGTCCGCCAGATCTAATCGGCGATGCTTCAGACGATTCGACGGGAAAAAGGTCCGTCGGCTGCTTACCAGGGCGGCGGCCTCTTATCGGAGCGGGATCCCGCAGGAAAAAGCAGACGAAAAGGGAGGAAGTGGGATGCGGGACGAGGGAGGAAGAGCACGGGAGATGCGGGACGAGGGAGGAAGAAGACGGGAGATGCGGGACGAGGAAGAGGAACGGGGAAACAGTGACTCGAGAAAAAGGAACGGAAAAACAGCGAACAGGTACTAAAAAGGCTGGCCCAAATCAGGCGAAGGGGGGTGCGGCGCGTCGACAGTTTGACGCAAAATGCGTCAAATAGGATATTCCATCGCTACAAGGGGAGGTGCTCGATCCCCTCGCCTTGGCCGTTGTTGCTTTGCTCCTACCCCGTCGATCGCATCTGCCTCGACCCCGCGTCTCCGCCTCCGGCGTCTCAAGCTCCTTGCGCCCAATCCCCCGCCTCCTCTGCTCGCGAGCCTCGGTGTTCGCTGCCTCTTCGGTGAGCTTCCCATGGCTGCGGCCACCACCTGACCCACTACAGCTGCTACTTCGCCTCCACGCCTCAGCGACCTCCTCCTCGCGTGCCCCTGCTCCCTTCTCCTCCTCGCTGCTGGCTCCGCCCGCGCCGGAGCATGCGAGCAGCCGCGGCCCGAGCCGCCTCCCCACCATGGCACCACCACGAAGCTCCCAGCGCCGCCGGCCTTCACGAGTTCCCTTCCTCGTCACCGTTCCCCTACATCCGGCTCCTCCGGCCGCCTCATCGTCGCGCCACCCTTCACGAGAGTCCCGAGCCGTGCTAGGCCGCCTGCGTCCTTGCCAAGTTGCTGCGGTCTGCTTCCTCTCGTGCGAGACAAACGCCAGCACCCATTCATGGTCGCGTTGACCACGGGTCAGTTCGCGCGGGATCCATTTCGAGCAGTGCTGCAGCATCGCCTCTGTTTGCTTACTGATCCGACAGCTTCACCGCCTGTTGTGCTCCATATCGCTTCTGAGCTCCATCCTCCACCGCCATCTACGAAATCGTCAAGACCTGAGACTGGCAAGTCCACCGAAAGCCTCAAGTCCGTACCCCCTTCATGTCGGCAAGACCCGCAAGTCGAACCCCAAATGATCGATGATTCGTGGATCGTGTACAACTTCAGTCGCCGAACACCCGTGTAGCACAAATGCCAAGTACCCGGAAACCACTTGGACGCCAAGTACCGCGATGACCCCGGAGACTGGATTCACCAAGTTCCTCTCCGAACATATATGACTATCGCGAGTACCTCTATCGTTGTCGTGTACCACTACTTCCCAAGATGACCCGTGAACAACTACGTCCCATCAAACCCGAACCGTCCCGAATGCATGCTTTAAAGGTATAATGATGAGACGACCGCCCGTGAACGAATGCATGAGTGTTGTATGAGATGCACCACTTGCTTGCACCATGTCCAAATTGATCCTTGCATGTTCCTCTTTAGCCTTGCCACGAATCCGTGGGACACCCGGTATCCGGGATCACCCCATCATCCTTGCATGACATGTTCACGCCCACTTTCTTTTGCACCGACATCACGACGAGTTGTCGGATCATTGGAATGTTGATGTGGCATCATTTCAGTTGTCGTTGTCGTGGCACCCCTTTCGTTCAGCCATGGTGACAAAATGCTCCATATCTTATAACATGCCAACATCTTCAGAAAAATTGCATATACTTGCATATGTCATCCGCATCATGATAACAACATTTAAAATGTTTAAAATTGTTGTTTACATTAAATTGCTAAATGACACATGGGGATTTTCCAAAATTGTTGTTTGTTGTTCCGGCCTCATTTAAACTTGCCTAAATAGTTAGTTTTATTATGCTTCACCGTTTGCCATGTTTACCAACATTTAATATTGTTGGGTACATAAACGAGAGAGAACTAAATAAATGAATGTGGTGGTTCATCAATACTAGTAAGCGTGCACGTGCAATGCACGTATAACCATGAGAAAAAAATCTTGTACATAGTATGTTAGATTCTGCAAAGAGGAAGTTAAGTACATAGAGGATTTTTTTTCCAGGGTTCTGGCATGTAGTACCGCTAATCAAGTGATCAAGAATTATACTTCCTAAACGCTCTTATATTTCTTTAAGGGGAGGGGGGACATCATTTGTTATCAGGCTGATACTCCAAAAGACTTGTCGACTTACATGGAGCAGGGCGGCCTAGAACCAAACATTTTTACTGCTAGTTGTTGCTATTCATAGAGATTTTCCACAACTTCTAGTGAAGAATGAAGTCGGTAAACTGTTGAAAACGAAGATAACAGGAGAGTGGTGATTTTGTAATAAGAGTGTTTCTTTCATATTAAGCTCCGGCACAAACTGCGGTCAGGAAATTCATCTCATTCATATTTGGTTAGCTTTGCAGACATGTAATTACTCTCATTCTCATTTGGTTAGCTTGGCATACATGTAGCCAATTCGTGCACAAATGCTAGTGACAACATAGGAAATAAAAAAAGCATATCACCATATCACATATCATTTGAAAAATGCATTATCTAATTGAACTACAAGATCTGACCGTAGTGGGACTTTTATCAAAATGACACATATGAGCCATCATCTCATCTCATGGAACCTCAAAACTTCTAAAATTTATATCTAACTATAACAAATATAATTTGAAAATTATACTGTTTGATTGAACTACAGAAACTGCAAGTAGTAGAATGCCTTTGTAGGCGTAAACACCTTTTACTTTTGTTTCATCTTTCATATCCCTCGCATGAATGATGATGCTTGAAAATGAAGAAAACAAGAAATCTTGAATATTGTTGCCGACGCCATGACTCATTGGTGAAGACGTTCCATGGACAATCCAGTTCTGGTATGAATCCATAGTCCACACTTTTCCCTATGATCCTAAGTCTGAAACGGAATAAATAGGAGTCCATAATCCACACTTAAAAGTCAGTTTTGTGCAGGACTAACTGGAGCCTTGTGTGTGATTCTATTTGATTGCTAAAGTACCAGAACAAATAAAACGAATACAACATGAGAAAATTAAATATATACCCAAGTTTGCACTTATTTACTGACATTACACTAAAAACTGTCCAGGAAAATAACATAGAAAGCTTCCTCAAAATAAACAGTATGACGTGATGGTATGTCCTGCAGTTCAGTTTCTATGATTCTCTAATACTGAAAGCAATAGCCAAGTAACACTGTATAGTTCTTTCAGAGTAATAAAACGGCGGGCTCGCTTCAGCATCCAATCTAAATGCATGCATCTCACTCAGAATTGCTACTTGATCAGGTAATTATGCATGTGTCCTTACTTGTGGAACACAAGGGGCTCATGCCTATTAGAAATTGAATTGTCAAGATTTAGAGCCGCCTTCTTGCCAACACCTTCAAATGTGACATAAAAATACAGAATAGAATCTTCATGAAACAAAGCTGCAGACAATACTGAAACAAGAAAAAGATGGAGTTTCTAACAGACTCATCCATTCTTCACCATAACTGGAGTTTTCTCTTTTTTTGTAATAACTGTTAGATGTTGAAAGGATTATCTCATCCTAGTGTTAAGGCCTCTAGGGCATTTAAATTTGGTCTCAGATAATAAGATTAGTCCAAAATGATGCACCATCTGTATTCCCCATCGGATTTCAAGTACTCTTGAATTAGTTGACACCAAAAATTACTGTAGCATGGCATGGATTGGATTCTGTTTCCATTTTGAAGTTAAACTGTGATCAACATCTATGCGAAGGAAGTTCACAGAGACTCGACGGCCTGCAAATGCAGAGGAGGCTTGCATACATAGCTTGGGCCGCTCAGTAGAATGAACTCGATCTACGCCTGGTTGGTTAGTCTTCCACAACGAAAAGATGAACTGGATTGTTAGAAATTATGTGAAAATGCACACGCACCAAATCCTAACGAAAATTGCAAGGCTATTGAAAGTACACAAGACCCAGCATCACACGTCAGTTCAACATGTGAAGAAAATACACAGAGTCAACATGCCAACATCTTCAGAAAAATTGCATATACTTGCATATGTCATCCGCATCATGATAACAACATTTAAAATGTTTAAAATTTTTGTTTGCATTAAATTGCTAAATGACACATGGGGATTTTCCAAAATTGTTGTTTGTTGTTCCGGCCTCATTTAAACTTGCCTAAATAGTTAGTTTTATTATGCTTCACCGCTTGCCATGTTTAATAACATTTAATATTGTTGGGTACATAAAGGAGAGAGAACTAAATAAATGAATGTGGTGTTTCATCAATATGTAACTCGTTACATATTGAGCTCCACTTAATTTGTAGTATTGTTTGTTGCACTTTGCCATGCCTCATTAAACTGGACATGCATCATAGTTGATTGTGCATCATGTCATGTTTATGTGATGGTTGTTTACCATGTTGTTTGCTTATTTTCGGTTGTGCTTCTCCTTGATAGTTCCGGTTATGTTGCGATTGTGAGGATCTGTTCGACTACATTGATTCGTCTTCTTCATGGACTCGGTCTTCTTCCTAACGGGATTTCAGGCAAGATGATCGTCACCTTGGATCTCACTACTATCCTTGCTATGCTAGTTGTCTCGATGCTATCGCTATGTCGCGCTCCTTCCACTTGTTTATCAAGCCTCCCAAATTGCCATGATAGCCTCTAACCTTTTCCACCATCCTAGCAAACCGTTGTTTGGCTATGTTATCGCTTTGCTTAGCCCCTCTTATAGCGTTGCTAGTTGCAGGTGCAGTTGCAGGTTGTTCCACGTTGGGACATGGATATCATGGGATATCACAATATCTCTGTAACATCCCAAAATTCTAAATTTTGGAATGTTATAATAAATAGATAGATTTGACTGATTGTTTGATTGATTGTCTGAAAGTGAGTGAATTCGAAACTTTTGAAAGTTAAATGAGAGGGAATAAAAGGACTTTCCCAAACTTTCATATTTGCTTTCTGATCTCCATGAATTCAAATGCTTTTCAAACACAAAACCCTTGAGCGAAGATGATATGACTTCTTCCATTTAAATTAAATGAAAAGGGTTGTTGAAAATATTTGAATTTCATTTGAAAATATTTTTCAATTCTGAAACTTTATGCAACTCAATGATTTTCACGAGAGAAGATAAAATGACTTCTTCAAATATTATGAAATATGAGTTGGGAGTTTCAAAGAATTAAATTCAAAGTTATTTTGAATTTATTTTCAAATTTGGATTGTTATACATGAGATCATCATGCATATCTTATTTTCTTGCATTTTGGTCGATCCTAGAAATTTCACGCAACTCAAGGACTTTCGGAGAGAGTTGGAGATTTCGTTATTTTCATATTTGAGAGTTTCTCGAATTTGAAAAGAGGATCAGTTGATTTATTTATTTCATCTTCAATTATTTTTCCGATATCAATATATAAAAGAGGGAATAATATGACTTTCCCAAATTTAGGAAAAAATGAAGATTTAATGAATAAGTCAAATTTTGGTTTTGCCGGAGTTTTTTCGCATTTTATTTGGATAGGGAAAAATGTGCGTTTTCAAAAATTGCATTTTAGGCCCGGAGTAAAGTTCATTTTGTTCGACTCATTTTTAGGAGTCGGGGAAAATTTACTTTAGAAATTTTGGAGCTCGTTTAGATTTTCTTTTCTGTGTTTTTCTGCGCGCAAAACCGTTAAAAAAAAACTCCCGGGAGGCCAGCCGGCCTCCTCCCAGCCGCGCGCGCGCCAGCGCCAAGCGCTAGGCCGCCGCCGCCTTTGGTCGAAGCCGAGTCCCAGCGGGACTCTGGCCACCGTAGCCCCCCTCTTTCCTTTGTTCCGTTTTCCTTTTTCTTCTAGGACTCTTTTTCCTATTCTATTTTCTTGTCCCCTACCCCAAGTAATCTCTCCCCTCTCCTATATAAATACCCCCATAGACCCCCCCTCTCCTCACACGAAAAACCCAAACCCCCTCTCCTCCCCAAGCCGCGCCCCACCCCGCGCCCCTCACCCGCCGCCGCCGCCCCTATAGCGCCGCCGCCGCCGCCGCCCCTATAGCGCCGCCGCCGCCGCCCTAGCACGCCGCCGTCGCCACCGTTCGCCCCGCCTCGCCGGAGGTAGCCCCGCGCCTCTCTTTTTCTTCCCCATGGTTCGGTTCTTTTAAAAGAAACCGTTCCGGTTTTCTTTTCCGGTTTTTCTCTCCGATTTTTCGTTTCAGTTTTCTTCTCCGAAACCCTAGATCGGTTTTCCATTTTCTTTTTCGATTTCTCTTCCGAAAACCCTAGATCGGTTTTCGTTCTTCTTTCGGACCGTTCGTCTCAACGAACGTGATTACCGATTATTCCCGGTTAACGACGCCCGTTCGTTTAACCGTTCGTCTCTTTCTTTTCGTCGGATTTATTCCGCGATCGTGATCTCAGATCTGATCTTCGTTCTAGTTTATCTTCTCGCCCGTTTATCGGAATCAGGTGATTCAAGCGCCTGGAGTTTCGTCTCAAAACCGCCGATCCGTCTAATCAACTTGAACAAGCTTTTGCTACAGTAAAATTTGACCTAGTTTCAACTTGCTAGAACCGAGTTGTTTTCTTCCGCCGTTTGTTTTTCGTCGTTTGTTCGGTTCGTTCTTTCTTTGCAACCGGAGTTCTTAAGTTGAACTTTCTGGTTCGTTCTCTCGTTCGAGTTTTACTTGTGCATTAGATGAGTACTTATTGTGTGGTTACTATTGTTTGCTTACGATAGATTGACCGGAGTGTGACGAGTAGATCTATCAAGAGATTTTGAGTGCGAATCATCTTCATCAGCCTTGCAGGCAAGTTCACACTTTGATCATACCTTTTCTACAACCCATGTTGTATTGCATTAGATCAATCCTCACACATTGCATGCTTATGATCTAATTAAACTGTGGGATGGGAAGTAGATGAAGTAGTACCTATTACCTGTATTATTATGAAACCTTTGGGAGTTACTTCTACGTTTGCTTATTATGCCATGCTATGCTAGTAGACGTGGATTGGGTGAGTGATATCCATGACAGATGTGAGTTGATAATTTTAATGGTTTATCTAAGGTGGCAACTTAAACACACATCTGGGTGGATTGAGGCACCTGATGTCTATCAGGACTTGCCTATTTTTTTTCGGACCGCCACCCAGGCTCAAAGGGATCATAAGATCTTTCATGCTAGAAACTTCCGTGTGCAGCCACAAGCCATTATGGGCTCTGGCATAGTTGACTAAGTTGTGCGAACTCTTACAGTGGTAGACTAGCAGATGTAGGGGATGTAGGTGTACCGGTCTACCCAATCGTAAGGTGCTAGCGCTTCTGAAAGACTATGTCTCGGTCATCCGTTTCTCAAACACCATGTAGTGCGAGAAATCCAACGGAGGCGATCGAGTCTTGTGGGGAAAAGTGCGCAAACCTCTGCAGAGTATACAAACTAATCATGATTAGCCGTGTCCTGGTTATGGACATCTTGAGTATCTAGTTCTTGGATTATCCTGTTGATCTCATCATGTTACTTATAATTAATTGTTGGGTTTAATGATGTTACTTAATTGGGATTGAGAATGCTATCAACCATTCTCAATGTTCAACAACCACCATGATAGTTAAATAAATTTATTCCTTTGCGGTAGGGAAAAATTGGCTTTACGCAAAAACCTTATAACCATAGAGCTTTTCCACCAGCCATATATGCATATAGTGATAGCCATTGTTCATCATTTTCTCTATGGTGTGAATTTGCCAGTACATTCAATGTACTGACCCGTTTCGGGCTGCAACGTCTCATGTTGCAGGATTATCTTACGACGAGTAAGTGATACGTTAGGGTTACGATTTCTACACTCAACTTTGCCGTTGGTGTTGATGGGAATCCACAACCTTGTTGCTTCCGCTATATGGATTGAGGTAATAGTATTTACGTTACTTTATACATGTGATTTACCTCTGTTATAAATCCTTCGAGTACTGTGTGTGTCAGCACACCGATCCAGGGATGATACCTAAGCACAAAGACTTGATCCATTTGGGTCGGGTCGCTACAAGATGGTATCAGAGCACATGTTGACTGTAGGACGTGACCCTAGAAACTGGCAAGCCCATAGTAAAGATTTTTCTCTACAACTTTCCCTTTCAAAAAGATCTTTACCTCTCTTCTCTTCTGAGATTATTCAAATATTCCATTCTAGTGAGACCATACCCCTTTTCCCTTTTGACCACACGAAGGATTCGACTGATGAGACCACTCCAAGAAGTACATGATATCAGACCAGTAAGACCATTCGGAATGAAGGAGATTTTACCATGCATTATAGTAATGGAAACTATAGTGGTTGAAGACTCTGAAGACTAGGAGAATTTGAAGGCTCTGAAGAATCCCCAGGTTTTTTTATGACCTAGGAAAGCTACCCTTATGGAACTTGGCAGACTATGGAAGTTGTCAATGTCCGAGATCAAGGTGTATCGGAGAAAGACTGAAACAAGGAGCATGAGAACTCAAGGATTTGTCAAGAAAACCCTAAGGCAGGAGATATCATCTATGGAATGATAGCTCATGGAAATGACAAGAGCAGAAACCCAGCTATCCAGCGTGTTATGGCCCGCTAATGCTATTGTCACCGTGCTGAGTTAAGGATGCATTTCATCAGAATGGATTTGATGGAAGAAGGTTGATGGAGCACCTATCAGCAAGATGAAGTTTTTACCCTAGCCGGTGTATCATCAGGATCTGGAGTGTTACATCAAGAAGTTAAGACGGACCTGCAGGAAGCAGTATTTGATAAAGAAGCATTTCGTGAAGAACTCAGGACCCAGAAGCTGAAGTAGCCAAATTGGAGGAACAAAACCTCGAGAAACTGGAGATTTGTCAGGAACTAGACCATGGTTCACGCCAAGGATGTTGAAACCTAGAAGTTTAAAATGCAACTCCGGAATATTAAAGGATGTCACGAGAGATTTCACGTCAACGGAGATGATCTGGCAAAAGAACTTGAGAAAGACAAGCATGATCGGAAGAAGCCATTGGAGACATGACCAAGACTTGAAGAGTTTTGGCGACGTTGACCTTTAGAAGACCAAACCCCTATTATATACCTATGTTAGATGCAACGTTTGTGAGCTGTCATTTGTTTGATGTTTTCGACAGCCACAACAAAAATCTGTCTTTTTCAAAACTTTTGTTTGTATTGTGTGCATCCCTCTTGATCTCTCTTATCTCACCCCAAAACCCGTGGACCCAATAGAGGATGAATGGAGATGAGCTTGTATTTTCCGGACCAATGAGTCAATTGGAGACAGACTGATGGATTCGGAACATGGAGGATCATATGGAGAACAACCCTATAGTCGGAAAGGATATGGCCCAGCATGCTCTTCAATGCTTTGAAAGAGGTGCTGCTACTTGGTGGAGGATGTACCAAACCATCAATGGATGGCAAGGAGTAACCACTTGGAAAGAAACTAAGTTGACCTTGCTAAAATCTCAGTTTGTGTCCCAGAAGTTGAAGCCTTATGGAAAGGATATGAAGAAACCTTGTGCATGCAAGATTTGTGGAGAAATAGGACACACCCATAAAGAACACAAGGATGAATGCCCTAATTGTGAAGGAAGTCACCCAGCTGAAGAATGCCCAACTAGGCAGATCACTTGTTTCTTATGTGAAGGGACTACCCACTATCCTGCTCAGTGTCACATTTACCCCATGGTACAAAGAACCATCCAGCAGAAGAAAGAAGCAACGAGAGGAGCCCTTATGGAAAGTTTAGAAGAACCTGTGATGAAGGAAGAGGTGGAGGACACGCCCAAAGAGGAACCAATTAAACCCTGCACCAAGTCTTGCTATTCATGTGGAGAAGAAGGACACATCTCCCAGAATTGTATGAATGGGGATCTAGTAGAATTCCCTACGGAGGAAGTAGATTATGACCCACAGGAAATAGAAGCTCTGATGGGAATGGAAAAGTCCAGAAAGAGAAGTAGATTTGATTCCAAGAAGGATCTGAGTCATGTCACCTGTTATAGGTGCAAGGAGACAGGGCACTACCTCAGAAATTGCCCAAAAAGGAAGCTAAGGACCCAAGTAGGCTATATAATCACAAGGAAACCTTGAATCTTCCGAGAAGTAATATGTTTCCTTTGTAATGAAGCAGGGCACTTTGCCAGAGATTGTCCGAAGGAGAAGGAGACTTGTGAAAAATAGTTGAGTTTGTAACAGAAGTAATATAGTGTGAACATTTTCCTTTAAATTGAGTTGTTGAGTTGAGGCATGTAATGGAAAAACAGGAGATTGTAATGATTTGAGAAATTAATAAAGTTAGCAGTGTTGGTACTGATTTGGATTTTATGAGTTATTCTATGAGGAAAGATGTTGACCATTTTCGAGGATATGAGAAATATGGTCTATAAAATATTGGAACATTTTAAGGGTGGTAGTACCCCGTAAGAACCGTTGACCATGGAAACGATAAGGATACTCCCCTGAGTGGATTTCGGACAAAAGGAATACAAGTTTAGTCCCGATATGTGTGATACCCCAAGAGTGTGTGGGGTGAAGTTGGAGACCGACAATTGTTTGGACCAAAGGTGATCAAAGGAGTCAGGAGAGAATGTTAAGTTGATTCGGGATAGACTGAATGGTAGCTCGGTCCAGGCAGAAGAGTTATGTAGACTCAAAAACTCAAGGAGATAGTCTATGAAATTGGAGACAGATCATGTCTTCATGTGTTCCCTCTGCGAGGATTTAAACGAATTGGAGTTAAGGTAAAAGTTAGCCCCGAGATTTGTAGGACCATACCGAGTTTTGGAGCGTATGAGAGAAGTGGCCTACAAGTTTGAGTTACCCGAAGGACTGTCAGGAGTTCAAGATGTGTTTCATGTTTCCCAGTTGAAGAAGTGCCATGCAGAGATGGCCAATATTCCCCTGTAAGGATGCTTAACCGCGGAAAGGATAATGATGTTCCACGAAGTGGAATATGGACTCCATAAGTATAGGTTTTTGCCTTGGTATGTGGGAAATCCCACGAGGATGAAGAGATGAAGTACTATTGGATATAAAGGAGGTATGATGTTGGTAATATGGAACAATGGCAACCCCATGACAAGTCTGAGTAATCATGTCGTGCCAATAGACGGAAGGAAGACAGTACAATTGGATGGATTTAAGAATACTAGGAAGTTGGATGTTGGAATAATGACTAGTTGCCCCGAGGATGAGTTCAAGGATTACAGGTGATGAGATGGGCCATAACCCACAGACCCCAGGACCTGCCAAGAAGCAAGCACACCTCTTGCTGAAGGAAAAACCCTGGAAGAGGATATGCCCTTATCGATAGACGATCTTATAGGAGTAACGCAAAACGTGAGAGTTGTGAAGGAACGATAGATGGTTGTTTGGCTTGCAGAATCTATGGATATATCCGAACTTGGTTCGTCGACAAGAGAAATTCTGCAATGCTTGTGAGGATGACCGAGTGTTAGAATGCGAGATTTACTAAAGCATATACAGGGTAATGATTTGGGTGCGGGATGGATTGATTACCATACCGACTTACTCTTATTATTCGCCTTGCTATATGGGATGGTAAATCTGAGTGACTTACCTATAGTAAAGAGACGACGATCAAAACCCTGTTTAAACTTAGAATGGTATAAGTATTTCTCCCTTGTACACGGCAGTTGTGCCAACCGTAGGCTATACGGTGAGGATCAACCAAGACCCATTTCCTGCAGGAGAAACCATAAATTGTTGACCACTAGGAAATATCGATAGTTGTTTAGTAATGGCGCCAGACCCGTCAGCTAAGAAGACCAAATCTCGGAATAACCTTACCAAGAGGAAAGGACAGAAGAATTGAGGAAAAAGTTATGCCACTACCGGAAGAGCCAGAGGAGGAATTTTCCGAGGATTTGAGAAGACCGACATTGTTAACAATATGGATGAAGTATATGAGTTTCGATGGAGCTGTAACCATGCTTCTAAGGGTGGTAGCACCCCAGACCCCGGTGATGATTGATGGATTTTAAGGAGACCCCCAAACCCTAACCTTTTCTTGCTAGCCTCTCCGAATCTCGAGGACGAGATTCATTTAAGGGTGGTAGGTTTGTAACATCCCAAAATTCTAAATTTTGGAATGTTATAATAAATAGATAGATTTGACTGATTGTTTGATTGATTGTCTGAAAGTGAGTGAATTCGAAACTTTTGAAAGTTAAATGAGAGGGAATAAAAGGACTTTCCCAAACTTTCATATTTACTTTCTGATCTTTATGAATTCAAATGCTTTTCAAACACAAAACCCTTGAGCGAAGATGATATGACTTCTTCCATTTAAATTAAATGAAAAGGGTTGTTGAAAATATTTGAATTTCATTTGAAAATATTTTTCAATTCTGAAACTTTATGCAACTCAATGATTTTCACGAGAGAAGATAAAATGACTTCTTCAAATATTATGAAATATGAGTTGGGAGTTTCAAAGAATTAAATTCAAAGTTCTTTTGAATTTATTTTCAAATTTGGAATGCTATACATTAGATCATCATGCATATCTTATTTTCTTGCATTTTGGTCGATCCTAGAAATTTCACGCAACTCAAGGACTTTTGGAGAGAGTTGGAGATTTCGTTATTTTCATATTTGAGAGTTTCTCGAATTTGAAAAGAGGATCAGTTGATTTATTTATTTCATCTTCAATTATTTTTCCGATATCAATATATAAGAGAGGGAATAATATGACTTTCCCAAATTTAGGAAAAAAATGAAGATTTAATGAATAAGTCAAATTTTGGTTTTGCCGGAGTTTTTTTGCATTTTATTTGGATAGGGAAAAATGTGCGTTTTCAAAAATTGCATTTTAGGCCCGGAGTAAAGTTCATTTTGTTCGACTCACTTTTAGGAGTCGGGGAAAATTTACTTTAGAAATTTAGGAGCTCGTTTAGATTTTCTTTTCTGTGTTTTTCTGCGCACGAAACCGTTAAAAAAAACTCCAGCCAGGCCAGCCGGGCCAAAGGCCCAGCCTGCCGACCTCCTCCCAGCCGCGCGCGCGCCAGCGCCAAGCGCCAGGCCGCCGCCGCCTTCGCTCGAAGCCGAGTCCCAGCGGGACTCTGGCCACCGTAGCCCCCCCTCTTTCCTTTGTTCCGTTTTCCTTTTTCTTCTAGGACTCTTTTTCCTATTCTATTTTCTTGTCCCCTACCCCAAGTAATCTCTCCCCTCTCCTATATAAATACCCCCATAGACCCCCCCTCTCCTCACACCAAAAACCCAAACCCCCTCTCCTCCCCAAGCCGCGCCCCACCCCGCGCCCCTCACCCGCCGTCGCCGCCCCTATAGCGCCGCCGCCGCCGCCCTAGCACGCCGTCGTCGCCACCGTTCGCCCCGCCTCGCCGGAGGTAGCCCCGCGCCTCTCTTTTTCTTCCCCGCGGTTCTGTTCTTTTAAAAGTAACCGTTCCGGTTTTCTTTTCTGGTTTTTCTCTCCGATTTTTCATTTCGGTTTTCTTCTCCGAAACCCTAGATCGGTTTTCTTCTCCGAAACCCTAGATCGGTTTTCCGTTTTCTTTTTCGGTTTCTCTTCCGAAAACCCTAGACCGGTTTTCGTTCTTCTTTAGGACCGTTCGTCTCAACGAACGTGATTACCGATTATTCCCGGCTAACGACGCCCGTTCGTTTAACCGTTCGTCTCTTTCTTTTCGCCGGATTTATTCCGCGATCGTGATCTCAGATCCGATCTTCGTTCTAGTTTATCTTCTCGCCCGTTTATCGGAATCAGGTGATTCAAGCGCCTGGAGTTTCGTCTCGAAACTGCCGTTCCATCTAATCAACTTGAACAAGCTTTTGCTACAGTAAAATTTGACCTAGTTTCAACTTGCTAGAACCGAGTTGTTTTCTTCTGCCGTTTGTTTTCCGTCGTTTGTTTGGTTCGTTCTTTCTTTGCAACCGGAGTTCTTAAGTTGATCTTTCTGGTTCGTTCTCTCGTTCGAGTTTTATTTGTGCATTAGATGTGTACTTATTGTGTGGTTACTATTGTTTGCTTACGATAGATTGACCGGAGTGTGACGAGTAGATCTATCAAGAGATTTTGAGTGCGAATCATCTTCATCAGCCTTGCAGGCAAGTTCACACTTTGATCATACCTTTTCTACAACCCATGTTTTATTGCATTAGATCAATCCTCACACATTGCATGATTAGGATCTAATTAAACCGTGGGATGGGAAGTAGATGAGGTAGTACCTATTACCTGTATTATTATGAAACCTTTGGGAGTTACTTCTACGTTTGCTTATTATGCCATGCTATGCTAGTAGACGTGGATTGGGTGAGTGATATCCATGACAGATGTGAGTTGATAATTTTAATGGTTTATCTAAGGTGGCAACTTAAACACACATCTGGGTGGATTGAGGCACCTGATGTCTATCAGGACTTGCCTGTTTTTTTTCGGACCGCCACCCAGGCTCAAAGGGATCATAAGATCTTTCATGCTAGAAACTTCCGTGTGCAGCCACAAGCCATTATGGGCTCTGGCATAGTTGACTAAGTTGTGCGAACTCTTACAGTGGTAGACTAGCAGATGTAGGGGATGTAGGTGTACCGGTCTACCCAATCGTAAGGTGCTAGCGCTTCTAAAAGACTATGTCTCGGTCATCCTTTTCTCAAACACCATGTAGTGCGAGAAATCCAACGGAGGCGATCGAGTCTTGTGGGGAAAAGTGCGCAAACCTCTGCAGAGTGTACAAACTAATCATGATTAGTCGTGTCCCCGGTTATGGACATCTTGAGTATCTAGTTCTTGGATTATCCTATTGATCTCATCATGTTACTTATAATTAATTGTTGGGTTTAATGATGTTACTTAATTGGGATTGAGAATGCTGTCAACCATTCTCAATGTTCAACAACCACCATGATAGTTAAATAAATTTATTCCTTTGCAGTAGGGAAAATTGGCTTTACGCAAAAACCTTATAACCATAGAGCTTTTCCACCAGCCATATATGCATATAGTGATAGCCATTGTTCATAATTTTCTCTATGGTGTGAATTTGCCAGTACATTCAATGTACTGACCCGTTTCGGGCTGCAACGTCTCATGTTGCAGGATTATCTTACGACGAGTAAGTGATACGTTAGGGTTACGATTTCTACACTCAACTTTGCCGTTGGTGTTGATGGGAATCCACAACCTTGTTGCTTCCGCTATATGGATTGAGGTAGTAGTATTTACGTTACTTTATACATGTGATTTACCTCTGTTATAAATCCTTCAAGTACTGTGTGTGTCAGCATACCGATCCAGGGATGACACCTAAGCACAGAGACTTGATCCATTTGGGTCGGGTCGCTACAATCTCTTATTTAATTAATGAATCAATAAACTTGGTAAAGGGTGGAAGGCTCGGCCTTTTGCCTGGTGTTTTGTTCCACTCTTGCCGCCCTAGTTTCCGTGATACCGGTGTTATGTTTCTTGATTTTGCGTCCCTAACACGATGAGGGTTTCTGTGCCCCTCTTAACAGTTCGCTTTGAATAAAACTCTTCCAGCAAGGCCCAACATTGGTTTTACCTTTTGCCAAACGTAATAACTAAACCTGATATTTAAATTTGACGCATAGGGAGTTAGCGCTACCTGAGGAGTATTTCCACATAATACAGGGGGGCAGTGCTGATGGTGTTGGTCCCAAACTAGAGCACTGTGTGGGGCCGCCCCGGGGCAACCTGGGTTATTTTCTTTGGCACCTGGTAGCTCATCTGTCGTGGCCTGAGACGAGATATGCGCGGCTAGTATCAGGGTGTCGGCACGTCGGGAGGTCTTGCTGGACTTGTTTTACCATTGTTGAAATGTCTTGTGCAGCGGGATTCCGAGTCCGATCGGAGGGCCCCGAGATGTAGGATTGTCTCCATGGATCGTGAGCTTATCATGGGCTAAGTTGCAGGTGCAGGTAATGCGATGATCTGACGTGAGAGCGATGCTTGCTTGGTTTAGATTTCTTCTGCTTCTTCTTCTTCTTCGTTCAAGGGATAGGTTCCAGGTCCGGGAAGCCTGGGCTAGCAGGGTGGATGTCATTCTTCTTTTTCGTTTGATTTCATCCGCAGTCGGATCCTACTCTTCTGTATGATGACTGCTATGTATTGATGAACTATTGTATTCATGTTGTATATTGTGGCGAGTGTAAGCCTTTATCTTGTATTCTCATCTATTCAGTACATGGTATGTTGTAATGATATTCACCTTGCTATGCGCTCGAAATGTGATTGTGCCCCAATCATGAATTCATCACGTGATTGGGATAGAATCACATCTTGGGCGCTACACTACACCATGAAGAAGGGTGTGTATCATGTTGATCGGTTAGGGGTAGTGCACACTCCCCATAGTACGAAGTCAAGTTCCTCCACCCAATGACAATTAGATTGTTTCAAGGAATGAACTAGTCGAGGTTTTGTGCCGCTCATGATTAGTCCGTTGGCCTGCTCAACATGTCCGTTGGTCTGCGGGTGGTACACCGAGGCGTAGTCGAGCTTAATGCACATAGTAGCACCAGTCCTTGACCTCCTGGGCCATGAAATTGGACCCATTATCAGTGATGATACTGTGCGGGACACCATAATAGTGTACCAAGCTGGATATAAAGTCGATAACCGGTCTGTATTTTGCTAAGGTAACTGGCTCTGCTTCAATCCACTTAGTGAATTTATCGACCATAACCAGTAGGTATTTCTTTTTCTTGGTTCACCCTTTAAGTTGTCCAACCATGTCCAGCCCCCAGACAGTGAAAGGCCAGGTAATTGGTATAGTCCAGAGAGCCGTTGCAGGCATAGGGCTTTGATTTGTGAAAAGTTGGCATCCAACACAATGTTGGACCAGAGTACAGGCATTCGCATGGGAAGTGGGACAGAAAAACCCTACTCGGAAGGCCTTGTTGACTAGGGCCCGAGCGGCCGCGTGGTGGCCCCCCATGCCAGCATGAATCTTGGCCAAAAGCTGTTGTCCCTCTACTTCCGAGATGCACCGCTACAAAACTCCGGTAGTGCTTATCCTGTATAGCTCGCCTTCATGAACCTTGTAGGCTTTAGAGCGCCGGATTATGCGTCATGCCTCGGTCTAATCGATGGGAAACTCTCGCCATAGGAGGTAGGCAAGGAAGGGCTCAGTCCATGGTGCAATTATGGCCATGACCTCGTGAGCCAAAGCAGTTTCTTCAATTGTCGAGCCGCCTATGATGTTGTCGTCTGGCTCGATGGCCGGGCAACAATTTGTTCAGGCCCTTGATTGCTGCATCCTGGTCCCCGTCCTGCCACACCACGGATAGCTTGAAAAGCCATTCTAGAAAGGTGTTTTGGGGACAGGGATGCTTTTAGCGCCCATACGGCCGAGGATATCTGCAGCTTGGTTACAGTCTCTAGAGACATGATGGAATTCCAACCCTTCAAACCGAGCTGATATTCTTAAGATGGCATTTTGGTATGCCACCATTTTTGGGTCCTTGGTGTCGAACTCGCCATTGACCTGGGAGATGGCGAGGTTGGAATTGCCCCGTACTTCGAGCCATTGAACACCATTGACGTTGCCATCCGAAGACCATGCAGTAGGGCTTCGTATTCGGCTGCATTTTTGGAGTCTGTGTACATGATCTGAAGTACGTACCGGATAGTGTTGCCAGTGGGGGACGTAAGGATCACGCCAGCCCCAGTCCGGCCAACATTTTGGAGCCATCAAATACATTGTCCAGTGTGAATACATACTGTATTCCTGGGGAAGCTCGGCTTCCATCCATTCGGCCAGAAAATCGGCTAGTACCTGAGACTTAATAGCTCGGCGTGGTTTGTAAACAATTTCAAAGGGCAACAATTCTATGGCCCATTTGGCAATGCGACCCGTGGCATCCCTATTATTGATGATGTCATTTAAGGGTACTTCGTATGCCACTGTGACCGGACACTCTTTAAAGTAGTGTCAGATCTTGCGAAATGCCATAAAAACTATGTAGGCGATCTTTTGATAGTGCGGATATCGGGATTTACATGGGGTGAGTACTTTTGATACGTAATAGACATGCTTCTGCACCCTGAACTTATGTCCTTCTGCCTCTTGTTCTACCACAAGAACATCACTCACAACCTAGTTCGTGGCTGAGATGTATGGCAACATAGGCTCGCCTAGGCCAGGTGCTATCAAGATGGGATTGCCTGCTAGTAAAGTTTGTATCTCCTCCAGAGCGGCGGTTGCCTCGTTTGTCCATTCAAAAAATTTGGTCTTTTTAGTAGTTTGTAGAGCGGCAGGGCCTGTTCACCAAGATGAGAGATGAAATGGCTTAGGGTGGCAATGCATTCGGCCAGCTTTTGGACCTGTTTGAGCTCTGTGGGTATTGCCAGCTGGGACAGAGCTCGGATTTTGGCCATATTGGCCTCTATCCCTCTATGGGAGACAATGACTCCGAGCATTTTTCCAGCGGGAACCCCAAAGACACACTTATCCAGGTTGAGCCGTATATCGTATGTTCTCAAGTTTTCAAAGGTCTGACGGAGGTTGTTGACCAACTGGCTGGCATGTTTGGTCTTGATGACCACATCATCCACATATGCTTCGACTCTTTACCAATTTGGATTTCCATGCATGTTTGAATCATGTGCTGATATGTTGCACCTGTGTTTTTTAACCCGAAGGGCAGCAGAATGGTCCGTAGGGTGTAATAAAGGTGGTTGCTGGTTGATCGGATTCCTTCGTCTTGATTTGGTGGTACCCCGAGTAAGCGTCGAGGAAGCATAACGAGTCATGTCCGGTGGTGCCGTCAATGATCTGGTCTATTCGGGGCAAAGGAAAGGGGTCCTTGGGGCAAGCCTTGTTGAGGTCTTTGAAGTTGACACATAACCGCCAGGATTTGTCTTTTTTGGGTACCACGACCAGATTTACCAGCCACCCAGGGTGTTTGAATTCTCTGATGAATCCAGCTTCGAGTAATTTGGCTAATTCTTCTCTCATGGCTTGACGCCTAGGTTCAGAGAATCGGTGTAGCATCTGTTTAACTAGCTTGAGGCCCTTAATTATGTTCAGACTATGTTCTGTCACCCTACATAGGATACATGGCATGCCCGATGCGTGCCAGGAAAATATGTCCCAATTTTTGCGCAGGAATGTGTGTAGTGCCTCGTCGACCTCCGGGTCCAGCTGGGCTAGTCGCTGTCTTATTGGGGAACGTCGGATGCACTTGGAACTTGACGGTTTTGTCAGCTGGTTTGAAGGATGTAGACTTGGGTCTTTTGCTGAGGGTGAGATCATCCCTGTCCACTATTGTATGTAGTGTGGTCAACTCTTCGGCTGCGGGAACCTCGGATAGTGCCTCGAGGGCCAGGGATGTTGTTTTGTTTTTGGCTCGAAGGGCTTTGTCCGGGTCACTGGCTATTGTGATCACACCATTGGGCCCTGGCATTCTGAGTTTCATGTAACCGTAATGGGGTATAACCTGAAACTTTGAAAATGTGTCACGGCCCAATAGGGCGTGGTATCCACTATGGAAGGGTGCAATGTAGAAGAGTAGTTCTTCTGTCCTATAGTTCATCAGAGTGTCGAACACTACGTCCAGAGTGACTCGTCCAAAGCAGGGAACCTCTTTGCCGGGGATGATTCCCTAAAACATAGTGTAGTTGTGTTCGACTCGATATCTATCGAACTGCATCTTGTCGAGGGTATCCTCGTAAATGAGGTTTAGGACGCTGCCTCCATCCATAAGTACCTTAGTTAATCTGAAGCCGTCCACGATGGGGTCGAGGACTAATGTGGAGGGTACTCAGATGGACCGCGCCCTTGGTTCATCCTCCGCATTGAAGGTGATTGGGGTGTTCGTCCAGGAGCTTGCAACTGTGACCTGGTGGACTTGACTGAGCTCTCGAAGTGCTCTTTTCCTCTGATTATTTGAGGAGAAAGTTTCGTAGATCGTTACGACATTATTGTCATTGAATGAAGGTGTTTCTGATACTCTACTGGGAGTTTGAAGGTGTCGTGGGAAACCACGGCCACCTATGGGGCCATGAGCCCCTTTGTGGTTTGGCAGGGTGTCGGTGCAACAAACCCTGTGTTTGTTGCCTAGACTGTGCACAGGCACGGGATCAAGATTGAAGCACTAGCCCAAATCAGGATCCAAGAGACTAAGAGATTCGAAGGACCAACATACAGATCAAAGGGACCAGTATCGAGCCAGAGAAGCAAGACAACACCGAGAGACAGGCCTCCTTTGCCGGGTAGGCGAGCCCGATAAAGGGCGAGGCCGTGCCTAGAAGGAGATGACCAAGGCATCCCGGCAGGGCCTGCCGGGACTCACGGAGACGAGACCACCTCACCAACCACTCCAACACGACCCACGTCGCCGATCAGTGCGGTGTCAAGACACAGAGTGACTAAGTGGCGGCCATTTGACACATGGCGGCCTCTCTCTACAGGAAAATCACACAGATGACACTCGTCCTGCGACGTGTCAAACAAGCAGGTGTGGAGCTGGCAAAATGGCCTGGCAAGCCTTACCGGGCAACCAACGATGTGACATTGAGTAGTGCATTTAATGCGCCATGTCAATCCACAGAGTTAGGTATGATAGCACTGTTTGCTATCTTATCAGTGCATAATGACTACTTTGCCATTGTGGTAACCCTTTGATCTATAAAAGGAGGCCCATGGCAACCATAGACCGGGTTAGAAGCTTGGATAAGTCACACCCTCATACGTGCGTAGCCACTACCGCCCTGAGGCAACCCCTACCGGGCAAGTGTACTACGCTCCACCACCACTTTTCCACCATCAATCCACCAAAGCAGGAGTAGGGTTTTATGCCTCACGGCGGCCCGAACCTGGGTAAAATTTCATGTGTGATCTCTGTCGTGCTGCCCCATGCTCGTCTGCTCTTTGTGCAACGCGACGTCCCCCCGCCGAGCCAGCAAGGGGCCCTCTGGTCCTAAAGGTGGTCGTGGTTTCCCGCGACATCTTTGGTGTGCCAGGTAGGGGGTCTCGCTTGTGTGAACCTGAAGGCGTGTGCAGCGCATCTTCTTCTTCACCATCTTCATCTTTGATGATGGCATCGACCACGGCACCCAAGAAGAAACCCGGACCTTTGGCTCACTCATCCACCTCGAAGGCTCCGCCTCCCGTGACCTCTAATGCTGCGGGAGGTGCATAGACACGCGAGGGCATGGACGTTGCTGGGGATGTGGTCGGAGCAAGCGACGCCGTCACCACTTCCCCCACGGCCGACGCAGGAGCCGGAGGCATCAGAGGAGAGAAACATCAGCAACACCCCGACGGTTACACTCTACAAGGTATGAGCAACGGGGCTACTCCATCTGCGTCCCTCTCTCCCACCGATGGGCACAACCGCAGCAACAGCGCACCGACCAGGGTGAATCGCTGCCCTCTGGGCGCTCCCACCACGGGTGCGGTCGCAACGCGCGCACCTCCCCCGGGATGGGTCGACCAAGCCGCTGCACCCAACAGAGCCGCTGGTCGTCGAGCGCCTTTGCCACACCACCTCCAGGTGGTCGTCCCGCAGCAGCAGCAGGGGTGTAGTGTTGCCGCCGCTGGCACCATCAGGAACCGAGCGATGGTGCGATCGACTTCATCATCATCCCTGCCAAGTATAGCTTCAGAGGCCATGGTGCGGGCTCAACTACTGCTGAGGTTTCCACAAGCGGCCGAGCAGATGGACGAATGGCGTGCCACCATCCAAAGTCTGCTCGGTTTCGCCGAAGCTGGGGGCTCATGGCGAGCTGGCCCGTCGCGACCTCCCCAAGCGACAGCAATGGCTCATGTTGTTGACCGTGTGGAAGGGGACATCCCCACGGTGCAGTCCCCGCCACGGCAGCCAGTGCGAGTGTGACAGAATCAAGACCGGAGGCGTAAACTATGGAGGGGGGCACGACAGAATCAAGACCCCGACGATGTCTCAATGGCCTCTTCTGACCCTCGAGCACGTCCAGGCCAACGACGAGTCCCAAAGGATAGGCAGAGAGGAGGCAAGCGTGTCATTGCCGAGCAACACCGCGGAGACCTCCACTGGGCCGACGGGTGCAACGGCCCCTACGTCGACAAGCCCGCGCTCGGTGGTGGCGGGTGCCTACCTTTCGAGGGTTGGCTGCCCTGCCTTCACTCGTGAGCTGCGGCAAGTTCGTTGGCCGTCCGTTCGCACATTCAAGCCAGAGATATATGGGAAGTACGATGGGAGGCTGAACCCGGCAGAATTCCTGAGCATCTACACCATCGTTGTTCAGGCTGCTGAGGGAAGAGATGAGAAGGTGTTTGCCAACTACTTCCCTTTGGCCCTCAAGTCCAATGTGAGGTCTAGGCAGATGTTGTTGGGAAACTTAGCATGCAATTTCAAAAAAAATCCTACGCTCATGCAAGATCTATCTAGGAGATGCATAGCAATGAGAGGGGGAGAGTGTGTCCACGTACCCTCGTAGGCCGAATGCGGAAGCGTTTGACAACCATGGCTGATGTAGTCGAACTTCTTCTTGTTCCGACCGATCAAGCACCGAACGTATGGCACCTCCGAGTTCCCCACATGTTCACCTAGATGACGTCCCCCGAACTCTTGATCCAGCAAAGTGTCAAGGGAGAGTTCCATCAGCATGACGGCGTGTTGATAGTGATGGTGAAGTAATTCACGCAGGGCTTCGCCTAAGCACTACATGAATATGACCGGAGGCGTAGACTGTGGAGGGGGGCGCCGCACACGGCTAGGAATCAATGTTGTGTGTTCTAGCGGTGCCCCCCCCCCATATATATATAGGTGGGAGAGAAAGAGGGGCAGAAAGGGGCGCGCCAAGTAGGAGTAATCCTACTTGGGAGCCTCCAACAAGTTGGCCACCCCCCTTCCATAAGTGTCGGAGGGGGAAGGAAAGAGAAGGGAGAGAAGGAAAGGGGGAGGCCGAATCCTCCCCTTTCCTTTCTCCCTTCCCCTCCTTCCTTCTCCTCCTATTCAGCCTATACGGGGGCGCACCAGCCCACTAGGGGCTGCTCTGTCCCGCCCTTGGCCCAATAAGGCCATATCTTTGCCGGGGGGTGCCCGGAACCCCTTCCGGTGATCCGATATGTACCCGGTACCCCCAGAACACTTTCGGTGCCCGAATACTATCGTCCTATATATGAATCTTTACCTCTCGATCATTTTGAGACTCCTCATCATGTCTGTGATCTCATCAAGACTCCGAACAACATTTGGTCACCAAATCACATAACTCATATAATACAAAATCGTCATTGAACGTTAAGCATGTGGACCCTACGGGTTCGAGAACTATGTAGACATGATCGAGACACTTCTCCGGTCAATAACCAACAGCGGAACCTGGATGCTCATATTGGTTCCCACATATTCTACGAAGATCTTTATCGGTCGTACCGTAATGACAACATACATTATTCCCTTTATCATTGGTATGTTACTTGCCCGAGATTTGATCGTTGGTATCTTAATACCTAATTCAATCTCGTTATCGGCAAGTCTCTTTACTTGTTCCTTAATGCATCATCCCGCAACTAACTCATTAATCACATTGCTTGCAAGGCTTATTATGATGTGCATTACCGAGAGGTCCCAGAGATACCTCTCCGATACTCGGAGTGTCAAATCCTAATCTTGATCTATGCCAACCCAACAAACACCTTCGGATATACCTGTAGAGCATCTTTATAATCACCCAGTTATGTTGTGATGTCTGATAGCACACAAGGTATTCCTTCGGTATCCGGGAGTTGCATAATCTCATAGTCGAAGGAATATGTATTTGACATGAAGAAAGCAATAGCAATAAAACTGAATGATCAATATGCTAAGCTAACGGACGGGTCTTGTCCATCACATCATTCTCCTAATGATGTCATCTCATTCATCAAATGACAACACATGTCTATGGTTATGTAAGTTAACCATCTTTGATTAACGAGCTAGTCTAGTAGAGGCTTACTAGGGACATAGTGTTTTGTCTATATATCCACACATCTATCAAGTTTTCGGTTAATACAATTCTAGAATGAATAATAAACATTTATCATTATATAAGGAAATATAAAACAACAACTTTATTATTGCCTCTAGGGCATATTTCCTTCAGTCTCCCACTTGCACTAGAGTCAGTAATTTAGTTCACCTCGCCATGTGATTTGACACCAATAGTTCACATCTTTATGTGATCAACACATGTAGTTCACATAGCCATGTGAACAACACTCAAAGGGTTTACTAGAGTCAATAATCTAGTTCACATTGCTATGTGATTAACACCCAAAGAGTACTAAGGTATGATCATGTTTTGCTTGTGAGAGAAGTTTTAGTCAACGGGTCTGCCACATTCAGATCCGTATATATTTTGTAAATTTATATGTTTACAATGATCTGCATGGAGCTACTCTAGCTTATTGCTCCCCCTTTCAATATGTATCCAGATCGAGACTTAGAGTAATCCAGATCAGTGTCAAAGCTTGCATCGACGTAACTCTTTACGAAGAACTCTTTATCACCTCCATAACCGAGAAATATTTCCTTAGTCCACTAAGGATAATTTTGACCGCTGTCAGTGATCTACTCCGGGATCACTATTGTACCCCCTTGCCAAACTCATGGCAAGGTACACAATAGGCCTGGTACACAGCCTGGCATACTTTATAGGACATATGGCTGAGCCATAGGGAATGACTTTCATTCTATTTCTATCTTATGTCGTGGTCGGGCTTTGAGTCTTACTCAACTTCACACCTTACAATACAGGCAAGAACTCCTTCTTTGAATGGTCCATTTTGAACTTCTTCAAAATCTTGTCAAGCTATGTGTTTTGTGAAAGTCCTATTAAGCGTCTCGATCTATCCCTATAGATCTTGGTGCCCAAAATAAGTAGCTTCACCGAGGTCTTTCATTGAAAAATTCTTATTCTAATATCCTTTATGCTATCCACAATTTCTGCATCATTTCCAATCAACAATATGTCATCCACATATAATATCAGAAATGCTACAGAGCTCCCACTCACTTTCTTGTAAATACGGGCTTCACCATAAGTCTGTATAAAACCATATGCTTTGATCACCTTATCAAAGCCTACATTCCAACTCCGAGAGCTTGCACTAGTCCATAGATGGATCCTTAGAGTTTGCACACTTTGTTAGCACCTTTAGGATCGACAAAAAAATTGGTTGCATCATATACAACTCTTCTTTAAGAAATCCATTAAGGAATGCAGTCTTGACATCCATTTGCCAGATTTCATAAAATGCCGCAATTGCTAACATGGTTCAGACAGACTTAAGCATCGCTGCGACTGAGAAAATCTCATCGTAGTCAAGACCTTGAACTTGTCAAAAACCTTTTGCGACAAGTCGAGCTTTGTAGATAGTAACACTACCATCAGTGTCCATCTTCCTCTTGAAGATCCATTTATTCTCAATGGCTTGCCAATCATTGGGCAAGTCCATCAAAGTCCATACTTTGTTATCATACATGGATCCTATCTCATATTTCATGGCCTCAACCCATTTATCGGAATCTAGGCTCATCATCGCTTCTTCATAGTTCGTAGGTTCGTCATGGTATAGTCACATGACTTCCAGAATAGGATTACCATACCACTTTTGTGCGAAACGTGCTCTGATTGACCTACGAGGTTCGGTAGTAACTTGATCTAAAGTTTCATGATCATTATCATTAGCTTCCTCTCTAGTTGGTGTAGGCATCACGGGAACATTTTTCTATGATGAGCTACCTTCCAATTCGAGAGAAGGTAGAATTACCTCATCAAGTTTTACTTTCCTCACACTCACTTCTTTTGAGAGAAACTCCTTCTCTAGAAAGGATCCATTCTTAGCAACAAAGATCTTGCCTTCGGATCTATGATAGAAGGTGTACCCAGCCGTTTCTTTTGGGTACCCTATGAAGACACACTTCTCCGATTTGGGTTCGACCTTATCAAGCTAAAGCTTTTTCACATAAGCATCACAACCCCAAACTTTAAGAAACGACAGCTTAGGTTTCTTGCCAAACCACAGTTCATATGGTGTTGTCTCAACGGATTTAGATGGTGCCCTGTTTAAAGTGAATGCAGTTGTCTCTAATGCATAACCCCAAAAACGATAGTGGTAAATCGGTAAGAGACATCATAGATCACACCATATCTAATAAAGTACGGTTATGACGTTCGGACACACCATTACGCTGTGGTGTTCCAAGTGACGTGAGTTGTGAAACAATTCCACATTGTTTTAAATGAAGGCCATACTCGTAACTCAAATATTCGCCTCCGCGATCAGATCGTAGAAACTTTATTTTCTTGTTATGGTGATTCTCCACTTCACTCTGAAATTCTTTGAACTTTTCAAATGTTTCAGACTTGTGTTTCATTAAGTTGATATACCCATATCTGCTCAAATCATCTCTGAAGGTTAGAAAATAAGTATACCCGCCGCAAGCCTCAACACTCATCAGACCGCATACATCGGTATGTATTATTTCCAATAAGTCATTGGCTCGCTCCATTGTTCCGGAGAACGGAGTCTTAGTCACTTGCCCATGAGGCATGGTTTGCAAGCATCAAATGATTCATAATCAAGTGATTCCAAAAGTCCATCCGCATGGAGTTTCTTCATGCGCTTTACACAAATATGACCTAAACGGCAGTGCCACAAATATGTTGCGCTATCATTATCAACTTTGCATCTTTTGGCATCAATATTATGAATATGTGTATCATGACGATCGAGATTCAATAAACCATTTACATTGAGTGTATGACCATAGAAGGCTTTATTCATGCAAATAGAACAACAATTATTCTTTGACTTAAGTGAATAGCTGTATTGCAATAAACATGATCCAATCATATTCATGCTCAACGCAAACACCAAATAACATTTATTTTAGGTTCAATACTAATCCCGAAGGTAAAGGGGGTGTGTGATGGTGATCTTATCAACCTTGGAATCACTTCCAACACACATCGTCACCTCGCCCTTAACTAATCTCAGTTTATTTTGCAACTCCTGTTTCGAGTTACTACTCTTAGCAACCGAACCAGTATCAAATACTGAGGGGTTGCTATAAACACTAGTAAAGTACACATAAATAAATATCAAATATACCTTCGTTCACTTTTGCCATCCTTCTTATCCGCCAAGTATCTAGGGTAGTTCCACTTCTAGTGACCATTTCCTTTGTAGTAGAAGGACTTAGTTTCATACTTGGGTCTAGCTTTGGGCTTCTTCATGGGAGTGGCAACTTTCTTGCCATTCTTTTTCAAGTTTCCCTTTCTTTACCTTGCCCTTTTTCTTGAAACTAGTGATCTTGTTAACCATAAACACTTGATGTTATTTCTTGATTTCTACCTTCGTTGATTTCAGCATCGCGAAGAGCTTGGGAATCGTTTTGGTCATCCCTTGCATATTATAGTTCATCACGAAGTTCTAGTAACTTGGTGATAGTGACTAGAGAACTATGTCAATCACTATATTATCTGGAAGATTAACTCCCAGTTGATTCAAGAGATTGTAGCACCCAGACATTCTGAGCACATGCTCACTAGCTGAGCTATTCTCCTCCATCTTGTAGGCAAAGTACTTGTCAAAGGTCTCATATCTCTTAACACGGGCATGAGTATGAAATATCATTTTCAGCTCCTGGAACATCTCATATGCTCCATGGCGTTCGAAATATTTTTTAAGTCCCGGTTCTAAGCCGTAAAGTATGGTGCACTGAACAATCAAGTAGTCATCATACCGAGCTTTTCAAACGTTCATAATGTCTGCATCTGCTCCTGCAATAGGTCTCTCACCTAGCGGTCCATCAAGGACATAATTCTTCTGTGCAGCAATGAGGATAATCCTTAGATCACGGACCCAGTCCGCATCATTGCTAGTGGCATCTTTCAACTCATATTTCTCTAGGAACATATCAAAAATAAAACAAGGGAGCTATACACGAGCTATTGATCTACAACATAGATATGCAAAAACTATTAGGACTAAGTTCACGATAAATTAAGTTCAATTAATCATATTACTTAAGAACTCCCACTTAGATAGACATGCCTCGAGTCATCTAAATGATCACGTGATCCATTTCAACTAAACCATGTCCGATCATCACATGAGATGAAGTAGTTTTCAATGGTGAACATCTCTATGTTGATCATATCTACTATATGATTCACGTTCGACCTGTTGGTCTCCAGTGTTCCGAGGCCATGTATTTACATGCTAGGCTCGTCAAGTTTAACCCGAGTATTCCGCATGTGCAAAACTGTCTTGCACCCGTTGTATGTGAACGTAGAGCTTATCACACCCGGTCATCACGTGGTGTCTCGGCACGACGAACTGTCGCAATGGTGCATACTCAGGGAGAACACTTATACCTTGAAATTTTAGTGAGGGATCATCTTATAATGCTACCGTCGTACTTAAGCAAAATAAGATGCATAAAAGATAAACATCACATGCAATCAAAATATGTGACATGATATGACCAGCATCATCTTGTGCCTTTGATCACCATCTCCAAAGCACTGTCATGATCTCCATTGTCACTGGCTTGACACCTTGATCTCCATCGTAGCGTCGTGGTCGTCTCGCCAACTATTGCTTCTACAACTATCGCTAACGCATAGTGATAAAGTAAAGCAATTACATGGTGTTTGCATTGCATACAATAAAGTGACAACCATAAGTGCCGTGGAATTGTCACGGCAGATGTCCTAGCGAAAGGACTTAGTCGTAGGGCCATCGCAACTAGGAAGCTTAAAGGGGTTAATCGGGACAAAGGACACGAGAGGTTTATACTAGTTCGGCCCCTTATGATGAAGGTAAAAGCCTACGTCTAGTTGTGTTGGTATTGCTGGGGTTTAGATCACCAAGAGGCTTAACTCGCCGGCTTGGTTATCGATTTCTTCTTTCTTGCCCTAAGCCGCCACCGGGTCGTCCCCTTATATACACGGGTTGACGCCTGGTGGCCTATAGAGTCCCGGCCGGCTCATAATCGTGTCCGGCTCGGTGACTTCCTTTACATGCCTTTGTTTACAAGTCTTTCCTTACATACGGCGGTTTGTAATATTGGGCCTTAAGCCGCCTCTAGGCCCTTGGGCCTTCTATAATATTTAATAAACTATCATCTTAATGTTTACTAGGCTTCTTGTGTAACCCGCCATTGGGGCTGACCCGGCCTCTCCTGGGTGGGTCATAACTGATAGCTATATCCCCAACAATAAGGCTCCTGCCAGTTGCCGGTAACTTCTACAAAACATGATCATCTCATACAATAACATATATCACATCATGTCTTGAACATATCACATCACAACATGCCCTGCAAAAACAAGTTAGACATCCTCTACTTTGTTGTTGCAAGTTATACGTGGCTGCTACGGGCTTCTAGCAAGAACCGTTCTTACCTACGCATCAAAACCACAACGATGTTTCATCAAGTTTGTTGTTTTAACCTTCAACAAGGACCGGCCATAGTCGAATTCGATTCAACTAAAGTTGGAGAAACGGACACCTGCCAGCCACCTTTATGCAAAACAAGTTGCATGTCAGTCGGTGGAACCAGTCTCACGAACATGGTCATGTAAGGTTGGTCTGGGCCGCTTCATCCAACAATACTGCCAAATCAAAATAAGACGTTGGTGGTAAGCAGTATGACTATCATCACCCACAACTCTTTGTGTTCTACTCGTGCATATCATCTACGCATAGACCTGACTCGGATGCCACTGTTGGAAACGTAGCATGCAATTTCAGAAAAATTCCTATGATCACGGAAGATCTATCTAGGAGATGGATAGCAATGAGAGGGGGAGAGTGTGTCCATGTACCCTTGTAGACCGAATGCGGAAACGTTTGACAACGCGGCTGATGTAGCTGAACTTCTTCTCGTTTCGACCGGTCAAGCACCAAACGTATGGAACCTTTGAGTTCCGCACACGTTCAGCTCGATGAAGTCCCTCGAACTCTTGATCCAGCAAACTGTCGAGAGAGAGTTCCATCAGCACGATAGCGTGTTGATGGTGATGGTGAAGTAATCCGCGCAGGGCTTCGCCTAAGCACTATGTGAATATGACCGGAGGCGTAAACTGTGGAGGGGGCGCCGCACACGGCTAGGAATCAATGGTGTGTGTTCTAGAGGTGCCCCCCACATATATAAAGGTGGGAGAGGGAGAGGGGCAGCAAGGGGCACCCCAAGTAGGAGTAATCCTACTTGGGCGCCTCCCACAAGTCGGCCTCCCCCCTTCCATATGTGTTGGAGGGGGAGGAAAGAGAGGGGGAGAAGGAAAGGGGGAGGCCGAATCCTCCCCTTTCCTTTCTCCCTTCCGCTCCTTCATTCTCATCCTATTCGGCCTATATGGGGGCACACCAGCCCACTAGGGGCTGGTTTGTCCCGCCCATGGCCCAATAAGGCCCATATCTTTGCCGGGGGGTGCCCAGAACCCCTTCCGGTGACCCGATACGTACCCGGTACCCCCGGAACACTTCCGGTGTCTGAATACTATCATCATATCTATGAATCTTTACCTCTCGACCATGTCAAGACTCCTCGTCATGTCTGTGATCTCATCCGGGACTCCAAACAACATTCGGTCACCAAATCAAATAACTCGTATAATACAAAATCATCATCAAACGTTAAGCATGCGGACCCTACGGGTTCGAGAACTATGTATACATGATTGAGACACTTCTCCGGTCAATAACCAACAGCGAAACCTGGATGCTCATATTGGTTCCCACATATTCTACGAAGATCTTTATCGGTCATATCGTAATGACAACATACATTATTCCCTTTTTCATCGGTATGTTATTTGCCCGAGATTCGATCGTCAGTATCTTCATACCTAGTTCAATCTCGTTACCGACAAGTCTCTTTACTCGTTCGGTAATGCATCATCCCGCAACTAACTCATTAGTCACATTGCTTGCAAGGCTTATGATGGTGTGCATTACCGAGAGGGCCCAAAGATACCACTCCGATACTCGGAGTGTCAAATCCTAATGTCGATCTATGCCAACCCAACAAACACCTTCGAAGATACCTGTAGAGCATCTTTATAATCACCCAGTTACGTTGTGACATTTGATAGCACACAAGGTATTCCTTCGGTATCCGGGAGTTGCATAATCTCATAGTCGAAGGAATATGTATTTGACATGAAGAAAGCAATAGCAATAAAACTGAACGATCAATATGATAAGATAACGGATGGGTCTTGTCCATCACATCATTCTCCTAATGATGTGATCCCATTCATCAAATGACAACGCATGTCTATGGTTATGAAACTTAACCATTTTTGATTAACGAGCTAGTCTAGTAGAGGCTTACTAGGGACACAGTGTTTTGTCTATGTATCCACACATGTATCAAGTTTCTGGTTAATACAATTCTAGCATGAATAATAAACATTTGTCATGATATAAGGAAATATAAAATAACAACTTTATTCTTTCCTGTAGGGCATATTTCCTTCAGATGCACCTATCGGAGAATTCCATTTCGTCATGGGCTGACCTGTGCCATGAGTTCATTGGCGCCTTCACTGGCAGTCATCAAGAACCCGACAGGCCCAGCAATTTGCAGCTTATACAATAGAAGGAAGGAGAAACTCTCCATAAGTATTTACAGAGATTCAGCAAAGTTCATAGAAACATTCCAAATATCCATCTGGCAGTTGTGATTGCTGCCTTCCAGTCCAATGTGCGCAACCGCCGGATTCGTTCCAAGATGAACGTGTGGTTGCCCAAGACTGTGAAGGAGCTCTACACCCTAGTGGATAAGTGTTCTCGGATGGAGGAGGGAAGGAAGTGGCCCAGAGAGGAAGATTGCACCAATGTTGATTCAGAGGATGATGATGAATCAACTAGACAGAAGAAGAGCAAGAAGCGTAGTAAGAAGCGAAGGGATAAGACAGTAATGATTGTTGAAGGATCAGGCATGCCTAGTACCAGCAAGAAGGCCAAAGATGAGGCCCTGGCAAGGAAGCTACCATGTGCACTGACTATCGGGAAGCCGCTGCGGCCGAGAAAGGAGGGAAAGGCGATGGGCCGTATTGCAAGATTCATTGGACCAAGGGCCACGACCTTCAAGATTGTTATCAGGTTGAGCAGATTGTCAAGAGACAGAGAGCAAAGTATGAGAAGCATGACAAGGAGAAAGGTCAGAATGTTGCTGGCGGTAAGGGCTGAGTTGGTGAAGCAAATCGCCCCGGCAAGCCCTTTCGGAGCCAAGGAAAACCCGCCAGAGGCCGAGAGAAGGAAGCTTGTGATGATGAGAGTGATGGAGGGGATCAAGAGGAAACTAGTGAGCAAGAGTTTCAGAAGGCCACTGATGCTCTGTGCGTTGACGGGGGTGCATCTCTGCACACCTCCCACCGCTAGCTCAAGTGGTGGGCGCGAGAAATTAATGCCGTGGAACCAGCGCCAGAGGCCCGGAAGCCTCTCAAGTGGTCTGGTACGCCCAGGATCACCCTAGTCGTACCACTGCGGTAGGGTGTTTTCCATTGTTGGTCCCCCAATGATTCGCAACCTCAAGGTCACAAAGATGCTGGTGGACAGCGGGGCAGGTTGAATCTAATTTCCCAGTAGTTATCAGTAGACTTCAGATAGCATAGGAAGAGCTAGAGCTTATCAACATGTTTCAAGGAGTTAATCCCGACAGGAGCCATCCTAAGGGAAAGATCACGTTGCCGGTAACGTTTGGGGGAGAACTGAACTACTCGACTAAGAGGATTGTGTTCGATATGGTCGATCTCCCCCTGCCATAAAATGGGATTCTTGGATGCCCAACCCCGGCTAAGTTCATGGCGGCATCCCACTATGCCTACAACACCTTGAAGATTCCTAGGCCACTAGGAGTCATCACCATCCCATAATATGAGAAGGATGCAATCATTTGTGTGGACAAGATGTACCGGGACGCGGTCACGGCAGAGGCAGCGGCAGCAGTAGTTCCTGCCAAGGAAAATAAAGGAAAAAAGAGAGATTGTAGGACCTCCGGGAAAGAATCTAGGAAGCATGCCCCCTCCAAGTGCACGGCACCCGTTGATGACGTGTCAGAGTGTTCCAACAGCAAGAGATCCAAGGTCGCTGCACCCTAAGTGAAGAAGGTCCCAGCAAGGCTGGCTGGCGTTGATGGTACTTTCACTATCAGTGCCACCCTCGATGACAAATAGGAAAGCGTGCTCATTGCCTTCATGTGGGTGAATATCAATGTGTTTTCTTGTCAACCATATGATATCACCGGTATTTCTAGGGAGGTAATCGAGCACCACCTTGCTGTCTGCCCACACGCCCGACCTGTCAAGCAAAAAGTCCGGAAGCGGGCCTTGGAGAGGTAGCAGTTCATTGCGGAAGAAATCGAGAAACTTGAGGCAGCTGGTTTGGTCAGAGGAGTGTTGCATCCCACATGGTTGGAAAATCTAGTGGTAGTCCAGAAGGCTAACGGGAAGTGGAGGCTTTGCATAGATTTCACAGATCTCAACAAGGCTTGCCCGAAGGACCCATTTCCCTTATCACGTATCGATCAGATCGTGGATTCCACTTCAAGGGCAGTCCAGATTGGTTTTGAGCCATAGCTGCATAGAAAAATAAAAGCTTATATGGATGACATTTTGGTCAAGACCAAGGATAGAGCCACCCTCATTCAGGATTTCAAGGAGACGTTTGCTAATCTGCGCAAGATCAATTTGAAGCTCAACCTGGAGAAGTGTGTATTTGGTGTTCCCTCCAGCAAGTTGATTGGGTTCTTTGTGTCCCATCGCGAGATTGAAGCCAACCCCGACAAGATCAAAGCCATTGAGCAGATCCATGCGCCAAAGATAGTTAAGGATGTGAGGCGTCTGACAGGATGCATTGCCGCGCTAAGCAGAGTCATCTCCAAGTCTGCCGAGCGTGGCCTGTTGTTCTTCAAAATTTTGAACAAGGCAGGGCCTATGAAGTGGACCCCAGAAGCAGATGCAGCTTTGCAAGAGTTGAAGGCTTACATGTCCTCTGTGCCCACCTTGGTTGCTCCCAAACCCCAGGAACCGTTGTTGTTGTACTTAGTGGCAACCAACCAGGTGGTCAGTGCAGCCTTGGTAGTGCAGCAATAAGTGGATGAGGCAGATAATGAGCAGGGACCTGTAGAGTCAAAGAAGGATCATGACAGCATTGGGCACGGTAACGAGAACAACCCCAAGGACGTGGCAAGGAAGAAAGTGATACAGCGCCCAGTGTACTTCGTTAGCTCCCTATTACAAGGGGCTAGATCGAGGTACTATGGTGTGCAGAAGTTGATCTTTGGTCTCATCATGGCCTCAAGGAAACTGTGACACTACTTCCAAGCCCATGAGATCACGGTTGTCACTCGTTTCCCGTTGCAAAGGATATTCTGAAACCCTGAGGCTATTGGAAGAATAGTGGAGTGGGCTTTGGAGTTATCCAGTTTTGGTTTGAGGTTTGAGAGCACATCAACTATTCAGAGTAGGGCATTGGCAGAGTTTATTGCAGAATGGACGCCAACCCCTGATGAGGAAGTGACAGAGACAGTTATCCCCGGCAAGGAATCGCCCCAAGAATGGATTATGTATTTTGATGGTGCTTTTTCCCTACAAGGTGCAGGAGCTGGCGTGCTTCTTGTCTCCCCCTTCGGGGAGCACTTGAAGTACGTCATCCAAATGCACTCTGCTCGGGAAGAAGCAACCAACAATACAACTGAGTATGAAGGGATCCTTACCGAGCTCAGAATTGCAGATGAATTGAGAATTAAGAAGTTGATCATTCGAGGAGATTCACAGCTTGTGGTGAGACAAGTCAACAAGGATTACCAAAGTCCATTGATGGAGGCATACGTCGAGGAAGTGAGGAGATTGGAGGAGTGCTTTGACGGATTGCGAACAGAGCACGTACCCTGTGCGGAAAACAGCATAGTTGATCATCTGTCAAAGTGTGTTGCGCAGAAGTTTCTTGTGGAACCAGGGACTTTTGTTCTCCATCTCACTCAGCCCTCCATATCCCCAGCAACAATGGCCCAGAAAAGAAGAAAGTTGGACTCCGCTAAGCCTCTCCCGGTAGAGCCGTCCGCTCCTGGAAGAGACTCTGCCGGAAACAACTCCTCACAGCCTGCTGGACCACACCCCCAATCGGGCCCATGGACCCCCCGAACGAGGCTTGTGCTCCCACAGCAGAGGAGGTGCAGCTAGTACTCATTGCCGAGCCCCATGCTCCAACTTGGGCAAGGCACATTCTCCACTTCCTCCAAACCGGAGAGCTTCTCGGCGACCAATATGAAGCTGAAAAAGTAGCCCGAAGGGCCAGTATGTATCAGTTTGTCGATGACACTCTGTACAAAAGGAGACCCAACGGTGTGAAATTGAAGTATGTCTGTCGAGAAGAAGGAAAGGAACTGTTGGGTGAGATTCACAAAGGAATATGTGGCTCCCACATTGGATCAAGGGCATTAGTTAGGAAAGCATTTCAGCAAGGATTCTATTGGCCCACAGCCCTGCAAGATGTGGTAGAGCTAGTCATGAAATGTGAAGCCTGCCAGTTCCATTCCAAGAAAACACACCTGCCTGCCCAAGCTCTTCAAACAATCCCTCTATCATGGCCATTTTCGGTCTGGGGGCTCGATATCCTTGGCCCCTTCCCACGAGCAATAGGGGGCTTTGAATTCTTGTCTGTTGCTATCGACAAGTTTACAAAGTGGCTGGAAGTGACTACTATGAGAAAGGTGACTGCTCAGTTAACTATCAAGTTCTTCAAAGATCTGGTGTGTCGTTTTGCAGTTCCGGCAAGGATCATTACCGACAACGGCACCCAGTTCATCAGTCGTGCCTTCATGCAATATGTTCATACCCTCGGATGCAAGATCTCATTTGCCTCTGTGGCACATGCCCAGAGCAATGGACAAGCTGAGAGGGCGAACGCTGAAGTGCTGCACGGACTCAAGACAAGAACCTTTGATACGTTGTAGAAACACAGCAGGTGGTGGATCGAGGAGCTGACGGTAGTTCTATGGTTCCTCAGAACAACACCAAGCCAAGCTACCGGGTAGACTCCCTTCTCCCTGGTCTATGGGGCAGAAGCAGTTATCCCAACGAAACTCATTTATGGGTTGCCTTGAGTGCTTGCCTATGATGAAGTAGCGCAAGATCAGCATCGGCATGACGACGCTGTGCTACTCGAGGAGAACCGTCTCTGGGCTGCTACGCGTGCTGCACGCTATTAGCAAGCCTTGCGTAGCTATCATAGCCACGGGGTTCACGCCTGGTGTTTTGAGGAAGGTGACCTTGCCCTTAGCCGCATTCAGTCCGCCAAGGGTACAAACAAGTTGTCACCAAAGTGGGAAGGCCCTTACCGGGTAGTACGAGTCACCAGACCTGGTGCAGTCCGTCTGGAGATCGGAGATGACACTCAATTGCAAAACTCATGGAATATTGAGCATCTCCGCAAGTTCTACCCATAAGGCGTGCCCGACAGCCACCCTTTTGTACAGGCCTTGCCTCAGCTGCATGTAACCCCTTGTACAAAGCCAGGGCGATGACGTGTGCAAGAGAAAATAAAGAAGCGCTGTGGGGGGCGACCAAGATTGCATGCATGCATGAGCATTCCAAAATCACTGCATAAGCATTTCATGAGCATTTGCATATGCATATAGATAGGATCGCATCCCATCTACATGGAGCTGCATAAGCATTTTATGAGCATTCTCATCTGCATGGAGCTGCAGGTTCCTACTGTGAACTTGGCTTTGATGAGGAGTTGAGAAGATTGCCCGACACTGCGATCCCCGGCAAGCCAAACAGATAAGTCCTACCTCCTGTCCCTTAGTGTTATGTAAGCTATAACTTGTGCATAAGAAAACCTCGCCTCTCTTTTGAGACTTAGGTGCTCCTTTCCCTGACTCGAACATTGCTTCGATCAGGATGGTCGCAATAGCCTTTGGTTAAAAGAAGTTGGCGGGGGGCTGGTCCCTTTGTCTGTTACCCGGTAGATGTAGCTCTCCGGCAGACAGAAAGGGTGCCCGCAGGATAGCCTGCCGGGAAAAACTCGTTTATTTACATTAAAGAGGCATCTCACCTATGCATGGACATACACATGCACGGGTTCCCGGCAAGGTTCATCTTTTTTGTTAATATGCCGATAACAAGTACAAGCATTACAGAACGCAAACACGGACTCGAGAGATTAGATTATTTGAATTAAAATTTGGCAAGTGCCTACAGATTTAAGATTGAAAAAAGATAAGTGCCCTGTAATGCCTTTACCCTTGTCCATCTCCTACAGGAAGAGGTCGAAGAGGCTAGCGGCGGACCCAACTGGGATTCGGCGCCTCCCCAGGATCAGGGGGACGTCTCTCCCTAGCAGGGAGGAAGAAACCAGAGGGCAGGCGTGGATGGTGACGCTGCCGGAGGACCACACGGGGGACACGGAGTCACCGGCAAACACGACACGTCGGAACAGTCGCCCCATTCTTGACGCGTTGTGGGTTGCCGCTACCATCCGCATCACTACCACCCGAAGACCTCAGTGCGGCCGTCCCGTCGGACGCCATGCTCTCTGGGTCTTCCCACAGAGAGCATGGTCGTCCCCAGAAGCCCTGACGTTAGAAGCCACTGCACGTCCCGGAGGCGTGTATGAGAACAAGGAGCCCTCCTATACGGCGAAAGAACGGCGGCTAGGAGGATTTGGGGTCACCTTCGCCAATGGCGACTTCCTTCCATAACCCTCCTCGGCGCCGTGAAGGGGAGCAGAATGGGGAGCGATCGACTACCACATGCCATGCCCGCCTTGAGCCTCGACATGGTGTCGTTCGCATCCCCTCCCACCGGATCCAAGGCCACAGGCGGCATGGCAACAAGCACGCCGGGGTTGCTGCCCCCGGCATTGTCACCGCACCGACCGAGTCCTCCTCTCAGATCCAGGGAAGACTTCAAGATAGAGCCCGGGCACGGCCCCAAGCTCTTTTTATCAACATAACCAGAAGAAGACAGAAGAGGAGGAATGCAAGGATGAGTGACTCCGTCCTCCTCCGCCCCTCCCTTTTATAGGAGAGCTGAGGAGGGGAGCCGCTCCTTTAACGGGCGGCCACCGTCCTCTTCCTCCAATTCAAGATGACCGGGCCCTCGCCTTGATGCTCTCCCATGCCACGCGCCTCCACCGCGCGATGCATGCAGCATACGTGGCTAAGGATAAGGGCATGGTGGGAAGAGTGAATTGGTAGTTTCTACCCCGTGCATTAAAGTCATTCATGGGCCATTACTGGAGCAGCCCCACCACTATTGGCTTTACATGACGCATAGGGAAACCGGAAACTGGCCCGAAATCAAGACTAATGAAGAAGCAACGAAGACCTCAAGAGACCAGCCTCTTCAGCAACCCCGCCTGTGCACCTATTAGGCCCTACCCCGACGACGCTCGGTAGCAGGTTCGGGGTAGGCCCGGGGGCTTCTGTCAGTGCAACAAACCCTGGGTTTGTTGCCAGACTGTGCACAGGCACGGGATCAAGATTGAAGCACTAGCCCAAATCAGGATCCAAGAGACTAAGAGATTCAAAGGACCAACATACAGATCAAAGGGACCAGGATCGAGCCAGAGAAGCAAGACACCACCGAGAGACAGGCCTCCTTTGCCGGGAAGGCGAGCCCGGCAAAGGGTGAGGCCGCACCCAGAAGGAGACGGCCAAGGCATCCTAGCAGGGACTGTCGGGACTCACGGAGACGAGACCACCTCACCAACCACTCCAGCACGACCCACGTCGTCGATCAGTGCGGTGTCAAGCCGCAGAGTGACTAAGTGGTGGCCATTTGACACATGGCGGCCTCTCTCTACCGAAAAAACCCACAGATGACACTCGTCCTGCAACGTGTCAAACAAGCAGGCATGGAGCTGGCAAAATGGCCTGGCAAGCCTTGCCGGGCATCCAACGATGTGACGTTGGGCGGTGCAATTAATGCGCCCTATCAGCCGGCAAAGTTAGGTATGATAGCAATGTTTGCTATCTTATTAGTGCATAATGACTACTTTGCCATTGTGGTAACCCCTTGATCTATAAAAGGAGGCCCATGGCAACCATAGACAAGGTTAGAAGGTTGGATAACTCACACCCTCATACGTGTGTAGCCACTGCCGCCCTGACGCAACCCCTGCCGGGCAAGTGTACTACGCTCCACCACCACTTTTCCACCATCAATCCACCAAAGCAGTAGTAGGGTTTTACGCCTCATGGCGGCTTGAACCTGGGTAAAATTGCCTGTGTGATATCTGTCGCGCTACCCCACGCTCGTCTGCTCTTTGTGCAACGCGACGTCCCCTGCTGAACGAGCAAGGGGCCCTCTAGTCCCATAGGTGGGTGTGCTTTCCCGTGACACAGGGGGACGAGCACGTTGCACAAAGAGTGGAAAAGCATAGCGCAGCACGGCAGAGATTGCACGGGCAATTTTACCTAGCTTCGGGCCGCCGAGAGGCGTGAAACCCTACTCCTGCTTCAGTGGATTGATGGTGGAGTGTGGTGGAAACGCGGCGCTCTTGCCCGGCAGGGTTGCCTCGAGGCGAGAGTGACTACGCACATATGAGAGTACAAGAGTCCGAGTCCTTTCTATGGTTGTCATGGGCCTCCTTTTATAGATCAAGGGGTCACCACAGTGGAAAATTAGTCATTGTGCACTGATTAGATAGCAACAGTGCTATCATGCCTAACTTTGCAGGTAGGACAAAGTGCATTAAATGCACCGCTTAGTGTCACATCACAGTGTGCCCGGAAAGCCTTGTCGGGCTGCTTTGTCAGCTTCACGTCTACCTGCTTGACACGTCTCTAGACAGGTGTCATTTGGAGATGATTTCCATGGGAAGTCGCTGCCATGTGGCAGGAAACGGCCACCTAGTCACCACGGGGCATGACACCGCACCGATCGATGACTTGCGTCGATGTGAGGTGGAGTAGTGGAGCCTTGGCAGGGTGGTTTGACTTCGTTGAGCCCGGCAAGCATGTCGTGGGAGTCTGGAGACTCGTTTCTTTGGGGCTACCTCGACCTTGCCAGGCTTGCCTGCCTGACAAGGGAAGTTTTCCCTTAGTAGTGTCTTGCTTCTCATGGCTTGACTTGGTCTTCTTGATCCGCCCTCTTGATTCTTCAAAGGGCAGGTCTCTTGGGCTTAGTCTAGTCTTGGATGTTGCAATCTTGATCTTAGGCATGTGCATAGTCTGGGCAACATACCTAGGGTTTGTTTGCACTGACAGGAGCCCCTGGCCTGGCCCGAACGCGTTGCCGGGCGTCGTCGGGGTAGGTCCTAACCAGTGCATAGGCAGGAGGGCAGCAGTTGCTCGTCCTCAGGTCAGTTTCTGGTTCTCCCGTGTGTCGTGTAACGCCAACTGCAGTGCAGGAGATAATGGGCCATGATTTGTGGATTACACATGTCCCATGTTCACGGGGCAATAACTGCCACCCCACTACCCTTCCCATTCCAAGTGCTCCTGCCACGTGTGTCGCATGCATTGTGCAAGGTTGGTGGCGGACGCGGAGGGCGCGGGAATGGCCGCCATGGCAGAAAGTCAGGCGTCATGGATTGGTGCAGGGGTCGGCTTTGATTCTTCGAGCCGTTAATGGCAAGGGGGAGCCAGACTGGTCGAGCGGGGCGGCCACTTTCATGAAAAAAATCTAGCCCCCCTGCCCCTCCCGCCTATAAAAGGGGGCGAGGCGCGAGACATTTCTCCACACTTCCTTACCTTTCCATTCTTGCAACAGTCCCCTACCCTTCGTGGTGAGAGGTCGAGGATCCGGCCCTACTCTAGTGGTGACGAGAACTTTTGCTCGGCAGCGTCTCCCTCCTTCCTCCAAAGACGCGGGGGCAGAACCCGCTATGAGAGGGAGTGGGAGGGGGCGAGGTCATGGTCGGTCACACGGGGCCGAGGAGGACGAGGTGGCGCTCTGTTCGCACCCCCACTAACCGCTCCTACCCCGATGGAAGGCCACATCGGAGACCAGCCTCTTGAGTTCGTCATTAGGCTGTATAAGCCTCCGCGCGGCCACCTCCGTCTCCCCACCCCATTCTCAAGGGCGATGGAGCTCGAACAGCCGCCTGTGTTGAAACTGTACACGAGGGCCCGCGAGAATGGCAGCATATGGTTGGATGTGGATTTCCCCGCCCCTCATGTCATGTACTTCCGTTGTGGCTGGAAGACCTTTGCCCACGCCCATTGCCTGTCGGAAGGGCACGTCCTCCATTTTAAATTAATGGAGGCCAATTTCCTTTCCATCAAAGTTTTTGGGAGCTCGGGTGCTCGCTTAGGGTGCTGCACGGAGAGCTCGACCGACGATAAAAGCTCCTCCTCGAGCGATAGCGACGAGGAGGACAGTGACGGTGATGACGATGGCGTCGACTAGGAGAGCGATGATTCTGACTCCGGCTGAGCACCAGCCGCACCATCGCTGTCAGGCGACGGTACCACCATATGCACCTCCATCTCTTCTCCAACAAGGTGATTTGCCGAGCAGTTGGGTGTAGGGGTGGAGGTGGTGCCCCTGGCTCCTCCAGCAGCCTTCCAGCTGGGCCCCAACATGCTTCCTCATGGGTTGCAACTTCGCTCGCCCTGCCGCATCCTGCTGGCCCTGGTGGTGGTGGTGGATGGGTCATCTCCACCAATCTCTTCACCATCACCTTCGTCCGCGCCTTCCCGCTCCTACCGGGCTACCTCTCCTGGAGCCCGACAGGGTCAGGGTCGGCTTCTACCTAGGTGCCCCTTTTGCTCTCTTCGCCTCCCGCCGTAGTGCCTAGGAGGAGAGGGACAAGAAAGGGCATCACGGGGCACTTATCATTTTTTAATCTAAAATTTGTAGGCATTTGCCAAACTTTAGTTCAAATTATGTAATCTTTTTTATCCATGTTTGTGTTCTGTAAGATTTGTACTTGTTGATCAGCATATTAATGAAAAGGACAAACTTTGCCGGGCACTTGTGCATGTAACATGTCCATGCAGAGGTGAAATGCCTCTGTACACTCAAGTAAACAATTTTTCCCCGGCAGGTTATCCTGCCGGTACCCTTAGTTTGCTGCCGTGGGGCTAGGCCTA
>NC_041390.1:209644997-209660608 GCF_002162155.2 Triticum dicoccoides | reverse complement strand
TGGCCGAAGCAACGTTCGAGTCAAGGAATGGGAGCACCTGAGTTTCAAAGGTAGCGGGGTTTTCTCATGCACAATTCTTTACTTACAAAACACATATGGATAAGAGAGAGAACTTATCTGTTTGGGCTTGCCAGGGATCGCAATGTAGGCATGTCTTCTCTTCTCCTCTTTGGGAACAAGTCCACTATAGGAGTCTGAAGTTTTATGCAGATGAAAATGATGCCACATGCGATCTTATCTACATGAACATGCAATGCTCATGATATGCTAATGCATGCATGCAACTTGTCGAGGGCCCCCGGCGCTTCATTTATTTCTGTTGCTCAGGGTCTACGCCTGGCTTTGTACAAGGGGTTACATGCAACGGAGGCAAGGCATGTACAAAAGGGTGGCTGCCGGGCAGGGCCCAATAGCCGCGCCTTATGGGTAGAACTTGTGGAGATGCTCAATGTTCCATGAGTTTTGCAATTTAATCCATCTCCGGTCTCCAGATGGACTGTGCCAGGTCTGGTGGCTCATACTACCCGGTAAGGGCCTTCCCACTTAGGCGTCAACTTGTTTGTTCCCTTGGCTGACTGAACGTGCCTAAGGACAAGGTCGCATTCCTAAAAACACTGGGCGTGAACCCTGCGGCTGTGATAGCGACGCAGAGCTTGCTGGTAGTGTGCACCACGCGTAGCAGCCCAGAGACGGTTCTCTCGAGAAGCACATCATCATCACGCCAGTGATATTCCTGTGCTACTTCATCGTAGGCAAACACTCGAGGTGATCCGTAAATGATTTCCATGGGGATAACTGCTTCTGCTCCATAGACTAGGGAGAAGGGAGTCTGCTCGGTAGCTCGATTTGGTGTCGTTCTGAGGGACCAAAGAGCCACCGGTAGCTCATCGATCCATCGCCTGCCACACTTCTGCAGCTTATCAAATGTTCTTGTCTTGAGTCCTCGCAACACTTTAGTGTTTGCCCTCTAAGCTTGCCCATTGCTCCTGGGATGAGCGACAGAGGCAAATGAGATCCTGCTTCCGAGGGCATGAACGTATTGCATGAAGGCGTGGCTCATGAATTGGGTGCCATTGTCAGTGATGATCCGGGGAGGGACTCCAAAGCGGCACACCAATCCTTTCAAGAACTTGATAGCTGACTAAGCAGTCACCTTTCGCACGACTTCTACTTCTGGCCACTTTGTAAAGTTGTCAATTGCGACGAACAAGAATTCAAAGCCCCGGTAGCACGGGGGAAAGGGCACAAGATGTCGAGCCCCCAGACCAAAAACTGCCATGATAAAGGGATTGTCTGAAGAGCTTGGGCAGGCAGATGGATGCTCTTGGAATGGAACTAGCAGGCTTCACATTTGGTGACTAACTCAACTGCATCTTGGAGGGTTGTGGGCCAGTGAAATCCTTGCCGAAAAGCTTTTCCAACCAGAGCCCCCGATCCGATGTGTGAGCCGCACATGACTTTGTGTATATCTACCAGCAGGTCCTTTCCTTCTTCTTGTAAAATACACTTCAATTTCACACCGTTGGGCCTCCTTCTATACAACGTGTCATCCATGAACTGATACATACTGGCCCTCCGGTCTACTCTTTCAGCTTCTTCTTGCTCTTCGGGGAGTTCTCCAATTTGGAGGTAACGTACTATGTGCCGCACCCAAGTTGGAGCCTGAGGCTTGGCAACGAGGACTAGTGGCACCTCCTCCTCCGTGGGAGCACACCCCTCGACCGCAGGGACCGGTGGTCCAACAGGAGGGGGTAGCTCAACGACCGAAGGGGAGTTGTTCCCACCAAGCTCTTTGCCGGGAGCCTCGAGAGGTTCTACCAGGAAAGGCTTGCCGGAGCCCATTTTCCTCCTCTTCCGGGCCATTGTTGCTGGGGATACGGAGGGCTGAGTCAGATGGAGAACAAAAGTCCCTGGTTCCACACGAAGTTTTTGCACAGTGCACTTCAACAGGTGATCAGCAATGATGTTTTCTACACGGGGTGCATGCTCTGTTTGCGGCCCATCAAAGTGCTCCTCTAACTTCCTCGCCTCCTTAATGTATGCCTCCATCAATGGACTTTGGTAATCCTTGTTAACTTGTCTCACCACAAGTTGCGAGTCTTCGCGGACGATCAGCTTCTTGATCCCCCTCTGTTGAAATCATGAGCCCGACAAGGAGCCCTTCGTACTCTGTAGTATTGTTGGTAGCCTTCTCCCGAGGAAAGTGCATCTGGACGACGTACTTAAGGTGTTCCCCAGTGGGAGCAATGAGAAGCACGCTAGCCCCTGCACCTTGTAGGGAGAAGGCACCATCGAAATACATGATCCATTCTTGGGGTGCTTCCTTGTCGGGAATAACTATTTCCAACACTTCTTCGTCAGGAGTTGGCATCCATTCTGCAATAAACTATGCCAATGCTCTGCTCTGAATAGTCGATGTACTCTCAAACTTCAATCCAAAGCTGGATAACTCCAAAGCCCATTCCACTATCCTCCCGGTGGCCTCGGGGTTTCTGAGTATCTGTTGCAAGGGAAAACGGGTGACAATCATGATCTCGTGGGCTTGGAAGTAGTGGCATAGTTTCCTTGAGGCCATGACAAGGCCAAAAATCAACTTCTGCATGCGAGAGTACCTGGATCTAGCCCCCTGCAGTAGGGAGCTAACAAAGTACACTGGGCGCTATACCACTTTCTTCCTTGCCGCGTCCTTAGGGCCGCCCCCACTACCTTGCTCTTCTCTGTCTTGATCTGTGTCTGACCTTGCCGGGGTGTGCTCATTTTCCTCTCTGTAAGGGACACTGGCAGCGGTTTCCGCCTCTTATACTTCCTGTTGCGCCACCAGTGTTGTACTAACCACTTGATTAGTTGCCACCAAGTACAGCAGCAACGGCTCTTGTGGTTTGGGAGCGACTAAGGTGGGCACAGAGGAAAGGTAGGTCTTCAAATTTTGTAGTGCAGCGTCTACCTCTAGAGTCCATTCCATGGGCCCTGCCTTCTTCAGGATTTTGAAGAACAGTAAGGCGCGCTCGGCAAACTTGGAGATGAATCTGCTAAGCGCGGCAACACACCCAGTCAAACGCCTCACGTCTTTAACTGTCTTGGGTGCTCGAATCTGCTCTATAGCGTTGATCTTGTCGGGATTGGCCTCTATCGCACAATGGGACACAAAGAAGCCAAGTAGCTTGCCGGAAGGAATGCCAAACACACACTTCTCTGGGATTAGCTTCAAGTTGATCTTGCGTAGATTAGCAAATGTCTCTTCCAGATTGTCAGGACCCCGATTCCAAGTCACATCGATCTAGCTGGTAACACCTCATATCACTTTGCGGCCTCACGCATGGTATTCCCACGGGTGTCACCTTACCATGTCCCGGGACCGTTTGCGCCTTTTGGCTCACGTATATGATAGTGTCGCTAGCATCCATACGACAGAGAACCCGAGCCGACATGACTAGTCGTGAACCCAAAGTGGCACTAACTTACGGGGACAGGCATACATGAATCAACAGCGAGCATGTCGGTCAGCAGCGTGCGAATCTGGGCTGTAGCACTAGGCTAACAGGACTCCGAATGTCACCGCGTGACATTTCCCCGAAGGGACAGACACAGGAACGAAGTGAATCACATGCCGGCCAGTCAAGTGTTCCGGAGCAGTAGTGTTGGGCTAGCAGGACTCCGGTGAACCGGGCTGTAGTGGACTACTATGGCTCATGGAAGCACAAGACTACATTTCCCCATAAGAGAGGCTACCAAGGATAAACAACTAGGTTGTCAGATCCCACACATACCAAGAATTTCAATCATACACACCATATGCTCGATATGTGTAAATACAACGTGGCATCACAACAAAACTCTACGACTCAAAGTATTTATTCATTAGGCTCCGAGGAGCGAGATATTACAAACATTGGTCTCATGACCCAACATTCAGAGCATACAAGTCAAAGCACATGCGGAAGCTTAACATGTCTGAGTACATACATCTACAAATGAAAAAGGCCGAGAAGCCTGACTATCTACAAGATCATGTCGAGAGCACAAGATCGTAGCTGAGGTATCAAGCTAAACGTCGAAGTCCACATGGAACTACTAGCGAGACTGTCGTCTCTCTGCAAAACATAAAGGAGGCAAATGTGAGTACAAATGTACCCAGCAAGACATATATCAGAACTAGCTACATATGCATCAGTATCAACAAAGGGGGGTGGTGGAGTTTGACTGCAGCAAGCCAGCTTTGACTCAGTGGCTATCCTAAACTCTGACTGCAAGTAACTCTTTTGAGGTGGTGCACACGAGTCCACATATTCACCATATCAATACACCACTATGGATCCGCTCCCGTCTCCCTACGAGAACGCCATCCATAGCACTCACGGTTATCTTGCGCATTTTAGAGTATCCACTTTCACTTGTCTATGAACTGTACAGGCAACCCAGAAGTCCTTTACCGCGGACACGGCTATTCTAATAGATTATGTTAACCCTGCAGGGGTGTACTTCTTCACACACGCTCTCGCCACTTACCACCATGTACACGTCGTGTATCTCGGCAACCTTCAAGCGGAAGCCTGGCGAGGGAGTCGGCCACGACCTGACTAACCACACAAGTCTCTAGTCCAGGTTTATCGCCTATTCGGGTTCCATTCGCAAGGAGATCCGGCCGGGGTGTCGCTCACGGCCCCAAACGATGTGAGCAGGGTTCCCAAGCCCACCATCCGGGTGCCACTTGGTACACCGTGCCACTGTGCCTAGTCTGTCCCAAGCCCACCTGTACCGGGTGCCACTTGGTAGACTACTAACACTACCTACAAACACCAGAAACTAGTTGCAACTCCTGGACAGAGATCGAGTTGGTTAATAAGCCGAGAGGGGTCGAGTTACCGAAACCCAATGTGTGGTAGTAATTGTTCATGGATCACAAACACAGAACTCGGTTCCTGAGGACGGTTTCAATGAGACAACCCACCATGTACTCCTACATGGCCTCTCACCGCTACCTTTACCAAATCGTGTTCATACACTTAGCTCACAATGGTAGGACATGTTCACCACATTCCAATTCATTCCGATGTATCAGACATGACTCAACTCTAAGCAGTAGCAGGCATGACAACAAGCATGAATGAGTAGGCACATCAGGGCTCAAACATCTCCTACTCATGCTAGTGGGTTTCATCTATTTACTGTCGCAATGACAGGTCATGCAGAGGAAAGGGGTTCAACTACCGCAGCAAATAACAGTTGAATCGTTGTTGTCCTAATGTAGTAAAAGAGAGCAGGAGCGAGAGAGTGGGATTGTATCAGAATGAACAAGGGGGTTTTGCTTGCCTGGCACTTCTGAAGATAGTACAGTTCTTCATCGGTGTCATCGAACTCATCGCCGAATCAACGTCTACTGAGGGGGAACAAATATCGGCAACAGAGAGGAAACACAATCAATGCAATGCACAATATGATGCATGATCATGACATGGAAATATGTTGTTGATTGAGCTAATGCAACTAGCAACGGGTTAAATGAAGTTGGTTTGAACCCAAGATTCAAATTTAAACTCCATATGTGGATATTCAAATGCCAGACATATGATTTTCCCTGTTTAGCAACTATAAGTTGTTTTAACATGCATGAAAATGATACAGATGGATAGATTGGATTTTTTTGATCATTTTTCATATATAAATCTTTTCATTTGGAGTTACGATTAAATTTCTTTGCTTTTTTGAAGTTTTAAACATTTTCTGGAATTTTTTGAATTATTTTAAATCCAGAAAATGTTTAACTGCGTCAGCGTTGTGCAAGCATGACGTCAGCGAGTCAACTGAGCTGACCAAGTCAAACCTGACGACCGGGTCCCACATGTCATTGGCTCACTGTTAACTGGGAGTTAATCCCGTGTTGACTGGGATTTGACCCGCTGCGGGGCCCGCCTGTCAGTGTCTGTTAGGGAGGGATTAGTGGTGATTAGAGCCTAACTAAGCGACCACGTCAGCCCGCCGGAGTTCGGCAAGCTCGGGCTCGGCATTATAGTGCACGGGGGGTTAGAGGATGTGTGCTGTCGGCTCCTGGGAGCATGCTGAGTGCGTTGATAGGCTCGGACGTGAGTGGCGGTGGCTAGAACAACGGCGGTGTCATGCGCGGCGGAGCCGAGCTCTCGGCCATGGCGGAGATGCATCCTGGAGCTCGCGAATGCGAGGGGGAAGAGAGGGTTTCGGCACGGAGGCTCACAGTGGGTTTGGCACCAACAATGGCGAGGTCGGGGAAGCGCTGACGACGATGAATCGTGCGACGATGGCCGTCGGTGCAGAGGACAAAGATGAGCTCGACGGCGACGATGGGCTGCTCCCACACTCGGGGTCTTCGGCTTGGAGAAGCTCTGGTCCAGGGCGGTGCTGCTAGACGCGGCGGTGGAGCTAGGGGTGGCCGAATAGGGCGGTGGCAGCAAGCGGCGGCGGCGGGCGCGCTCGGGCAAACAAGAGAGGGAGCACCAGGGGATAGGAGAGAGCTCGAGGGAGAGTGAGAGAGGGTCCAGGGGTCACGTGGCATTGAGGAGGGGCTTCGAGGCGTCCGGTGAGGCAAGCGAGCAGGGAGGAGGCGTGGCGCCTCGCGCGTGCGTGCGCTGTCTCCCTCCTCTGCCTACTGGCAGAGGTAGGTGATGACTGGCACGGCCATATGGGCTGGCCCAGTCCAGGTAAGTGGCCTCTGGCCTTTCTCTCTCTCCCTTCTCTATTTAGTTTCTGTTTTCTATTTTTTCTATTTGTTTTGATTTAGTAATAATACTAAACCATTTCATAAAATCCTGGAAACAATTATGGGTGCTTTCTGAATTATTCCAGTGACCCTTAACAATTTCCAACATTTTTGGAGCATCTAAAATATATATAGCATTTAAATAGCTCCAATTCAAATATGTTTGAATTAATTCAGAGTCCAAATATGTCCTGCAAAAATGTGAACCATTTTTGGTAGATGCTTCCACCTTGATCCTGAAATGATGAACATTTTTAAAGGGCATTTTGAAATCGTTGAAAAATATTTTGGTTGAACCTATTTGAATTCCTTTTGATGCTAGGGTTTGATCATCCCCATTTCAAATTTCCATGAAAGTTAAACATGATGCAAACAAGATGCAAACACTAGGTAGCACCATAAGCTAGGGATGTGACAACTCGCCCCCACTAAACAAGAATCTCGTCCCGAGATTCAAGCGTGTGTAAAAAGAAGAGGGGACTCGAACTATCACAATCTTCATGATCCAACTGCTCTTCTCGAGGATGTTGATTCATTGCTTCAAATTTGACCTTGACATCTTTGCTTTCGAAATCTTCATTCAACTCGATGACAGCAAAAAGAGATTCTACAGGAAACAATCTTCTCGAAGATTGAGCAATTCACGATCAACTCACGGGATGAGACACAGTAACTCTCTCGAGTTGAGACACAAACATACATCAAGAGGGATGGAAGAAACAGATGGCGAAGGTTCAATTTGGTAGGCAACAATTCCATGCTTAAATAGATGGTGAGGGGGTTTCAAGGTAGCGAGGAGTTAAGTTTCCCATGATACCATAACGAGACATCTTAGGGGAGATGACTCATAGAGTTATTCCCTTAAGTGGCAAAAAGAATTACTTTTGATATGGAGATCATTGAAACTCTCTATACCAGCCTAAGGCAATTCACCAACAATTGTTTGGTGGGGTTCAGAGGAATGGCATACCTGGACTAGAATGGATGATGTGGACTACCTTATTGAAGACAACGCAATGGATGATTTTTGCTTATCATCGGAAATGCATGGGACTCATGGTAAGTCCACTTTTGAAGACGATATTGGATAGCAACTACCGAGAAGGGCAGCCCATGGGGAATTGGCACAATGGCGGTGCAAGCTGGGAACAAAATGCAAGTGTTGGGAATGTTCCAACCATCATATCTGCCTGAGATTCAGATCTGATTGGTGATAGGATACTTCAGACTCAGCATGTCTGAAACAAAGTTTGCAACACAAGTCGACGAGATGGTGTTGCGAGATTCTCGAGGAATGAACTAAGATAGTAAGCTCCAAACATGAGATGGTTCTGCTAAACACATGTGAACACGTTGTCCCAGACAAGCATGACCACATAGTAGTCTTATGATAAAACACTACCGGGTTCTGGTGGGGAACCATCATCTAGGGTAACGAAGTCTTGTGCATGACCTAGGATTTGCACAACAACTCCTTTTCCTTGAACAAATCAATCAGTGGCTTGGTGTTCTAGGGACACATATAGAACGAAGGTTGCAAGTCTCCGAACCACAGAATACTTCGCACGTATGCATGACCGATTTGGGATGATTCCAAAAGAAGCAACATTGACTTTCTCGAATCCACGGCGGCAACTTGCATCAGATGCACATGAATTAGAGGAAGTCACATCTTTCATCTAGACATATGCTTCATGAACGGAACATGAGGGAAATGCTTATAAAGTTTCCAACACTAACTGGATGTTCAACACGAATCATGGAGAAGTTAAAAATATTGCTGATGGGTTCGACAACAATTCATCTAGGTTTCCATGTAAGTGGAATTCCATAATTATGTGAACAAGTGATAGCATTGGTCAGACCCAAAAGATATAATGGTGTATGCTCGAGGGATCAACCAAGAGTAAGACAACATTAAGAATATCGTTGGTTCTGATTTGATTTAACGATAACCCATACTCAAATCAAAGATTGGATAAGATGATAGATCCATTAACTCATCACGAAGGTCAATCGATGAAAATACCATCTTTCTTCAACACACATACAAGATATCCCCTAAAAATGAACTAAGTCGGACAAGCTTTTATCTCCCAACTCTCCAAGTTATTGTTTATCTTATCCAATTAGTTCAGGGGTAACCAACACAGATCCTTGGAGAAAGGGTGGTTTAATGGAAAACCAACTTGATCACGAACTCAACATAACAGTCAGGGGACAACTGGTGATACTTCCGAGAAGATAATCGGTAAATCATGAACCACCGATATGTTATTAAGCTCGAGAACAATCTTGCTTTTCAAGGCAAGAAGACATGATCAGAAGAGCAAGGGATTCAATCCTAACTCAAGGATCAAAGAGTGCACCAAAATAAGGACAATGTAGCACGATCAATCCTAGAATAGTGATTCTATAACCAACACGCTAAGAATGATATTAATGTCCATTAACTACCGAGCAACACGGTTGCTAGGGGTATTGATTTCACACATCATGGTTCACTTGTTGGCATTCTGGTTGCGACAACACGGGGCCGAGGAGTGAAAGATGATGGCAAGAAGTATCACTGTATCAAGAGTTCATAGGATGGTGTGCAATTCCCATGATATTCCTGACATAAGGAAGGTAATACTCCAGGGTAGAACAGAACAAAAGCTAGATTGGCATTTTGATCTGTGGAAAACAATTGCTTTGACCCAATCCAAGAAATGGATAAGGTACTCGAGTTTGTTCCTCCTAGTCACTCCGGAATAGAATGGCTTGACGGACCACAAGAATAATAGGCATCGATGAACGAATGCACGCATACTCTTGACTACCAATTGATAGATGAAGGTCAGAAAACAACTAGGGATGAACAACTCGAAGGAACATATAACTTTCTGAGTTGGAAATGCATGGATTGGCATGTCGAACGAGTTCAACATATTTCTTTCGGATAACCCATGCAGAAAGGTAGAACTGGCAGAGTCACAATATAGAATCGAGAACTCATTAAGAGCACTCTGGTTGTGATCGTTTGGTTCAACGAGGAACTTCTGCCATAAGTAGTTCATGGTATTTGGAAGAAGGAAATACCACGAACCTCGAGGACTATCGCAAAGGTTACAAATATCCTAAAGGAACTAGCAACACTATCAACATGAAGTAAGTAGGGTGAATTTTGGGCTCAAGAACCCAGAAATAGAAGGCCTACTAACTAAATGGCATCACGGGATGCTTTCAAGAATGATGGCCAGAATCATCACACTGGGACACAAAACATGCCTAGGTTACTAGCTGATCCCCTAAGACACCTAGGGTCATAATAATAATTCCAACATATATGTCGAGGCAATAGAGTACCTCAACTCAGCAATTAGTGTGATTAATATGGCCTAAAGGAACATCGAAACCAAAGGGAAAGGATTTTGCAAATGCATCAGATTGTTTCGAAACCTGGGATGACTCGGACAACATAACAGCTGTAAATGCTCGAAAAAGACTTGAGACATCCTGTAAAATGGTGGTATAACCACTCAACATCACAATATCAAGGGTTCGAGACCCACTGACGATACACATAAGTAGTAGGACCTGAACTGAGGCCTGAAACCATCAATCCTATAAGTCTATGGATTAGTAACTCATCATCCAGATAGATAGATGAGAAGGCCTAGTTCTTAATCCCCGTAGAAAGGAAGAGGATGACTCAGATCAGAGGGCATGAGGTATAAGGAGTAAAAAGAGCCTTACGTTCCCTTCCCACAATCAATTCCCCTACATAACTAAAGCATTTCTAGACTCAACTTCGACCAGTTTGGCTTGGTAAACCTACAGGCAGTCAGGCTCTGATACCAAAGCTGTCAGGACCCCGATTCCAAGTCACATCGATCTAGCCGATAACACCTCATATCACTTTGCGGCCTCATGCACGGTATTCCCATGGGTGTCGCCTTACCATGGCCCAGGACCGTTTGCGCCTTTTGGCTCACGTATATGATAGTGTCGCTAGCATCCATATAACAGAGAACCCGGGCCGACATGACTAGTCGTGAACGCAAAGTGGCACTAACTTATGGGGACAGGCATACATGAATCAACATCGAGCATGTCGGTCGGCAGCGTGCGAATCTGGGCTGTAGCACTAGGCTAATAGGACTCCGGATGTCAACGCGTGACATTTCCCTGAAGGGACAGACACAGGAATGAAGTGAATCACATGCCAGCCAGTCAAGTGTTCTGGAGCAGTAGTGCTGGACTAGCAGGACTCCGGTGAACCGGGCTGTAGCGGACTACTATGGCTCATGGAAGCACAAGACTACATTTCCCCATAAGAGAGGCTACCAAGGATAAACAACTAGGTTGTCGGATCCCACACATACCAAGCATTTCAATCATACACACAATATGCTTGATATGTGTAAATAAAACATGGCATCACAACAAAACTCTACGACTCAAAGTATTTATTCATTAGGCTCCAAGGAGCGACATATTACAAACATTGGTCTCATGACCCAACATTCAGAGCATACAAGTCAAAGCACACGCGGAAGCTTAACATGTTTGAGTACAGACATCTACAAATGAAAAAGGCTGAGAAGCCTGACTATCTACAAGATCATGTCGAGGGCACAAGATCGTAGCTGAGGTATCAAGCTAAACGTCGAAGTCCACATGGAACTACTAGCGAGACTGACGTCTCTCTGCAAAACATAAAGTAGGCAAACGTGAGTACAAATGTACCCAGCAAGACTTACATCAGAACTAGCTACATATGCATCAGTATCAACAAAGGGGGTGGTGGAGTTTGACTGCAGCAAGCCAGCTTTGACTCAGTGGCTATCCTAAACTATGACTGCAAGTAACTCTTTTGAGGTGGTGCACACGAGTCCACATATTCACCATATCAATACACCACTATGGATCCGCTCCCGTCTCCCTACGAGAACGCCATCCATAACACTCACGCTTATCTTGCGCATTTTAGAGTATCCACTTTCACTTGTCTATGAACTGTACAGGCAACCCAGAAGTCCTTTACCGCGGACACGGCTATTCTAATAGATTATGTTAACCCTGCAGGGGTGTACTTATTCACACACGCTCTCACCACTTACCACCATGTACACGTCGTGTATCTCGGCAATAGCGGAAGCCTGGCAAGGGAGTCGGCCACGACCTGACTAACCACACAAGTCTCTAGTCCAGGTTTATCGCCTATTCGGGTTCCATCCGCAAGGAGATCCGGCCGGGGTGTCGCTCATGGCCCCAAATGATGTGAGGAGGGTTCCCAAGCCCACCATCCGGGTGCCACTTGGTACACCGTGCCACTGTGCCTAGTCTGTCCCAAGCCCACCTGTACCAGGTGCCACTTGGTAGACTACTAACACTACCTACAAACACCAGAAACTAGTTGCAACTCCTGGACAGAGATCGAGTTGGTTAATAAGCTAAGAGGGGTCGAGTTATCAGAACCCAGTGTGTGGTAGTAATTGTTCATGGATCACAAACACAGAACTCAGTTCCTGAGGACAGTTTCAATGAGACAAGCCACCATGTACTCCTACATGGCCTCTCACCGCTACCTTTACTAAATCGTATTCACACACTTAGCTCACAACGGTAGGATATGTTCACCACGTTCCAATTCATTCCCGATGAATCAGACCTAACTCAACTCTAAGCAGTAGCAGGCATGATGTAACACCCCAGATGTAACTTTCCCTATTTGTACTCCAACTCTTGTCATTTCCGGCGTTAAGTTATTTTCTTTTCTCAGGTTCGGGTCTTTGTCTCTGTGTGTTGTTGTCGTGGTCATGCATCTCATATCATGTCATCATGTGCATTGCATTTGCATATGTGTTCATCTCATGCATTCGAGCATTTTCCCCGTTGTCCGTTTTGCATTCCGGCGCTCCGTTCTCCTCCGGTGGTCATTTCTAGCTTTCTTTCGTGTGTGGGGACTAAACATTTCCGGATTGGACCGATACTTGCCAAGCGGCCTTGGTTTACTACCGGTAGACCGCCTGTCAAGTTTTGTATCATTTGGACTTCGTTTGATACTCCAACGGTTAACCGAGGGACCGAAAAGGCCTCGTGTGTGTTGCAGCCCAACACCCCTCCAATTTGGCCCAAAACCCACCAAACTCTGCTCCGTGTCCTAGAGCGTTTGATGACGATCGCGTGGCCAAAAACCGCACCTCATTTGGACTCTCCTAGCTCCTCCTATGCCTATATATAGGTCCTCCCCAAAAATTCCGGATCAAACCCTAGCCCCTCTCCTCCTCCGACCGCCGGACAAAAATCCGGAGGGCCGGACGTGTCCGCCCGATCCGCCCGGGCCAATCCCGCAAGGCCACGTGGCGCCGTGCCCACTTCGCCGCGTCCCGCCGCAGCCGGCCCGCGGGGCCCGCGTCTGGCCCGCGGGGCCCGTTTCCCCGCCGCTCCTCCGCGCCAAGCTCCAGGGAGAGGAGCTCCCGAGCCGCGCGCGACCTCGTCGTCGGCGCCCTCCGGCCAGCCGCCCACACCGACCATCACCGGATCCGCCGCGCCTCGGTTCCTCCGCCGCGCCGCCCCAGCTCATCACTGACGCCGCCCGCATCGCCTGCCTCCGCCCTTCGCCGCCGTTTGCCGTGCACCACCGCCGACGCCGCTCGTCGGAGACCTCGCCTCGCCGGAGCTCCGGCCGGATCCGATCTGGTCGGGTGGACCAGATCCACCAGTTCAGCCATCCAAACGACCTCGCCTCGCCCGGATCTCCTCGTCCCGGGTCCTCCTCGTGCCGGTTCTCTCGGGGTAGTTTTCTTTTCACTAAGTCCCGGATATTTTTAGTTCATATGCTCCTGTTCGAGGCCTCGTAACTTTGCATCCGTAGCTCCAATTTGGGCATATAGCATATCAAAATGTTCATCTCAGATAGTACATCATTTAATTCCATTGCATAATTTTCATTTGAGTTCATCTTGGTGCCCGAAATGTTGTTAGAAGAGGGCTACTTGAGTTAATTGTCAGATCTGCTACTCCGTTTAGCACTTTTGTCATTTTTGCCATGATTATTGTGTGCATGCTATGCCCGTGAGTTCTACATACGTTTTGTTAAGGGTTTTGTCCTCTCTCCAGAGGTGCAACCCATGTATTTTTAGGATGTGTGTGGTGACTTGTGCAAGCTTGCAAAGTGGTGCACTTGCTAATTCTGTTTTCAGGGACTTAGTGATTTCACTAAGTCCTGGGATTGTTTATCTCATGATGCCATATGTTCTTGTTGATTCCTAGTGATCTGTGCCTCTTTTGAGGATGATCAGTAAGGATGTTTGATTAATATTGTAGTGCTCTATCCATCCATGTATTTGTTTGCAATTATAGAGCACCCTAGCTTGAGTAAATCGAGCTCTACTTTTGCTTCGTTGCGAATCTGGGCAGATCGTCAACTTGTTTGCGATTTTGCCGACGTTATTGTAATTGATCCGTGCATGCTATGCTATTGTTCTTGCTATGTCTAGCTTGGATTTTGTGCCTTCTTAAGGGATGTATGCTTGTCTTTCCATGACTTGCACCATGGTGAGTGCATCGAGCTCGTAAACATGCCTTCGTGAGTTATGTTTCAGCATGTCCCAGTTTTCACTAAGTCTGAAAACTGATTATGTTTTTGCTATGTTCACGTGCTTGCAATTGTATTTTCTGATCCCTTTTGGCTCAAGGTCACTAAGGGACTTTTGTTAAGCTTGTTGAGTAGCTCCATGCCATGTATTTCTTTGTCATGTTCAGGTCCTGTATCATGTTGTTTTGTTGCTCCGAAGAGGGCTATATGATCTGAAATTCCAGACAAGTGTTGATTTCACTAAGTCTGAGATCTGTTCGCCATTTGCATTTTTGCCATGCTTGTTTGAACCTGTTAATGGATGATTTGGCCGTAGCTCATTGTTAGACTTTTGTTAAGCATCTTGTGTGCATCCCTGCCATGTATTTTGTTGTCATGTTTGGGTGCTGTAGCATGTTCATTTCATTGCATTTAGATGCCTACTTGCTGTAAAATGACGATTCCGGCGTTCTTTATATCGTTTTCAAGAGATTTCATCTCATCTTTCCAGTGGCACCCTTGGAATTCCAATTTGAGGCCAGGTTCATGCATTTCCTGTCATATCTTGCATTTTGCATCCCGCATCGCATCCCGCATATCATATCATCATTTCATCATATTGCTTGTTCTTGCACGTGGTTGATTGTATCCTTGTTGCTTGTTTGTCTTGTTTGGGTAGAGACGGGAGACGAGTTTGCTAACGAGGAGCCTGTTGAGTTTGCTTTTGAGGATCCAGTCAACTCTGACAACTGTGCAGGCAAGATGATCATACCCTCGAAATCACTACTATCTTTGCTATGCTAGTTTGCTCGCTCTTTTGCTATGCCATTGCTACGATGCCTACCATGCTTGCTAGCCTCCCAAATTGCCATGTCAAACCTCTAACCCACCTTTGTCCTAGCAAACCGTTGATTGGCTATGTTACCGCTTTGCTCAGCCCCTCTTATAGCGTTGCTAGTTGCAGGTGAAGATTGGAGGCCGTTCCTTGTTGGAACATCTTTTATTTACTTGTTGGGATATCATTATATTGCCATGTTATCTTAATGCATCTATATACTTGGTAAAGGGTGGAAGGCTTGGCCTCTCGCCTAGTGTGTTGTTCCACTCTTGCTGCCCTAGTTTCCGTCATATCGGTGTTATGTTCCCGGATATTGTGTTCCTTACGCGGTTGGGTTATAATGGGAACCCCTTGACAGTCCGCCTTGAATAAAACTCCTCCAGCAACGCCCAACCTTGGTTTTACCATTTTCCACCTAGCCTTTTCCCTTGGGTTTCGCGGACTCAAGGGTCATCTTATTTTAACCCCCCCCCCCCGGG
>NC_041390.1:209632760-209644773 GCF_002162155.2 Triticum dicoccoides | reverse complement strand
GTGCTCCTCTAAGTGTTGGTCCAACCTAGAGCACCGTGCGGGGCCGTCCCTTGGCAACTTGGGTTACGTTGGCTCCCGTATGCTTAGCTTATCTGGTGTGCCCTGAGAACGAGATATGTGCAGCTCCTATCGGGATTTGTCGGCACAGCGGGCGGTGTTGCTGGACTTGTTTTACCATTGTCGGAGTTGTCTTGAGTAACTGAGATACCGAGTCTGATCGGAACGTCTTGGGAGGAGGTCTATTCCTTCGTTGACCGTGAGAGCTTGTCATGGGCTAAGTTCGGACTCCCCTGCAGGGATTGAACTTTCGAAAGCCGTGCCCGCAGTTATGGGCAGATGGGAATTTGTTAATGTCCGGTTGTAGATAACTTGAACCTTAACTTAATTAAAATGAATCAACCGAGTGTGTTACCGTGATGGCCTCTTCTCGGCGGAGTCCGAGAAGTGGACACGGTGTTGGAGTAATGTTTGCGCAGGTTGTTCTCTAGCTTCTCGCTCGTGCTTTGCCTCCTCTTATCGCTCTCCTTTGCGAATAAGTTAGCCACCATACTTAGTCGCTTGCTGCAGCTCCACTCATATTTTACCTTGCCATACCTATCAGCTTAAATAGCCTTGATCGCGAGGGTGCGAGATTGCTGAGTCCCTATGGCTCACAGATTACTATTACACCAGATGCAGGGCCTGATGATTCCGCTCCAGGAGACGCGTATGAGCTCAAGTGGGAGTTCGACGAAGACTCTCAACGTTACTATGTTTCCTTTCCCGATGATCAGTAGTGGTGCCCAGTTGGGGGTGATTGGGACCGTGTCGCATGTTGGGTTCTCTTTTATTTTGGCGCCGTAGTCGGGCCATGAGTGTTTGGATGATGTAATGTTATTTATGTACTTGATTGACGTGGCAAGTGTAAGCCAACTATGTTATCTCCCTTTTATTTATCATATTACATGGGATGTTGTGAAGATTGCCTAACTTGCGACATATGCCTTCAATGCGATTATGTCTCTAAGTCGTGCCTCGACACGTGGGAGCTATAGTCGCATCGAGGGTGTTACACATGACAACAAGCATGAATGAGTAGGCACATCAGGGCTCAAACAACTCCTACTCATGCTAGTGGGTTTCATCTATTTACTGTGGCAATGACAGGTCATGCAGAGGAAAGGGGTTCAACTACCGCAGCATGTAACAGTTGAATCGTTGTTGTCCTAATGCAGTAAAAGAGAGCAGGAGCGAGAGAGTGGGATTGTATTGGAATGAACAAGGGGGTTTTGCTTGCCTGGCACTTCTGAAGATAGTACAGTTCTTCATCGGTGTCATCGAACTCATCGCCGGATCAACGTCTACTGAGGGGGAACAAATACCGGCAACAGAGAGGAAACACAATCAATGCAATGCATAATATGATGCATGATCATGACATGGAAATATGCTGTTGATTGAGCTAATGCAACTAGCAACGGGTTAAATGAAGTTGGTTTGAACCCAAGATTCAAATTTAAACTCCATATGTGGATATTCAAATGCCAGACATATGATTTTCCCTATTTAGCAACTATAAGTTGTTCTAACATGCATGAAAATGATACAGAAGGATAGATTGGATTTTTTTTGACCATTTTTCATATATAAATCTTTTCATTTGGAGTTACGATTGAATTTCTTTGCATTTTTGAAGTTTTAAACATTTTCTGGAATTTTCTGAATTATTTTAAATCCAGAAAATGTTTAACTCCGTCAGCGTTGTGCAAGCATGACGTTAGCGAGTCAACTGGCGCTGACCAGGTCAAACCTGACGACCGGGTCCCACATGTCATTGGCTCACTGTTAACTGGGAGTTAATCCCGTGTTGACTGGGATTTGACCCGCTGCGGGGCCCGCCTGTCAGTGTCTGTTAGGGAGGGATTAGTGGTGATTAGCGCCTAACTAAGCGACCACGTCAGCCCGCCGGAGTTCAGCAAGCTCGGGCTCGGCGTTATAGTGCACGGGAGGGTTAGCGGGTTTGTGCGCTCGGCTCCTGGGAGCATGCTGAGTGCGTTGATAGGCTCGGACGTGAGTGGCGGTGGCTAGAACAACGGCGGCGTCATGCGCGGAGGAGCCGAGCTCTCGGCCATGGCGGAGATGCATCCTGGAGCTCGCGAACGCGAGGGGGAAGAGAGGGTTTCGGCACGGAGGCTCACAGCGGGTTTGGCAACAACAACGGCGAGGTCGGGGAAGCGCTGACGACGATGAATCGTGCGACTATGGCCGTCGGTGCAGAGGACAAAGATGAGCTCGACGGCGACGATGGGCTGCTCCCGTGCTCGGGGTCTTCGGCTTGGAGAAGCTCTGGTCCAGGGCGGTGCTACTGGACGCGGTGGTGGAGCTAGGGGTGGCCGAAGAGGGCGGTGGCAGCAAGCGGCGACGGCGGGCGCGCTCGGGCAAACGAGAGAGGGAGCACCAGGGGATAGGAGAGAGCTCGAGGGAGAGTGAGAGAGGGTCCAGGGGTCGCGTGGAGTCGAGGAGGGGCTTCAAGGCGTCCGGTGAGGCAGGCGAGCAGGGAGGAGGCGTGGCGCCTCGCGTGTGCGTGCGTTGTCTCCCTCCTCTGCCTACTGGCAGAGGTAGGTGATGACTGGCACGGCCAGATGGGCTGGCCCAGTCCAGGTAAGTGGCCTCTGGCCTTTCTCTCTCTCCCTTTTCTATTTAGTTTATGTTTTCTATTTTTTTGCTATTTGTTTTGATTTAGTAATAATACTAAACCATTTCATAAAATCCTGGAAACAATTATGGGTGCTTTCTGAATTATTCCAGTGACCCTTAACAATTTCCAACATTTTTGGAGCATCTAAAATATATATAGCATTTAAATAGCTCCAATTCAAATATGTTTGAATTAATTCAGAGTCCAAATATGTCCTGCAAAAATGTGAACCATTTTTGGTAGATGCTTCCACCTTGATCCAGAAATGGTGAACTTTTTTAAAGGGCATTTTGAAATCGTTGAAAAATATTTTGGTTGAACCTATTTGAATTCCTTTTGATGCTAGGGTTTGATCATCCCCATTTCAAATTTCCATGAAAGTTAAACATGATGCAAACAAGATGCAAACACTAGGCAGCACCATAAGCTAGGGATGTGACATAGATCTTAAATGAGGGTTGATCTGTCCTTCGTCTTGATCACAATATCATTCATGTAAGCTTCAATGTTTCTATGCAACTGTGACTCAAAACCAATTTGGACTGCTCTTGCGAAGGTGGATTCAGCACTCTTCAATCCGAAAGGCATCCGTACGAAGCAGTATGTGCCACATGGGGTGATGAACGCAGTCTTCTCTTCATCTTCCTTGGACATAAAGATCTGGTATCCAGAGTAGGCATCCAGGAAGGAAAGTAGGTCACACCCGGAGGTGGAATCCACAATCTGGTCGATGCGCGCACGGCAAGGGAAATGGGTCCTTCGGGAATGCCTTGTTCATATCCATGACATCTATGCATAGCCTCCATTTCCCGTTAGCTTTGCGCACCACCACTGAATTTGCTAACCATGTTGGCTGCAATACTCCTCTGACCAGACTAGATGCCTCAAGTTTCTTAATATCCTCGGCAATGAACTGGTGTCGCTCCAAGGCTTGCTTCCATACCTTCTGTTTGACGGGTCGGGCATGTGGGCAGATAGCAAGGTGGTGCTCGATTACCTCCCTGGGAACACCGGGGATGTCAGATGGCCGCCAGGCAAACACATCGACATTCGCTCGCAGGAAGGCAACGAGCGCGCTTTCCTATTTGTCATCGAGGGTGGCACTGATAGTGAAGGTACCATGAGTGTCAACCAGCCCTGCCGAGACCTTTTTCATAGCGGGTGCAGCAGCCTTGGACCTCTTGCTGTTGGAACTCTCCGGCAAGTCATCAACGGGCACACATTCTCCGAAGAGGTACGTTTCCCGGATTTCTTGCAGGCATCCTTATCATCCCTCTTCTTTCTCTTGATTTCCTTGGCGGGAATCTTAGCTTCCGCGGCCTCTGCCGCGACTGCGTCCCTATACATCATGTCTACGCAAATGATTGCATCCTTCTCGTATGATGGAATGGAAATGACGCCTATTGGCCCTGGCATCTTCAAGGTGTTGTAGGCATAGTGGGATGCCGCCATGAATTTAGCCAGAGCTGGGCGACCAAGGATTCCATTGTATGGCAGGGGGAGGTCGACCACATCAAACACAACCTTCTCGGTCCAGTAATTCAACTCTCCCCCGAATGTCACCAGCAACGTGATCTTCCCCTTAGGACAACTCATGCCGGGGTTAACTCCTTGAAACTTGCCAGTAACCTCAAGCTCTTCCTATGATATCTGAAGTTTGCTGATGACCTTTGGAGAAATCAGATTCAACCCGTCCCCGCCATCAACCAACATCTTTGTAACCTGGTGCGCCAAAGATGTCGTGGGAAACCACGGCCACCTACGGGGCCATGAGCCCCTTTGTGGTTCGGAGGGGGGATGAGTGTGTTGCACAAAGAGTGGAAAAGCATAACACGGCACGGCAGAGATCGCACGGGCAATTTTGCCAAAGTTCGGGCCGCCGCAAGGCGTAAAACCCTACTCCTGCTTTGCTAGATTCATGGTGGATTGTGGTGGAAATGCAGCGCTCTTGCCCGACAGGGTTGCCTTGGGGCGAGAGTGGCTACGCGCGTATGAGAGTACAAGGGTCTGAATCCTTTCTATGGTTGCCATGGGCCTCCTTTTATAGATCAGGGGGGTTACCACAGTGGCAAATCAATCATTGTGCACTGATTAGATAGCAACAGTGCTATCTGTAACACCCACAATGCGGTTATATCTCCCACGTGTTAGGGCACGACTTAGAGGCATAGCCGCATGGTAGGCTTGTCGCAAGAGGGGTACTCTTCACACATCCCATGTACTGAATAAGAAAGGGATAAAGAGTTGGCTTACAACCGCCACTTCAACAATAAATAAATAATTCATACATCATCCAAATACAATCAAAGGTCCGACTATGGAACCAAAATAAAAGAAGACAACTCTCGAAAGTTTATACCCTACAGGGTTGTCCCAACTTAGCCCATCACAAGCTCTCACGGTCAACGAAGGATATTCCTTCTCCCAGGAAGACCCGATCAGGCTCGGAATCCCGGTTACAAGACATTTCGACAATGGTAAAACAAGACCAACAAAGCCACCCGATGTGCCTACAATCCCGATAGGAGTCGCATGTATCTCGTTCTCAGCGCAACACCGGATGAGACTAGCTACAAGTAAAACCAACCCTCAAGTTTCCCCGAGGTGGCCCCGCAGGCAGCTCGGTTCGGACCAACACTTAGAGAAGCACTGGCCCAGGGGGGTTAAAATAAAGATGACCCTCGGGAGCGCGACTCCCAAGGGAAAAGTAATAGGTGGTGGTGTCAAATGTTTAAACCAAGGTTGGGCCTTGCTGGAGGAGTTTTATTCAAAGCAAACTGTCAAGGGGTTCCCATAACACCCAACCGCGTAAGGAACACAAAATCAAGGAGCATAACACCAGTATGACGGAAACTAGGGCGGCATGAGTGGAACAAAACACCAGGCATAAGGCCGAGCCTTCCATCCTTTACGAAGTATATAGATGCATAAAATTAAATAAGAGATAATGTGATATCCCAACATATCCATGTTCCAACATGGAACAAACTTCATCTTCACCTGCAACTAGCAACGCTATAAGAGGAGCTGAGCAAAAGCGGTAACGTAGTCAAACAATGATTTGCTAGGAAGGAGGGTTAGAGGCTTGACGTGGCAATATGGGAGGCATGATATAACAAGTGGTAGGTAGCGCGACATAGCGATAGAACGAACAACTAGCAAGCAAAGATAGAAGTGATTTCGAGGGTATGGTCATATTGCGTGCAAAGTTCTCAGAGTTGTCGAAAGCTTGATCCTCGAAGGCGTACTCGACAGGTACCTCATCACGTACTCGTCTCTCGGCTCTACCCAAAGCAAGAACACAAGGAATGGAACAACAATCAATCACGGTGCAATGCACAAGCAACATGATGCAAGCCATGACATGATATGCAAGATATGACGTGCAATGCATATGGGTGCTCCGAAAGGAAAGAATGATCAAGGCATCAACTTGGAAAACCAAGTACTCTGCTGGAAATATGAGGTGATTTCGGTCGAAATCGATATGAGAATCACCGGAAACGGATGCACGGTTTGCAAATGACAAGAAAAATAAGGATGATGCGAAACTGCGTTTAATAGAATGATGGCACTTAGAATGCAGCAAGAAACTAATCTACTACATTCCAACATAGAAACAAAGCATATGGCAGTGATATACAAGAGATGCTTGACAAAACATGAACACTGAGCTACGGCTAAATCACACTAGAACAGGTTCAAACAAGCATGGCAAAAGTGCAAAAGATATCAGTCTCACGGACTTAGTGAAAATACTAACGTGTCAAAAAAAACATCAGGAAGCAAAGTTTAGAGCAAGCAAACAACATGCTACAGGAACATATCATTGCAAACAAAGGCATGGCATGAATCTACTAAAAGCATAAGATCAAAAGTCTCTTACTGAGCATGACCTAAAAAGGCACAGAAGATATGATGCACCCATGTAAACATAGCAAGTTTTATTAATAGTTTCAGACTTGGCAGAAAAACAGAGCATGGCAGAAACAGATTCATGATAGCAACTTTGCGAGCTCATGCCACTCACCACAAAGCAGTGCATGACAAAATAAGCATACGAATCACAAGATGAAATGTTCATGAAGCTAACCATGGCAAGAGCAAGTTCATAGGATGCAAGGATCACTAGCAACAACCATGGCAATATTGATTAACATGTTAACATTCTGTTAGGAACATTTTATAGCAAAAGTGGAGCAAGAAAAGGACATGTTAGACAACTCCATAATTGCAAACAGGGGCATGGATGGATAGAGCATAACCCCAAGTTCAAAACACCCTTATTGAAGTATCCCAAAATAAGCATTGATCACTATGTAGCATCAAGTTTACATGGCATACAAATAACAGCAGGCCAAGGACTTAGCAAAATCCTAAGTCCCTGAAAACAGCAACATCATGGAGCCTAGTTTGCATGCTTGTTCTAGACACCACAAAGATCACAAAAATACAATACAAGCACCCCTATAAAGATGGCATGTTGTAGTTCAAAACACATGTAGACCTCAAGCTCATACGATGCACACATCAAATGCAACAAAAAAGACAAAATCTCGTGATCTGTTAAGTACCAGCAGTTAACATTTTAAAGCACTCTTGCATCAATGAAAAAGACATCATAATGAACAGTATCATGCATGGAAATTCTACTGGCATTAAGAGCTCAATGGGACGAACAATTTGACATATCATAGGCATGATTCGGAACCACGCTCATGGAGATACATCATGATGAAGGAGGCATAATTATTATCAGGTTTTCGGGACTTGGCAAAAAAAAAGCACCGCGAGCGTAACATAACTAAGCGGCGCTCGGGCGGGGATCGGCGGGCGCTCACCTCATGGGCTCGGCCCAAGAAGGCGGGTGAGGCAGGCGGGCCGGAAGGGATGCGGTGGCCCATGCGGGCCCACGAGGTCGGGCCGACGGGGGACGCCGTCCTCCTCGAGCGGGACGAGGCCGGCGGAGCTTGCGGGCGCGGCCGGCGGGATCCGGGCAGCGCTCCTGCGAGGGGAGGGTCGGCCGCGAGCAGAAACGGGTGGATCTTGGTGCGGGATCCCCGGATCCGGACACAGTGGGGCCGGACGGGGACGTCAAGGTGCGGGGCGGCGCACTCCGGTGACCCCGGTGAAGAGGGCGGCGGTGCAGGCGAGGGCAAGGCACGCGGCGGCCGGAGTGGAGCGCCGGCGGCGAAGGGCGGCGGGGCCGAGCCGGATCAGGGAGGCAGGGGCACAGGGCACCTGCGGGCTCACGATGGCGGCGACCGGGCCAGCGGGCCGGATCTGGGCCCGCGGGGCCTGGCGCGATGGAGGTCGGCGGCTGGCGGCGGGAGCGCCACTTGGCACGCTCCGGCAGGAGGAGAGCTGCGGCGGCGGTGACGTGTCGCCCCAGGATTCGTTCGGGCGATGTGGCTGAGGGCGGCGGACATGTCCGGCGCGGTGCAAACGCGTCCGGACGCCCGAAGGAGGGTGAGGTTAGGGTTCATCCGCAAAAATTTGGAGGGGATCACATATTTATAGGTAGAAGGAGGTGGGAGTGTCCAAGTGAGGTGCAATTTTCGCCCACATGATCGTCATCCGCCGGCGGAGAACATGGGGATGGTTTAGATGGGTTATTGGGATGTTTTGAAGGGGTGTTGGGCTGCAACTCAAAGAGGCTTTTGCGGTAACCGGGTTAACCGTTCGGGCATCAAACGGCCTCCAAATGGAACGAAATTTGACAGGCGGTCTACCGGTGGTGTACCAAGGCCACTTGGCAAATCTCGGTCCATTCCGAGAATGTTTAACACCCACTCACGAAAAGAGACAAGCGGGTTGCGCTGGTGCATGTGGGAGTGTCAGATTGCGAAACAGACAACGGGGAAAATGCTCGGATGCATGAGACGAACCCGAATGCAAATGTGATGCACAAGATGACATGATATGAAATGCATGACATGAACAAAATGCAAAACGAAAGACAAAAACCCAACCATCAAAGGGAATCTCATGTCGCATCTCTAGAAAAGGCAAGAGTCAGAGTTACAAATATGGAAAGTTGTATCTGGGTGTTACACTATCAAACCTAACTATGCAGCCAGGACATAGTGCATTAAATGTGCCACTTAGTGTCACATCACGGTGTGCCCGGCAAGCCTTGCCTGGCTGCTTTGCCAGCTTCGCGTCTGCCTACTTGACACGTGTAACGCCCTCGATGCGGCTATATCTCCCATGTGTCAAAGCACGACTTAGAGGCATAACCGCATTGAAAGCAATGTCGCAAGTGAGGTAATCTTCACACAACCCATGTAATACATAAGGGAAAGAGATACATAGTTGGCTTACAATCGCCACTTCACACAATACATGAATAAAGCATTACATCATCCAGACACACACAAGGTCCGACTACGGAACCAAAGTAAAAGAAGACTACCCCAAATGCTACACAGATCCCCGATCGTCCCAACTGGGCTCCACTACTAAACAACTGGAAACGGAAACAACATAACGAACACGATCTTCATCGAGCTCCTCCTTGAGCTCGGTTGCATCAACGGCACCTGCAAGCTGGTTTTGGAAGTATCTGTGAGTCACGGGGACTCAGCAATCTCACACCCTCGCGATCAAGACTATTTAAGCTTATAGGTAGGTAAAAGGTATGAGGTGGAGCTGCGGCAAGTGACTAGCATATATGGTGGCTAACATACGCAAAAGAGAGCGAGAAGAGAAGGCAAAGCACGATCGATGAACTATGATCAAGAAGTGATCCTAGAACAACCTACGTCAAACATAATTCCAACACCGTGTTCACTTCCCGGACTCCGCCGAGAAGAGACCATCACGGTTACACACGCGGTTGATGTATTTTAATTAAGATCAACTTCAGGTTTTCTACAACCGGACATTAACAAATTCCCATCTGCCCATAACCACGAGCACGGCTTTTGAAAGTTCAAATCCCTGCAGGGGTGTCCCAACTTATCCCATCACAAGCTCTCACGGTCAACGAAGGATATTCCTTCTCCTAGGAAGACCCAATCAGGCTCGGAATCCAGGTTACAAGACATTTCGACAATGGTTAAACAAGACCAGCAAAGCCACCCAGATGTGCCGACAAATCCCGATAGGAGCTGCACATATCTCGTTCTTAGGGCACACTGGATGAGCAAGACGTCGGGTGGGCCAGCCCAGAGTTGCCCCTGGTAGCTCCGAACATCGCTCAGTTGGACCAACACTTAGAGAAGCACTGGCCCGGGGGGTTAAAATAAAGATGACCCTTGGGCAGGCCTACCCAAGGGAAAGAAAAGGCTAGGTGGCGAATGGTAAAACCAATGTTGGGCCTTGCTGGAGGAGTTTTATTCAAAGCGAACTGTCAAGGGGTTCCCATTATAACCCAACCGTGTAAGGAACGCAAAATCCGGGAACATAACATCGATATGACGGAAACTAGGGCGGCAAGAGTGGAACAAAACACCAGGCATAAGGCCGAGCCTTCCACCCTTTACCAAGTATATAGATGCATTAATTAAATAAGATATATTGTGATATCCCAACAAAATATCCATGTTCCAACATGGAACAAACTCCAATCTTCACCTGCAACTAACAACACTATAAGAGGGGCTGAGCAAAGCGGTAACATAGCCAAACAACGGTTTGCTAGGACAAGGTGGGTTAGAGGCTTGGCTTAGCAATATGGGAGGCATGATAAGCAAGTGGTAGGTATCGCAGCATAGGCATATCAAAAGAGCGAGCATCTAGCAAGCAAAGATAGAAGTGATTTCGAGGGTATGGTCATCTTGCCTGAAATCCCGCAAGGAAGAAGAACGAGTCCATGAAGAAGACAAACGGATGTAGACGAACGGGTTCCCACAAACGTGATGTTATCGGAACCAACCCGAAGAAGCAACACCGGAAAGAAGCACACAACATAGTAAACAACCAACACATGAACATGGCATGATATGCGGGATGCGGGATGCGGTGCATATGCATGATTTGGAAAGGAATGATTGAACCTGGCCTCAACTTGGAAATCCAAGAGTGCCACTGGAAAGGTGAGTTGATTTCGGTCGAAATCGATATAAAGATCATCGGAATCAGATGCATGGTTTGGAAATGACAAGCAAAACAAATATGGCACCGGTCTGCGATAAACAATAAGTAGCCATCTAAATGCATCAAGACAAAAAATGCTACAACACTCAAACATAGCAACAAAATACATGGCAGGGATCCACTCATGATGCTTGACAAAAGATGAACACTGAGCTATGGCTAATTCACTCATTAACAGGTTCAAGCAAGCATGGCAAAAGTGCAAAAGATAACAGGTTTCAGACTTAGTGAAATTATCAACATGGCAGGAATATATCATCCGGAAGCAATCTTTGGAGCATGGCAAACATGTTAACAAGTAGGCATGTTTGCGAGCTCGATGCAATTGTATTTAGAACATATCATGGCAAGAACAATAACATAGCATGCACGGATCAACAACAACAAGCTCGGTAAAATTGCTAAACATGTTAACAATCTGCCAGGAACATTTTATAGCAAAAGTAGAGCTCGATTGACTCAAGCTAGGGTGCTCCATAAATTCAAACCAAGACATGGATGGATAGAGCACCACAATATCTACAAAACATCCTTACTGATCATGCTCAAAAGATGCACGGATCACTAGGAAACAACATGAACATATGGCATAAAAACAATAACAGGACAAGGACTTTGTGAAATTCTAAGTCCCTGAAATCAGCATCATTGAGTAAGCTACTTTGCATGCTTGTGCTAGTCACTACAAGGACCACAAAAATACATGGCATACACCCCTGTAAATATGGCATGGCATACATCAAAACACATGTAGAGCTCAGGATCATAGCATGCACACATTAATCATGGCAAAAATGACAAAAGTGCATATGCTGAAACAGATCTGAAACTATCATCACATAGCCCTCTTCCAACAGCATTTCGTGCATCAAGATGAGCTCAAATACAAATGATGCAATGAGATGAAATGATGTACTTGTCAAGACGAACATTTTGATATGCTACACGCGCGAATCGGAGCAACGATGATGAAGTTATGATGCAATGAAGGAGGCATAAAAATTAGGGTTCAGAGGAAAAAGTCAACCGGGGGATGGATCCAGATCCAGATCGGATCCGGCGAGATCACTATAGACGCACGTGCCCCAGGTCCGCCGGCCGGAGTCGAGGTCGCCGGAGGACGAGGCGGCCGGAGATGTGGAGCTTGCTGGAGGGGCTCGGCGGCGGCGCTCGGCAGGGAGGCATGGAGGCGCGGGGTGGCGGTGAAGGACGGCGGGCCGGCGCGGTGGTGCGGCG
>NC_041390.1:209618522-209632125 GCF_002162155.2 Triticum dicoccoides | reverse complement strand
CCGGGCAGCGCGGTGGGAGGACGCGGGGAGGCCAGGTGGCGGGCGCCGGTTGGCCTGGAGCGGGGGCGGGGATGACGTGTCGGTGTCTGATTCGCCGGAGCGAGGTGGCTGGCAGCGCGGACATGTCCGGTGGCGCGATGAGGAGGGAGACTAGGGTTTGTACCGCGAATTTTGGGGAGGGGATCACATATATATAGGTAGAGGGAGCTAGGAGAGTCCAAATGAGGTGCGGTTTTCAGCCACGCGATCGTGATCGAACGACCGAGATGATGGAGAGGTCTTAGGTGGGTTTTGGGACACTTTGGAAGGGTGTTGGGCTGCAACACGCACGAGGCCTTTTCGGTCCCTCGGTTAACCGTATCAAACGAAGTCCAAATGGCACGAAACTTGACAGGCGGTCTACCGGTAGTAAACCAAGGCCGCATGACAAGTTTCGGTCCAATCCGAAAACGTTTAACACCCGCACACGAAAAGAGGTAGAAAGGGACACTGGGTGACATAGGAGCGCCGGATTGCAAAACGGACAACGGGGAAAATGCTCGGATGCATGAGACGAACATGTATGCAAATGCAATGCACATGATGACATGATATGGAATGCATGACACGCAAGCAATGACAAGGCAACAACAGAGAATAACTGGAAGACACCTGGCACATCGGTCTCGGGGCGTCACAACACTCCACCACTACGAGAGGATCTCGTCCCGAGATCTAGAATGGCACCGGAGGGAAAACGGAAGAGAAAGAGAAGAGGTAAAACTAAGTCGCTTCTTTGACAAACAAGTGAAACCACGAGCCTTGAGAGGTTGAACAAATTGAAAGAAAGAGTGCAATGAGAATGAGCGAAGTTGAAAGCACTCCGTTAGGAAAAAGGAAGAAGGAAGAACAAATTCGGACGGCACTCCGGTTGGAAAGATATGCGAGGCTTGATAAAATGAAAGAACTTGAGCAGCGGGCAGACACTCCGGTTAAATGGATAAGCACAAAAAGAACATGATCTTCACAATTCGAGATGATGATTGAAAATAGCAACATCACAAGACCTCCGGAAGAAGGAAATAGAAGATAGATAATTGAAAGAATGGAGAAGAAAATGCCAACTTCTGCTACAAAAGAGCTTAAAAGCATCCTTAGGAGAAGGGTCGAATGGAGTTGTTGGAAAACCAACAATGAAAAAGAGTAAGCTTGTAGTGGGCTTATGGAGAACATCTCAAAACTATGAGGTGAAAATTCTGCCACTAACGGAAAACAATGGATTGGATTGATATCAACAAGGAGACGAGAACTATTTCACCGGGAGGATAAATGAAGAGCTTGGGTCATTTATAAGCACCATAAAAGCAACAATCCTTAGGGAAGGCTTTAGGTGAAATATAACCCAAGATAACTCGAATGAAGAGATTGATGGGTTTAAATATCCCAATCTTGACAACATGGGAATCATGAAACACAAACTCAAATTGTCAAGAGTGACATAACACCATCTCAAAAGATGAGGTAGAAAGAATTGCACTCCGGATTGCAAGATGAAGAATGCTTGAGCTCCTCTGAAAAGAATCTCAATGGAAACTTCGAGAAGGAATTAAATCCTTGATGAACCATCATGTAGCACCTTCATGAAGAACTCCGTTAAACAAAAGAATGATCAAACGGAAAGAAAGAGAAGTTGAAAACACAAGGTGAATCCTTGTACCGATTTAGATGAATCTCCGTGGTGAAATAGTTGGAAAAAAAGGTCGGAACTCCGAGAAAAAGAGAAGATGAAAAACAATTGAAATCAGGAATTTGATGAGCCCCCGGAATAGGGAATTGAGTTCACTCGATGAAACAAGAATAAGAATTACATTATGCTTATCCTTCACCAATTAAATTGATGACAATCAACGGATTTGACATATTACTTATTCTCGTAGAAAAAATTTAAGAGAGATATAGCATAAACTTGAGAATGTCTTCCATGAACCACCGGTAAGATGAAACAATGAATGAATTAATATGATAACCATGGAAGAGAATCTTGAATGAACCACCGCAAGAATTGGAAATGAACGAAGTAAAGATAAAGGAACACCAGGAAGAATTAGAGAACGAATCAGGATACTTGAGGGAATTTGATACATGAGAACGAAGAGATTACGAGCTGATTAGAGAATCCTTGATTTAAGCACCGGTATGATTGGAGAATGATAACTGAAAGCTGAGAATGAAATAAACCTGAATTGATGGACTCTGGATAATCAAACTGAGAAGACTCTTGAATAGCTTCGGAAGGGTGAAAAGAATTCTCACAATCCAAAAAACAACTATGAGAGGATGGCAACAAGCTAGAATCATGAATCTTGAAGGGAATGGAGCAAGATTTAGAGGAAACACTCTTCTTCGGTCTTCAAAATCTGAGAGTTATGATGAGAAACACCACCAAGAATTGTTGAGATATCTCGAGATGAAAAATTAGAAAGGTTGAACCAACAATGAGAAGAATTTGGAAGATCTTGTTGAAAGGCATTTGACTGATGAAAATTCATTCTTACGTCAAACTTTAGAAAAAATTTGAGAAGCTCTGGAAAAATTAGAAGAGTCAAGTAAGATCCTGTGAAATGACCTGTGGGTTATGGGCCCACTCAAAAGAAACACCATTGAACGATTTTGAAGAGAGATTGCCCCGGTTGATTTAAATGGCTTGAATGAGATGACAACCTCGAAATAGGTTGAACGGGTCTTGAATGACAAGATGAGCCTTTTGAGATATCTTGAGCACTCCGGAACCATTGAATAGAGAGAAATGGATGATTAAGAGGTTCACCGGCAAGAGAAGACATTTGAAACGAGGAAAGGATATGATCAACAAAGCTTGACTTGAATCCACCGGAGAAGAAAAGAATGAAGAATAATACACTTGAAGCTCCGTTAGTATCTTCATGAGAATCATCGGATAAGAACATTGACGGAAAAGAGTGAAGAGACTTCACATGAATAAAATGGATATTTGATTAAGCAATCTGAGTCCATGAAGAAAAAGGGTGGGAGGGCGGGAAAAACAAAGGCAATTTGGGACGGATGAAACAAACACCATTGAGAAGAACTGATACTTGATCTTACTGATGTTGAAATGATTGGATCCACTTTGAAGAGAAACACATCGGTGAAAAGGATTGATATGACAATCTCGATTATCGAGAAGGATTAGTATTCACATCGGAGTATGATAACACCATTTGGGGAAGGTATGGAATCAACATTTGACTTCGAAGCAACTCGAATACCACAACTCAAAACAAAACAAGGATTGGCTTGCAGAATAAGCCGGAACAAACATATGAGAGAGATTTCGTCCGAAGTTTTCGTGGTGGGGCCTACACGGGCTCAATCGTATAGCACCATCATGTACAAGGCAATGCACATGATATACGAAGCGTCCCCGAGTCAGCATAGCCAAGGACTCTTTAAGACACAACGAGACCAATGTAAAACCAACCGTGGATAGGCGGACCACTAGACGTCGAACCCCAATTTCATATCGTACATCTGTCAGAAAGATATCCTAAAAGCTACTTGAATTCCCACTTATAAACTCCCGAAACTTCCCGGTTATGCAATCAGGTGTTGGGGATACAGGGGAAGCATAATATCTCACCCAAATCTAGCAAATCCTACATCCAGCTGTATCCATCCTTCAACACATAACCAAGAAACCTTCGGAAATCGTTTACCTCAACCTTCAAAAAGCATCCATTATACGAGTTATGGAAATACTCCCGAACTCCCGCCCCAGTACTGGGTGGCGTCGAGGTTATCTCACCAACAACTGCATAAAAGAGATTTTTGATGTCGGCGAAACTCAGGTATTCCAGAATTGCAACGATAAAATTGTGACGACAACACCTCGGAGCTCAACTCCCCGGGACACTGCCACAACCCCTAAATGTCAGGAGGCACCAAGAACAATGTTCTCGTCACAAAACCATCGGACCGATTCCAAGATACCCGCGTGATCCTAAAATTTTTTTAGTGAAATTTGAGAAGAGAAGAGTCAAAACTCTACGTCAGGATGCCTCACCAGAGTGATGAAGGGACTGAGGAGTAAAAAGAATTCCTAACTCTCCGATATATATAATCCTAAATGACTCAAAACATGTTTCTAGACTCAACAACGCCAGTGATTCGATCAAGCAGGGGGCTCCTAAAGTCGGGGAAGGCTCTGATACCAACTTGTAACGCCCTCGATGCGGCTATATCTCCCACGTGTCGAAGCATGACTTAGAGGCATAACCGCATTGAAAGCAATGTCGCAAGTGAGGTAATCTTCACACAACCCATGTAATACATAAGGGAAAGAGATACATAGTTGGCTTACAATCACCACTTCACACAATACATGAATAAAGCATTACATCATCCAGACACACACAAGGTCCGACTACGGAACCAAAGTAAAAGAAGACTACCCCAAATGCTACACAGATCCCCGATCGTCCCAACTGGGCTCCACTACTGAACAACTGGAAACGGAAACAACATAACGAACACGATCTTCATCGAGCTCCTCCTTGAGCTCGGTTGCGTCACCTGCACGGCATCAACGGCACCTGCAAGCTGGTTTTGGAAGTATCTGTGAGTCACGGGGACTCAGCAATCTCACACCCTCGCGATCAAGACTATTTAAGCTTATAGGTAGGTAAAAGGTATGAGGTGGAGCTGAAGCAAGCGACTAGCATATATGGTGGCTAACATAAGCAAAAGAGAGCGAGAAGAGAAGGCAAAGCACGATCGATGAACTATGATCAAGAAGTGAGCCTAGAACAACCTACGTCAAACATAACTCCAACGCCGTGTTCACTTCTCGGACTCCGCCGAGAAGAGACCATCACGGTTACACACGCGGTTGATGTATTTTTAATTAAGATCAACTTCAGGTTTTCTACAACCGGGCATTAACAAATTCCCATCTGCCCATAACCGCGGGCACGGCTTTCAAAAGTTCAAATCCATGCAGGGGTGTCCCAACTTAGCCCATCACAAGCTCTCACGGTCAATGAAGGATATTCCTTCTCCCAGGAAGACCCGATCAGGCTCGGAATCCCGGTTACAAGACATTTCGACAATGGTAAAACAAGACTAGCAAAGCCACCCAGATGTGCCGACAAATCCCGATAGGAGCTACACATATATCGTTCTCAAGGCACACTGGATGAGCAAGTCGGGTGGGCCAGCCCAGAGTTGCCTCTGGTAGCTCCGGACATCGCTCAGTTGGACCAACACTTAGAGAAGCGTTGGCCCGGGGGGGTTAAAATAAAGATGACCCTTGGGCAGGCCTACCCAAGGGAAAGAAAAGGCTAGGTGGCGAATGGTAAAACCAATGTTGGGCCTTGCTGGAGGAGTTTTATTCAAAGCGAACTGTCAAGGGGTTCCCTGAAGGAAATATGCCCTAGAGGCAATAATAAAGTTATTATTTATTTCTTTATATCATGATAAATGTTTATTATTCATGCTAGAATTGTATTAACCGGAAACATAATACATGTGTGAATACATAGAAAAACAGAGTGTCACTAGTATGCCTCTACTAGACTAGCTCGTTAATCAAAGATGGTTATGTTTCCTAACCATGGACAAAGAGTTGTTATTTGATTAACGGGATCACATCATTAGGTGAATGATCTGATTGACATGACCCATTCCATTAGCTTAGCACCCGATCGTTTAGTATGTTGCTATTGCTTTCTTCATGACTTATACATGTTCCTATGACTATGAGATTATGCAACTCCCGTTTACCGGAGGAACACTTTGTGTGCTACCAAACGTCACAATGTAACTGGGTGATTATAAAGGTGCTCTACAGGTGTCTCCAAAGGTACATGTTGGGTTGGCGTATTTCGAGATTAGGATTTCTCACTCCGATTATTGGAGAGGTATCTCTGGGCCCTCTCGGTAATGCACATCACATAAGCCTTGCAAGCATTGCAACTAATGAGTTAGTTGTGAGATGATGTATTACGGAACGAGTAAAGTGACTTGCCAGTAACGAGATTGAACTAGGTATTGAGATACCGATGATTGAATCTCGGGCAAGTAACATACCGATGACAAAGGGAACAACGTATGTTGTTATGCGGTCTGACCGATAAAAGATCTTCGTAGAATATGTAGGAGCCAATATGAGCATCCAGGTTCCGCTATTGGTTATTGACCGGAGACGCGTCTCGGTCATGTCTACATTGTTCTCGAACCCGTAGGGTCCGCACGCTTAAGGTTTCGATGACAGTTATATTATGAGTTTATGCATTTTGATGTACCAGAGTTTGTTCGGAGTCCCGGATGTGATCACGGACATGACGAGGAGTCTCGAAATGGTCGAGACATAAAGATTGATATATTGGAAGCCTATATTTCGATATCGGAAGAGTTCCGGGTGAAATCGGGATTTTACCAGAGTAGCGGGAGGTTACCAAAACCGCCCGGGAGGTATATGGGCCTTAGTGGGCCTTAGTGGAAAAGAGGAGAAGTGGCCAGGGATGGGCCACGCGCCCCTCCCCCCCTTAGTCCGAATAGGACAAGGAGAGGGGGGCGGCGCCCCCCTTCCTTCTCTCTCTCCTCTTTCCCCCCTCCCGAATCCTATTCCAACTAGGAAAGGGGGGAATCCTACTCCCAGTGGGAGTAGGACTCCTCCTGGCGCGCCCTCTCCTGGCCGGCCGCACCCCCCCCTTTGATCCTTTATATACGGAGGCAGGGAGCACCCCTAGAGACACAAGTTGATCCACGTGATCATATTCTTAGCCGTGTGCGGTGCCCCCTTCCACCATAGCCCTCGATAACATTGTAGCGGTGCTTAGGTGAAGCCCTGCGACGGTAGTACATCAAGATCGTCACCACGCCATCGTGCTGACTGAACTCTTCCCTGACACTTTGCTGGATCGGAGTCCGAGGATCGTCATCGAGTTGAATGTGTGCTAGAACTCGGAGGTGCCGTAGTTTCGGTGCTTGATCGGTCGGGCCGTGAAGACGTACGACTACATCAACCATGTTGTGCTAACGCTTCCGTTGTCGATCTACAAGGGTACGTAGATCACACTCTCCCCTCTCGTTGCTATGCATCACCATGATCTTGCGTGTGCGTAGGCAAATTTTTGAAATTACTACGTTCCCCAACAGTGGCATCCGAGCCTTGGTTTTATATGTTGATGTTATATGCACGAGTAGAACACAAGTGAGTTGTGGGCGATATAAGTCATACTGCTTACCAGCATGTCATACTTTGGTTCGGCGGTATTGTTGGACGAAGCGGCCCGGACCGACATTACGCGTACGCTTACGCGAGACCAGTTCTCCCAACGTGCTTTGCACAAAGGTGGCTAGCGGGTGACAGTTTCTCCAACTTTAGTTGAACCGAGTGTGGCTATGCCCGGTCCTTGTGAAGGTTAAAACAGCACCAACTTGACAAACTATCATTGCGGTTTTGATGCGTAGGTAAGATTGGTTCTTGCTTAAGCCCGTAGCAGCCACGTAAAACTTGCAACAACAAAGTAGAGGACGTCTAACTTGTTTTTGCAGGGCATGTTGTGATGTGATATGGTCAAGACATGATGCTAAATTTTATTGTATGAGATGATCATGTTTTGTAACCGAGTTATCGGCAACTGGCAGGAGCCATATGGTTGTCGCTTTATTTTATGCAATGCAATCGCGCTGTAATGCTTTACTTTATCACTAAGCGGTAGCGATAGTCGTGGAAGCATAAGATTGGCGAGACGACAACGATGCTACGATGGAGATCAAGGTGTCGCTCCGGTGACGATGGTGATCATGACGGTGCTTCGAAGATGGAGATCACAAGCACAAGATGATGATGGCCATATCATATCACTTATATTGATTGCATGTGATGTTTATCTTTTATGCATCTTATCTTGCTTTGATTGACGGTAGCATTATAAGATGATCTCTCACTAATTATCAAGAAGTGTTCTCGCTGAGTATGCACCGTTGCGAAAGTTCTTCGTGCTGAGACACCACGTGATGATCGGGTGTGATAGGCTCTACGTTCAAATACAACGGGTGCAAAACAGTTGCACACGCGGAATACTCAGGTTATACTTGACGAGCCAAGCATATACAGATATGGCTCGGAACACGGAGACCAAAAGGTCGAGCGTGAATCATATAGTAGATATGATCAACATAGTGATGTTCACCAATGAAGCTACTCCATCTCACGTGATGATCGGACATGGTTTAGATGATTTGGATCATGTAATCACTTAGAGGATTAGAGGGATGTCTATCTAAGTGGGAGTTCTTTAAGTAATATGATTAATTGAACCTAAATTTATCATGAACTTAGTACCTCATAGTATCTTGCTTATTCATGTTTGATTGTAGATAGATGGCCCATGTTGTTGTTCCGTTGAATTTTAATGCGTTCCTTGAGAAAGCAAAGTTGAAAGATGATGGTAGCAATTACACGGACTGGGTCCGTAACTTGAGGATTATCCTCATTGCTGCACAGAAGAATTATGTCCTGGAAGCACCGCTGGGTGCCAGGCCTGCTGTTGGAGCAACACCAGATGTTATGAACGTCTGGCAGAGCAAAGTTGATGACTACTTGATAGTTCAGTGTGCCATGCTTTACGGCTTAGAATCGGGACTTCAACGACGTTTTGAACATCATGGAGCATATGAGATGTTCCAGGAGTTGAAGTTAATATTTCAAGCAAATGCCCGGATTGAGAGATATGAAGTCTCCAATAAGTTCTATAGCTACAAGATGGAGGAGCACAGTTCTGTCAGTGAGCATATACTCAAAATGTCTGGGTATAATAATCACTTGATTCAATTGGGAGTTAATCTTCCAGATGATTGCGTCATTGACAGAATTCTCCAATCACTGCCACCAAGCTACAAGAGCTTCGTGATGAACTATAATATGCAAGGGATGAATAAGACTATTCCCGAGCTCTTCGCAATGCTGAAAGCTGCGGAGGTAGAAATCAAGAAGGAGCATCAAGTGTTGATGGTCAACAAGACCACTAGTTTCAAGAAAAAGGGCAAAGGGAAGAAGAAGGGGAACTTCAAAAAGAACAGCAAGCAAGTTGTTGCTCAAGAGAAGAAACCCAAACCTGGACCGAAGCCTGAAACTGAGTGCTTCTACTGCAAGCAGACTGGTCACTGGAAGCGGAACTGCCTCAAGTATTTGGCGGATAAGAAGGATGGCAAGGTGAACAAAGGTATATGTGATATACATGTTATTGATGTGTACCTTACTAATGCTCGCAGTAGCACCTGGGTATTTGATACTGGTTCTGTTGCTAATATTTGCAACTCGAAATAGGGACTACGGATTAAGCGAAGATTGGCTAAGGACGAGGTGACGATGCGCGTGGGAAATGGTTCCAAAGTCGATGTGATCGCAGTCGGCACGCTACCTCTACATCTACCTTTGGGATTAATATTAGACCTGAACAATTGTTATTTGGTGCCAGCGTTAAGCATGAACATTATATCTAGATCTTGTTTGATGCGAGACGGTTATTCATTTAAATAAGAGAATAATGGTTGTTCTATTTACATGAGTAATATCTTTTATGGTCATGCACCCTTAAAGAGTGGTCTATTCTTATTAAATCTCGATAGTAGTGACACACATATTCATAGTGTTGAAACCAAAAGATGCAGAGTTGATAATGATAGTGCAACTTATTTGTGGCACTGCCGTTTAGGTCATATCAGTATAAAGCGCATGAAGAAACTCCAAACTGATGGGCTTTTGGAACCACTTGATTATGAATCACTTGGTACTTGCGAACCGTGCCTTATGGGTAAGATGACAAAAACACCGTTCTCCGGTACTATGGAGAGAGCAACAGATTTGTTAGAAATCATACATACAGATGTATGTGGTCCGATGAATGTTGAGGCTCGTGGCGGATATCTTTATTTTCTCAACTTCACAAATGACTTAAGCAGATATGGGTATATCTACTTAATGAAACACAAGTCTAAAACGTTTGAAAAGTTCAAAGAATTTCAGAGTGAAGTTGAAAATCATCGTAACAAGAAAATAAAATTCCTACGATCTGATCGTGGAGGAGAATATTTGAGTTACGAGTTTGGTGTACATTTGAAACAATGTGGAATAGTTTCGCAACTCACGCCACCCGGAACACCACAGCGTAATGGTGTGTCCGAACGTCGTAATCGTACTTTACTAGATATGGTACGATCTATGATGTCTCTTACTGATTTACCGCTATTGTTTTGGGGGTATGCTCTAGAGACGGCCGCATTCACGTTAAATAGGGCACCATCAAAATCCATTGAGACGACACCTTATGAACTGTGGTTTGGCAAGAAACCAAAGTTGTCGTTTCTGAAAGTTTGGGGCTGCGATGCTTATGTGAAAAAGCTTCAACCTGATAAGCTCGAACCCAAATCGGAAAAATGTGTCTTCATAGGATATCCAAAGGAAACTATTGGATACACCTTCTATCACAGATCCGAAGGCAAGACTTTTGTTGCTAAATTCAGAAACTTTCTAGAGAAGGAGTTTCTCTCGAAAGAAGTGAGTGGGAGGAAAGTAGAACTTGACGAGGTAACTGTACCTACTCCCTTATTGGAAAGTAGTACATCACAGAAACCTGTTTCTGTGACACCTACACCAATTAGTGAGGAAGCTAATGATAATGATCATGAAACTTCAGAACAAGATACTACTGAACCTCGTAGATCAACCAGAGTGAGATCCGCGCCAGAGTGGTACGGTAATCCTATTCTGGAAGTCATGCTACTAGATCATGATGAACCTACGAACTATGAAGAAGCGATGGTGAGCCCAGATTCCGCAAAATGGCTTGAAGCCATGAAATCTGAGATGGGATCCATGTATGAGAACAAAGTATGGACTTTGGTTGACTTGCCCAATGATCGGCAAGCAATTGAGAATAAATGGATCTTCAAGAAGAAGACTGACGCTGATGGTAATATTACTGTCTACAAAGCTCGACTTGTTGCAAAAGGTTTTCGGCAAGTTCAAGGGATTGACTACGATGAGACCTTCTCACCCGTAGCGATGCTTAAGTCTGTCCGAATCATGTTAGCAATTGCCGCATTTTGTGATTATGAAATTTGGCAGATGGATGTCAAAACTGCATTCCTGAATGGATTTCTGGAAGAAGAGTTGTATATGATGCAACGAGAAGGTTTTGTCGATCCAAAGGGAGCTAACAAAGTGTGCAAGCTCCAGCGATCCATTTATGGACTGGTGCAAGCCTCTCAGAGTTGGAATAAACGCTTTGATAGTGTGATCAAAGCATTTGGTTTTATACAGACTTTTGGAGAAGCCTGTATTTACAAGAAAGTGAGTGGGAGATCTGTAGCATTTCTGATATTATATGTGGATGACATATTACTGATTGGAAATGATATAGAATTTCTGGATAGCATAAAGGGATACTTGAATAAGAGTTTTTCAATGAAAGACCTCGGTGAAGCTGCTTACATATTAGGCATTAAGATCTATAGAGATAGATCAAAACGCTTAATTGGACTTTCACAAAGCACATACCTTGACAAAGTTTTGAAGAAGTTCAAAATGGATCAAGCAAAGAAAGGGTTCTTGCCTGTGTTACAAGGTGTGAAGTTGAGTCAGACTCAATGCCCGACCACTGCAGAAGATAGAGAGAAAATGAAAGATGTTCCCTATGCTTCAGCCATAGGCTCTATCATGTATGCAATGCTGTGTACCAGACCTGATGTGTGCCTTGCTATAAGTCTAGCAGGGAGGTACCAAAGTAATCCAGGAGTGGATCACTGGACAGCGGTCAAGAACATCCTGAAATACCTGAAAAGGACTATGGATACGTTTCTCGTTTATAGAGGTGACAAGGAGCTAATCGTAAATGGTTACGTCGATGCGAGCATTGACACTGATCCGGACGATTCTAAATCGCAAACCGGATACGTATTTACATTAAACGGTGGAGCTGTCAGTTGGTGCAGTTCTAAACAAAGCGTCGTGGCGGGATCTACGTGTGAAGCAGAATACATAGCTGCTTCGGAAGCAGCAAATGAAGGAGTCTGGATGAAGGAGTTCATATCCGATCTAGGTGTCATACCTAGTGCATCAGGTCCAATGAAAATCTTTTGTGACAATACTGGTGCAATTGCCTTGGCAAAGGAATCCAGATTTCACAAGAGAACCAAGCACATCAAGAGACGCTTCAATTCCATCCGGGATCTAGTCCAGGTGGGAGACATAGAGATTTGCAAGATACATACGGATCTGAATGTAGCAGACCCGTTGACTAAGCCTCTTCCACGAGCAAAACATGATCAGCACCAAGGCTCCATGGGTGTTAGAATCATTACTGTATAATCTAGATTATTGACTCTAGTGCAAGTGGGAGACTGAAGGAAATATGCCCTAGAGGCAATAATAAAGTAATTATTTATTTCCTTATATCATGATAAATGTTTATTATTCATGCTATAATTGTATTAACCGGAAACATAATACATGTGTGAATACATAGACAAACAGAGTGTCACTAGTATGCCTCTACTAGACTAGCTCGTTAATCAAAGATGGTTATGTTTCCTAACCATGGACAAAGAGTTGTTATTTGATTAACAGGATCACATCATTAGGTGAATGATCTGATTGACATGACCCATTCCATTAGCTTAGCACCCGATCGTTTAGTATGTTGCTATTGCTTTCTTCATGACTTATACATGTTCCTATGACTATGAGATTATGCAACTCCTGTTAACCGGAGGAACACTTTGTGTGCTACCAAATGTCACAACGTAACTGGGTGATTATAAAGGTGCTCTACAGGTGTCTCCAAAGGTACATGTTGGGTTGGCGTATTTCGAGATTAGGATTTTTCACTCCGATTGTCGGAGAGGTATCTCTGGGCCCTCTCGGTAATGCACATCACATAAGCCTTGCAAGCATTGCAACTAATGAGTTAGTTGTGAGATGATGTATTACGGAACGAGTAAAGAGACTTGCCAGTAACGAGATTGAACTAGGTATTGAGATACCGACAATCGAATCTCGGGCAAGTAACATACCGATGACAAAGGGAACAACGTATGTTGTTATGCGGTCTGACCGATAAAAGATCTTTGTAGAATATGTAGGAGCCAATATGAGCATCCAGGTTCCGCTATTGGTTATTGACCGGAGACGTGTCTCGGTCATGTCTACATTGTTCTCGAACCCGTAGGGTCCGCACGCTTAAGGTTTCGATGACAGTTATATTATGAGTTTATGCATTTTGATGTACCGAAGTTTGTTCGGAGTCCCGGATGTGATCACGGACATGACGAGGAGTCTCGAAATGGTCGAGACATAAAGATTGATATATTGGAAGCCTATATTTGGATATCGAAAGAGTTCCGGGTGAAATCGGGATTTTACCGGAGTACCAGGAGGTTACCGAAACCCCCCGGGAGGTATATGGGCCTTACTGGGCCTTAGTGGAAGAGAGGAGAAGTGGCCAGGGCTGGGCCACGCGCCCCTCCCCCCCCCCTTAGTCCGAATAGGACAAGGAGAGGGGGCCGGCGCCCCCCTTCCTTCTCACTCTCCTCTTTCCCC
>NC_041390.1:209602739-209618175 GCF_002162155.2 Triticum dicoccoides | reverse complement strand
ATCCTATTCCAACTAGGAAAGGGGGGAATCCTACTCCCGGTGGGAGTAGGACTCCTCCTGGCGCGCCCTCTCCTGGCCGGCCGGACCCCCCCCCACCCCCTTTGATCCTTTATATACAGAGGCAGGGAGCACCCCTAGAGACACAAGTTGATCCACGTGATCATATTCTTAGCCGTGTGCGGTGCCCCCTTCCACCATAGCCCACGATAACATTGTAGCGGTGCTTAGGCGAAGCCCTGCGACGGTAGTACATCAAGATCATCACCACGCCGTCGTGCTGACGGAACTCTTCCCCGACACTTTGCTGGATCGGAGTCCGGGGATCGTCATCGAGCTGAACGTGTGCTAGAACTCGGAGGTGCCATAGTTTCGGTGCTTGATCGGTCGGGCCGTGAAGACGTACGACTACATCAACCACGTTGTGCTAACGCTTCCGTTGTCGATCTACAAGGGTACGTAGATCACACTCTCCCCTCTCGTTGCTATGCATCACCATGATCTTGCGTGTGCGCAGGCAAATTTTTGAAATTACTATGTTCCCCAACATTCCCATTATAACCCAACCGTGTAAGGAACGCAAAATCCGGGAACATAACACCGATATGACGGAAACTAGGGCGGCAAGAGTGGAACAAAACACCAGGCATAAGGCCGAGCCTTCCACCCCTCACCAAGTATATAGATGCATTAATTAAATAAGAGATATTGTGATATCCCAACAAAATATCCATGTTCCAACATGGGAACAAACTCCAATCTTCACCTTCAACTAACAACGCTATAAGAGGGGCTGCGCAAAGCGGTAACATAGCCAAACAACGGTTTGCTAGGACAAGGTGGGTTAGAGGCTTGGCTTAGCAATATGGGAGGCATGATAAGCAAGTGGTAGGTATCGCAGCATAGGCATAGCAAAAGAGCGAGCATCTAGCAAGCAAAGATAGAAGTGATTTCGAGGGTATGGTCATCTTGCCTGAAATCCCGCAAGGAAGAAGAACGAGTCCATGAAGAAGACAAATGGACGTAGCCAAACGGATTCTCACAAACGCGACATTATCGAAACCAACCCGAAGAAGCAACACCGGAAAGAAGCACACAACATAGTAAACAACCAACACATGAACACGGCATGGTATGCGGGATGCGGTGCATATGCATGATTTGGAAAGGAATGATTGAACCTGGCCTCAACTTGGAAATCCAAGAGTTCCACTGGAATGGTGAGTTGATTTCGGTCGAAATCGATATAAAGATCACCGGAATCGGATGCATGGTTTGGAAATGACAAGCAAAACAAATATGGCACCGGTCTGCGATAAATAGCAAGTAGCCATCTAAATGCATCAAGACAAAAATGCTACATCACTCAAACATAGCAACAAAATACATGGTAGGGATCCACTCATGATGCTTGACAAAAGATGAATACTGAGCTACGGCTAATTCACTCATTAACAGGTTCAAACAAGCATGGCAAAAGTGCAAAAGATAACAGGTTTCGGACTTAGTGAAATTATCAACATGGCATGAATATATCATCAGGAAGCAATCTTTAGAGCATGATAACTACATGCTACAGGAACATATCATGGCAAGGCAAGGCATGGCATGAAGCTACTCAAAGCATATGACAAAAGTCCCTTAGTGACCATGAGCCAAAAGGGATCGGAAAATACAATTGCAAGCATGCGAACATAGCAAAAACATAAACAGATTAAGACTTAGTGAAAAACCGGAGCATGGCAAAACAGTTAACAAGTAGGCATGTTTACGAGCTTGATGCACTCACTACGAGGCATTGCATGACAAAATAAGCATACACCCAGCAAATAGACATGGCATAGAAGCTAGACATGGCAAGAACAACAACATAGCATGCACGGATCAACAACAACAAGCTCGGTAAAATTGCTAAACATGTTAACAATCTGCCAGGAACATTTTATAGCAAAAGTAGAGCTCGATTGACTCAAGCTAGGGTGCTCCATAAATTCAAACCAAGACATGGATGGATAGAGCACCACAATATCTACAAAACATCCTTACTGATCATGCTCAAAAGATGCACGGATCACTAGGAAACAACATGAACATATGGCATAAAAACAATAACAGGACAAGGACTTCGTGAAATTCTAAGTCCCTGAAATCAGCATCATTGAGTAAGCTACTTTGCATGCTTGTGCTAGTCACTACAAGGACCACAAAAATACATGGCATACACCCCTGTAAATATGGCATGGCATACATCAAAACACATGTAGAGCTCAGGATCATAGCATGCACACATTAATCATGGCAAAAATGACAAAAGTGCATATGCTGAAACAGATCTGAAACTATCATCACATAGCCCTCTTCCAACAGCATTTCGTGCATCAAGATGAGCTCAAATGCAAATGATGCAATGAGATGAAATGATGTACTCGTCGAGACGAACATTTTGATATGCTACACGCGTGAATTGGAGCAACAGTGATGAAGTTATGATGCAATGAAGGAGGCATAAAAATTAGGTATCAGAGGAAAAAGTCAACCGGGGAATGGATCCAGATCCAGATCAGATCCGGTGGGATCACTGTAGACGCACGCGCCCCGAGGTCTGCCGGCCGGAGTCGAGGTCGCCGGAGGACGAGGCGGCCGGAGATGAGGAGCTCGCCGGAGGGGCTCGGCGCCGGTGATGGCGGCGCATGGCGGCGGCGGCGCTCGGCAGGGAGGCGTGGAGGCACGGGACGGCGGTGAAGGACGGCGGGCCGGCGCGGTGGTGCGGCGAGCCGGCGTGGTGGTGCGGCGAACCGGCGCGGTGGCGCTCGACAGGAAGGAGGCGGCGGCGAGGCGCCTCGGGCGCGGGAGGCAGGTGCGCGGTCGCGCTCGGGCCGGGCGGGCCCGCGATGGGCTCCGCCGGGCCGCGCGGTGGGAGGACGCGGGGAGGCCAGGTGGCGGCGCCGATTGGCCTGGAGCGGCGACGGGGATGACGTGTCGGCGTCTGATTCGCTGGAGCGAGGTGGCTGGCGGCGGTGGACATGTCCGGTGCGGCGCGGACATGTCCGGTGGCACGATGAGGAGGGAGACTAGGGTTTGTACCGCGAATTTTGGGGAGGGGATCACATATATATAGGTAGAGGGAGCTAGGAGAGTCCAAATGAGGTGCGGTTTTCGGCCACACGATCGTGATCGAACGACCGAGATGATGGAGAGGTCTTAGGTGGGTTTTGGGCCACTTTGGAAGGGTGTTGGGCTGCAACACACATGAGGCCTTTTCGGTCCCTCGGTTAACCGTTGGAGTATCAAACGAAGTCCAAATGGCACGAAACTTGACAAGCAGTCTACCGGTAGTAAACCAAAGCCACATGACAAGTCTCGGTCCAATCCGAAAACGTTTAACACTCGCACACGAAAAGAGGTAGAAAGGGACACCGGGTGACATAGGAGCGTCGGATTGCAAAACGGACAACGGGGAAAATGCTCGGATGCATGAGACGAACATGTATGCAAATGCAATGCACATGATGACATGATATGCAATGCATGACACGCAAGCAATGACAAGGCAAAAACAGCGAATAACTGGAAGACACCTGGCACATCGGTCTCGGGGCGTCACAACACGTCTCTAGACGTTTGTCATATGGAGATGATTTCCCATGGGAAGTGGCTGCCATGTGGCAGGAAACAGCCACCTAGTCACATTCGGGCTTGACACGGCACCGATCGATGACTTGCGTCGCTGCGAGGTGGAGCGGTGGAGCCTTGGCGGGGTTGTTTGCCTTCGTTGAGCCCGGCAAGCCTGCCGAGGGAGTCTGGAGACTCCTTTCTTTGGGGCTACCTCAACCTCGCCGGGCTCGCCTGCCCGGCAAGGGAGGTTTTGCCTTAGTAGTGTCTTGCTTCTCATGGCTTGACTTGGTCTTCTTGATCCGCCCTCTTGATTCTTCAAAGGGTTGGTCTCTTGGGCTTAGTCTAGTCTTGGATGTTGCAATCTTGATCTTAGGCATGTGCATAGTCTGGGCAACAGACCCAGGGTTTGTTACACCGACAGAAGGTGGAGTATGGCTTCGCCACTCTTGGCGACCTGTCTAACAACCCAATAAGCTCGAAGCTTGTGAGTTGGATTTGTGTTTAACAGGGCCGAGTGTATAGGACATGGCTTGTCCGGTAGCTCATCACTGATCTGGGTCCGGTGGGGGATCTGTTTCTTTTTTCAGCGGGCTCGTGTTCGGGTGACCGTTGTGCGTAGGCACGCTTGTCCCAGATTGTGCTTGACTATTCGGCGTGGTTTGACTCCACACGCATTTGCTATTCCTTCCAGGTGCTCTCCATGGTACAGTATTTGCATACCAGGTCCGATAACTCAGTGAGGCTTTGCACGTGTCGACGGGAGAGGGCGTTCAGGATCCCTTTGTCTCGACAGTTAGACCGAAAGGTCGTAATTATGTCCTGGTCACGGTAGCTTGTGATTTTTTTTCTTTTACCAAGAGGAATCTAGCCCAGTAGTGATGGACCATCTCTCCAGGCCGCTGCTTCACGTACATCAAATCCCAGATGTCTAGAGGACCTAAATTGTCTGGGGAGTACACGACATGGGGTGGGTGGGAGACAATTTTGTGTTGCCTCAGGTTGTGTGTCTGGAACTCTTCCGGTGGTTTCTGCGACCCCGGAGGCACTTGACATATTGGATCTGGCATCCGCACTGTCAGCGAACGATGTCGGGGACTTAAAGTCGTGTTTTACGTTGGAGTTTGTCTTTGGACCTTCTTTGGGGCTTGATGCCCGATCATTGATCCAGACGTAACTCGTTTTAAGCTTCGGCGAAAGCGATCCTTCGGTCAATTCTTCAACGGTGGTGACGAGGTGCATGACAAGCGGGATGTGAGTTTCCCTGTTGTCGGCTTCGAGCCCAATCCGGTCGTAAACTGAGGATTGGCCGTCGGAGACTCCCATGGCCCGCATCCGATCTAGAAGATCATTTGTGGATGAGAGGTCCGCCAGGTCCATGCTGCCCGAGTGTTCGGGGCTGACTCGAACTGTGGCCGCTCCAGGTTTGTTCGAGACAGAGTCCGGATGGCGTATGGCCGATGAATTGATGGAATCCGGATCTAAGGCCAGATTTTGCATATCGTCGGTCTCCATATCTGAAGTCAAAACATCGGGATCGGCGGGTTCCCTAAGGGGAACCGACGACTTAGCAAGAGTAAGATCTCCTCGGCAATTGGTGGTGAACTCTAGGCTCCCAAACCTAATTTTCTGACCGAGGGTGAAACTTCCATCCTAGCCTGGGGGCTGGATGGATCAGTATGCACCTTGATGCCACCGGGCGCAAGAGCCCGGCCAGGGGATGAAACGTCCCTGGCATAGGAGGCCATCGATCCTTCCGTCGATCCGATAGTGGAACTCTCAATGAAAGCACCAATGTCGGTGTCAAAACTAGCAGATCTCGAGTAGGGGGTCCCGAAATGTGGATCTCGGATCGAGTGGGAACAAGGGACGTGGGACACGATATTTACCCAGGTTCGCGCCCTCTCTAAGAGGTAATACCCTACGTCCTGCTTGATTATATTGCTTGTGTATATGGGGATTACAGAGTTGATTTACCACGAGATCAGAGGAACTAAACCCTAAACTAGTAAGATGGCAATTGTTCTCTTAGCCTCTACGGACTAAACCCTCTGGTTTATATAGACACCAGGGGTACTAGGGTTTACACATAGTTGGTTACATCTTGACTTGGAGTACACATCAAGACACAAAAGGTCTTCGGTCCGGATATGGTGCGGCCCAACAGTCCGGCTCACATGAGATGGGCCGGCACCCCGAAGACCCCTTAGTCCAAGACTCCCTCAGTAGGGACTCCAAATTCATGATCAACCATGGCTCATGATACCAAGATGATGTAGGGTGGGACCCTAATGGCCGACCTTTCACGATTTGGAGGGGAATTCCCAAACAACACGATGAACACAAGAGAGGGGAAACACTCAAATCAATGAGATCCGATCACACATACGCTAAATCCACATACACAAAGGGGTGACAAAGGTCCAAATCCAACAAAGGAGGATACTAGGGGATCTTCCCACAATGGGGGTCTTGAATCCACTTGGGGGATCTTCTCCTAGGATGCCTTGATCTCCAAAGGAGTAGGGTACAAGTGGATGAGCTAGGCTCTATCTCCAAAATGAGCTATCACAATGCTAACCCTAAAATGTGGGCGGAGTTGGAGTATATATAGTCTAGGGGACGAAGGAGTACACGGGCCTCATCCCAAGTCATGCTCCCACAGAAGGTCCGAATGATCCGGATGGTGGTCCGGATGATCCGGGCTTCGGGAGTCTGGATGATCTTAGCGACTGTCCGCATAGCCCGAAGGCAGCGTAACTGCTGGAGGGGGTCCAGATGATCCCGGTGTTGATCCGGATGATCCGGCTTCGCTGGGAGGCTTGATGTAGTATTTGGGCTCTATAGCTGGATCGTCCGGACCAGGAGCCGAATCATCCGGCCATCGTCCGGGCGCCGGTCCGGATCATTTGGGCAAGCTCTGTCTTGCTCTGTTTCTTCTCCATCTTCGTGTATGCCTTCCTCCCTCGATCATACTTGCTCCTTAGCTCTGCCATGGCTAACTCCTTGGTACCTTAGAATGCAAAGTGCCTCCGCTTGAGGTTGTAGCCATGTCTCATGTGTATCAAAGAGGAATTGCGAGAGGAGATATGTCACCTCGGCCTCGAGAGCTCTTTCATGTGCACGTGTCATGGGTCCACTTGGCACTTGGTGAGACAGCAGTAGGTCCATGAGGATGACCTTGGGATGCTCCTCATCATCGAGGGTCGTGCAGTGCTTAGCCCGACAAAACTGGTGGTGGGGGTCTGGAAGGCTCACTGCCTCAACCCAAGAAGAAAGAGAGGAAGAGACCTCCGAAGAGAGGCTCTGTTGCTGCAAAAGCTGCAAAAGCTTCTAGCAGCCAGTCGGCTCCGCTGACCAGTTTTGCAGACCGTGTACCATTCAAAGGTGCGGTAATGTTCCATGTCACTGGTGAGCCGATCCTACCGCCGAAACCGCTAGAGGTCATACCAGGGGATCTTAGGAGACTGCACGACCATGTGTTGTCGATAGAGAAAAGCCTTCTCACCTCGAAGGCTCCAGGATACCCGCTTTATGTGGTTCGTGTGCCTGAGGCCAAGTGCTACGTCGACAGACTCCCCACGGAGGTGTCCTTCCTATGGGTTGATCACATCTTTGAGATGTTTCTCATGAGGCAACTCATTTTTATGATCGTCTGCCTTTTTGCGCTACATATGAACTTCGTCATCATGAGAGACCAAATCTCGCAAATCTTGATGGCGGACCCATACTACATGCATGAGTCCTTCTTGAGTCTCAGCGACTTTGAACGTCAAACTAGTAGGAGTACATCAAAAACTTCATGATAATGAATAAGGACAAGGAAATGGTTCTACTGCCTTATTATCTAATTTAAGTCATTGCCGGATAGCCCTTTCATACATTTCAATCATTCCTTCGCTCATATGGAGGTTGATTTGAGGTGTATTTATTTTGCGCAGCGACGGGCGCGCCATCCTTATCGTTCTTTTCCCGCGAGTCTCCCACGTTGTGTATTTTGACTCGCCCAAAAACTTACAGAAGAAGGACTACACCCACATAATGAATATTCTGGATGCTGCTCTCCACGGCTTCAGCATAAGGGGTGGCCACATCGAGATCAGGAAACAAAGGAAGGGTGCACCGGGTTTCTCACATAAAACTACCTTCTGTTGTGTCCATCAATCAATAGCAAGCAAGAACGATGGATTCTACGTCCTCCATCTCATGATGGAGTTAAGAAGGGATCGCCAACATCTTTGCATGACAACCAGAAATGATGCCCAGATCCGCAAAAGGGCAGAATCCTTGGGGCCGAACCTGGTTATAAACTCAGAGATGACTTCTTTCGCATCCAGAAAGACATTGCAATGATCATCATGAAAGAAGTCGTCGAAGAGAAACAGATGTTCCATCACTGCCCTATATCGCGAGATGACGTCCGAACTCGCATAGGCCTACAATGGTTGGACCTAACACCATTCATGAAGCTAGGGTGCATCCTCCCGGATATGGATGGATGGAACTTCTAGTGATTGACGATGTCGATGATGACGTGTCGATTGAATTACAATCTGTAGCAATGAAACTTTGTGATGTAAACGGTCCTGCTGAACTTGCATAATGCTAGTTACCTAGTTTGGGTACGATGAACCTGCATACATCTAGTTAATTAGTTTGGGTACGATGAACATGCGTAGATTATATTTCCTATATGTTTCATCTATTTTCTAACTCTTTCTCTTCATGTTGCTCAAGTACATTATGTTGCATATTATTGTTCAATTCGCTTGATGAAGATGCATCTCTAACAGGTACATAGGTCCTTGATGGTGAAGAAGTGCTATGCCGTGTACATAGGGAGGGTTCCGGGAGTGTACGAAGAGTGCCCAGAGTGTCTGGCCCAAGTGTCAGGGTTCTCGGGCGGCAGCCAGAAAGGGTTCGATAGCAGACAAGAAGCGGAAGCTAGTTACTTGAGGTTCACACTAGCGTGAGAGAGGAATCAGAACCGATGCCTCATGTACTACATAATTCCGCTCTTGCTCATAGTGACAGCTCTTCTCTTCTATATAATTGTTTAGATGGATGATGAAACATGTGTATAGGATGATGATGTAGTTGCATGTATTCGAGATATGTGATAACTTGTATCACTATTTCGAGATGATGACGAGAGACATCATTTGTGTTGGATGATGATTATGATGATAACATGATTTGATGAGACTATTTGTATGTGTATAATATGATTAGATTTGTATGTTTATGATATGATGAGACTATTGTGTGTATGATATGATAGAGACAATTGTATATAACTTGTAAAAAATAGAGAGTAAATACGTTGCAGAAAAAATACAGAAAATAATAATAGTAGTATGGGGTATGTGTGTAGCAGCAGTGCTGCTTTAGCAGTAGCGCGTGCTAAATAGGGGCGTTGCAGCTTTTAGCAGTAGAGCGGTATTCTAAAACGCGCTACAGCTACATATGGATAGAAGTGGCGATGGGGTACCCATGCTACTGCTAAAAGTTAGCTATAGCAATGCAGCAGTAGTGTGGGCTCCCGCGCTACTGCTAGGCATTTAACCTACACTAATGCTAGGGTTTTCCCTAGTAGTGGGAGTCCGATTCCAAGCCCTGCTGGCTCTCAACTGGTAGGTCAGAACTGCTGCCCTGTGTGGTCGGACCCTTGGCCCTGGTCTTCTTGGGCTCTTTGGGCTTCTTCGGCTTGACCACGACCACATAGGGGTCATGGATCAAAAGCCCCTCTAGCGCGGGGCTCACGGGCCCTTCCCACTCAAGCACCAGAGACTTGATCGACTTGACGCAGGCACACTAAACCTTGCAGAACAAACATAGTAGCCAATCATTCAGTTAAAGAATACGGCAAAAATAAAAATAGTAAATTAAAGTGCCAAAGACATGCCCTGGCGGCCGAGCATGCTTGGAAGAGGCTCATGTCCTCTCCCTCGATCTGGAACTTGTTGTCCTTTCTCAAGGTCTTGAATATAATCTTCCACATCCCGTCGAGGTCCTTCCCCCTACAGAAGCTTTGGATGTTGGAGTCCTCACTCCCAGAGCATACTTCCACAACGAAGAGGCTCGAGCTTGAACGGGCTGGATCTGGCGATGGAGCATCACATGGACCATGTCCACCAGGATAACACCCTCGGCAATGACAACCCTAATTCGTCGCTGAAGCACCGCCACATCCTCTTGGTTCTCCCAGTCGAGGTTCTTGTTCGTCCATGAATTCAACCTCTTCAAAGGCGCAACCGAGAAGTCAGGAACCCCCTCTTGGTCCCCTGATGGAACGTCGGCCATATAGAACCATTCTTCCTGCCAATGCTTCACTGTCTTGATGAATTTATCCTTTGGCCAGCCAACATTCTTGAGCTTGCTGACCATGGCCCCTCCACATTTCGTAAGATTGGGATTGTTGCTATGAGATTTGATACAGAACATCTTCAGCCAGAGCTCAAAGTGGGGCTTGATGCGGAAGAAGGCTTCACAGAATGTGATGTATGTGGCTATGTGGAGGATGGAATTGGGGGCGAGATGGTGGAATTGGAGCCGGTAGAAAAATAATAGGCCCCAAAGAAAAGGATGAAGGGGAAATCCAAACCTCGGATGAGGTGGGAAATGAACACAACCCGCTCGCCCTCCTCAGGTCTTGGAACCCAGGACGCCGAGAAGATCTCGCTGCCAACAAGGGGGCGGTATTGTATCACACCCTCGGGTGGGAGGTAGCCGCTCACCCGTGGCTCTGTGATGTTGTTGGTGGTGACAATGGAGGGCATCAATAGCCCTTTCTTTCTCACAGCCTTCTCCTCAGTTGCCTGAGAGGCAGATCCCTTCCCCTTTCCAGGTATCTCTTGAGGGTGAAGGGGGTGAGGTTTGGAGATGGGAATCGGGGTGAATTGCAGGTCTCCAAGCGCTAGAGCTTGGGAGTTTGAAGCAATGGAGCGGGGAAGGAAGCGTGAGGTGAATTTGATTCATTTCATCCCTTTTTATAGGCTAGTAAAAATGCCAAGGGGCCCCACATTGTGCAATAAAATCCGCATGTTCCCAATGTGATGTGTAGTATATGCGTGCATAGATTAAGGGATTATGTTGATGATGTCAATGAAAATCAAGGGGCATGACCCCTTTATCGATGGGACGTGCCAAAAGTGGTGGCCTCGAGTCGCAGTAAACTCGATGTAATGGCAATTGATGGGACCTCTTGGTTCCGCGGTGAGTGGTCGCGGTTCAGTTTTTGGGTAAAAGTTGTCTGGACACAACTTGATCGTCCCACTACTCCCATGTTGCAAGCCTTTGCTATTAAGTTAAGAGGGGTCTTCGGATCCAGAAAAGGTGTTTGAAAAGGGTTTTTCAAGGAGGGCCTTTTTAAAAGAAAAGGAGGGCCTTGTTAAAAGAAAAGGGTGAGCAGATATTGTTAAACTATTAGGCCCCAAGGAAAAGGGTGAAGGGGGAAACCCAAACCTCGGATGAGGTGGGAAACGAACACAACCCACTCGCCCTCCCAAGGTATTGGAACCCGGGACGCCGAGAAGATCTCGCTGCCAACAAGGGGGAGCGACATTTTACCACACCCTTGGGTGGGAGGTAGCTGCTCGCCCGCGGCTTCATGATATTGCCGGTGGTGGCAATGGAGGACATCAATAGCCCTCTCTTGTTCGCGGCCTTCTCCTTGGCTGCCAGAGAGGCAGATCCCTTCCCCTTTCCAGGAATCTCTTGACGGTGAAGGGGTGAGGTTGGGAGATGGGAATCAGGGTGAATCGCAGGTCTCCAGGCGCTGGAGCTTGGGAGTTTGAAGCAATGGGGCAGGGAAGGAAGCGTGAGGTGAATTAGATTCATTCCATCCCTTTTTATAGGCTAGTAAAAACGCCAAGGGGCCCCACATTGCGCAATAAAATCTACACATTCCCAATGTGACGTGTAGTATATGCGTGCATAGATTAAGGGATATTGTTGATGATGTCGCTAAAAATTAGGGGGGCATGTTCCCTTTATCGATGGGACATGCCAATAGTGGTGACCTCGAGTCACGATAAACTCGTGTAATGGCTATTGATGGGACCTCTTGGTTCCACGGTGAGTGGTCGCGGTTCAGTTTTCGGGTAAAAGTTGCCAGGACACAACTCGATCGTCCCACTACTCCCACGTGATAAGCCTTCGCTGTTAAGTTAAGAGGGGTCTTCGGATCCAGAAAAGGTATTTCAAGGAGGGCCCTGTTAAAAGAATGCCCAGTGATAACCCACAAGTATAGGGGATCAATTGCAGCTTTGTCAATAAATAAGAGTGTCGAACCCAACGAGGAGCTAAAGGTAGGATTTATATTCCCTTCAAGTTCTATCGACTACCGATACAACTCTACGCATGCTGAACGTTCGCTTTACCTAGAACAAGTATGAAACTATTTTGTAGGTGTAGGGATAAGTTTGCAAGGATAAAACTAGAGGTACTTAGCGAGAATAAAATTATGAGTAATTTGCAAGATAATGAAAATTAGTTGTTTAGTAGAAAGCTTTTGTAACACAAGAGAAGGATTTTGTTCCTAAGTAATCGATAACTAGACCGGTAATCATTATTACAATTTTATATGAGGGAGAGGCATGACTAACATAGTTTCCATACTTGGATCATATGCACTTATGATTAGAACTCTAGCAAGCATCCGCAACTACCAAATATCATTAAGGTAAAACTCATACGCAACAACTCCCTTAAGTACCAAGTCCTCTTTACTCCATACGCAACAACTCCCTTACTCGGGTATGTGTTTCAGTCACTCACATCACCCACTATAAGAAAATCATGAACGTATTGCAACACCCTTCAGCGGGAATCCCTCATGCATGCGCGACACGGAGGGCACCATAGGACAGCACCAAAATAAAATATACAACTCAAACCAATCATGATCATCAATCAACCCATAGGACAAAACGAATCTACTCAAACATCATAGGATGGCCATACATCATTGGATAATAATATATAGAATTAAGAACCATGTTTAAGTAGAGGTTACATCAGGGAGGAGAGTTGTTACACCGCTGCATAGAGGGGGTAGAGTTGGTGATGACGAAGGCAAAGTTGTTGGTGTAGATCACCGTCACGAAGATTGCCACGGCGGCGTTTCGGCGCCACCGGGAGAGAGGGGGAGAGAGCCCCCTTCCTATTCTTATTCCTTTACCTCCCCCACCGCTGCATAGAGGGGGGTAGAGTTGGTGATGACGGAGGCAAAGTTGTTGGTGTAGATCACCGTCACGAAGATTGCCACGGCGGCGTTCCGGCGCCACCGGGAGAGAGGGGGAGAGAGCCCCCTTCCTATTCTTATTCCTTTACCTCCCCCCTGGATGGGAGGAGATTTCCCCCTCTGGTCCATGGATGCCATGGCGGTGGAGGGGTGGGAGCCCCTCCGAGATTGGATCTCTCTCTTTGTTCTCTTCTATTTCACCTTCCTGTTTTTTGGCCCTTCACCGTTTCTTAAATTCCCGGAGACCCATAACTCTGATTGGGCTAAAATTTTAACAAGATTTTTAGCCAGATATTAGCTTTCTTGCGGCCGAAGAAGGGCACCAAAAGCCTTAAAGGGGCACCACAAGCCTGCCAGGCGCGCCCTGGGTAGGGGGCGCGCCCCTCGAGCTTGTGGGCCCCTCAGGCATCATCTCGCGTTGATTCTTTTCCCCAAAAATCGCATATATTCCAAAATAAATCTCATAGCCCTCAAGCAAAGTACTTGTCAGAGGTCTCATACCTCTCGACATGGGCATGAGTATGAAATACCAATTTCAACTCTTGGAACATCTTATATGCTCTGTGGCGTTCAAAACATTTTTGAAGTCCCGGTTCTAAGCCGTAAAGCATGGTGCACTAAACTATCAAGTAGTCATCTTACCGAGCTTGTCAAACATTCATAATGTCTGCATCTGCTCCTGCAATAGGTCTGTCACCTAGCGGTGCATCAAGGGCATAATTCTTCTGTGCAACAACGAGGATCATCCTCAGATCATGGACCTAGTCCGCATCATTGCTACTATCATCTTTCAACTTAGTTTTCTCTAGGAACATATCAAAAACATAGGGGAGCTACAACGCAAGCTATTGATCTACGACATAGATATGCAAATACTATCAGGACTAAGTTCATGATAAATTAAGTTTAGTTAATCAAATTACTTAAGAACTCCCACTTAGGTAGACATCCCTTGAGTCATCTAAATGATCACGTGATCCATATCAACTAAACCATGTCTGATCATCACGTGAGATGGAGTAGTTTTCAATGGTGAACATCTCTATGTTGATCATATCTACTATATGATTCACGTTCGACCTTTCGGTCTCCAGTGTTCCGAGGCCATGTCTGTACATGCCAGGCTCATCAAGCTTAACCCGAGTATTCTGCATGTGCAAAACTATCTTGAACTTGTTGTATGTGAACGTAGAGCTTATCACACCCGATCATCACGTGGTGTCTCGGCACGATGAACTGTAGCAACGGTCCATACTCAGGGAGAACACTTATACCTTGAAATTTTAGTAAGGGATCATCTTATAATGCTACCGCTGTACTAAGCAAAATAAGAGGCATAAAAGATAAACATCACATGCAATCAAAATATGTGACATGATATGGCCATCATCATCTTGTGCCTTTGATATCCATCTCCAAAGCACTGTCATGATCTCCATCGTCACCGGCTTGACACCTTGATCTCCATCATAGCGTCGTTGTCGTCTCGCCAACTATTGCTTCTACGACTATCGCTATTGCTTAATGATAAAGTAAAGCAATTACATGGCGATTGCATTTCATACAATAAAGCAACAACCATAAGGCTCCTGCCAGCTGCCGATAACTTTTAAAAAACATGATCATCTCATACAACAACTTATATCTCATCACGTCTTAACCATATCACATCACAGCATACCTTGCAAAAACAAGTTAGACATCCTCTACTTTGTTGTTGCAAGTTTTACGTGGCTGCTACGGGCTTCTAGTCAGAACCGTTCTTACCTACGCATCAAAACCACAACGATTTTTCGTCAAGTGTGTTGTTTTAACCTTCAACAAGGACCGGTCGTAGTCAAACTCGATTCAACAAAAGTTGGAGAAATGGGCACCCGCTAGCCACCTGTGTGTGAAGCACGTTGATAGAACCAGTATCATGAACGTGGTCATGTAATGTCGGTCCGGGCCACTTCATCCAACAATACTGCCGAATCAAAGTAAGACGTTGGTGGTAAGCAGTATGACTATTATCGCCCACAACTCATTGTGTTCTACTCGTGCATATCATCTACGCATAGACCTGGCTCGGATGCCACTGTTGGGGAACGTGGCATGCAATTTCAAAAAAAAAGCATATGATCACGCAACATCTATCTAGGAGATGCATAGCAACGAGACTGGGAGAGTGTGTCCACGTACCCTCGTAGACCAAAAGCGGAAGCGTTAGGTTAACGCAGTTGATGTAGTGGAACGTCTTCACGATCCAACCGATCCAAGTATCGAACGTACGACACCTCCGTGTTCGGCACACGTTCAGCTCGATGACATCCCTCAAGCTCTTGATCCAGTAGAGGGTCGAGGGAGAGTTCCGTTAGCACGATGGCATGGTGACGATGATGGTGATGTGATCCGTGCAGGGCTTCGCCTAAGCACTACGACGCTATGACCGGAGGTGTAAACTGTGGAGGGGGGCACCGCACACGACTAAGAGAAATCTTGGTGTGCCTTTGGGGTGCCCCCCGCCCTCGTATATAAAGGGGGGAGGAGGAGGCCAGCGGCCTAGGAGGGGCGCGCCAAGGGGGAGTCCTACTTGGACTCCTA
>NC_041390.1:209598092-209602355 GCF_002162155.2 Triticum dicoccoides | reverse complement strand
CCGCACCTTTTCCTTCCAACGGAGGAGGAAAGAGGGAAGGGAGAGGAAGAGGAGAAGGAAAGGGGGGCGCCCCCTCCCTAGCCCAACTCGGAGTCCCCCTCTCCCTTGTGGGATGTCTCCTCTTCTCTCCCATGGCCCATGAGGCCCATGATCTCCCCGGGGGGTTCCGGTAACCCCTCGGTACTCTGATAAAATACTCGGATCACTCGGAACCATTCCGATGTCCGAATACAACCTTCCAATATATGAATCTTTACCTCTCGACCGTTTCGCATCTCCTCGTCGTGTCCGTGATCTCATCTGGGACTCTGAACAAACTTCAGTCACCAAAACACATAACTCATAATACAAATTGTCATCGAACATTAAGCGTGCGGACCCTACGGGTTCAAGAACTATGTAGACATGACCGAGACACATCTCCGGTCAATAACCAATAGCGGAACCTAGATGCTCATATTGGCTCCTATATTCTGTGAAGATCTTTATCGGTCAAACCGCATAACAACATACGTCATTCCCTTTGTCATCGCTATGTTACTTGCCCGAGATTCGATCGTCGGTATCATCATGCCTAGTTCAATCTCGTTACCGGCAAGTCTCTTTACTCATTCCATAATGCATCATCCCGCAACTAACTCATTAGTAACATTGCTTGCAAGGCTTATAGTGATGTGCATTACCGAGAGGGCCCAGAGATACCTCTCCGATACACGGAGTGACAAATCCTAATCTCGATCTATGCCAACTCAAAAAACACCTTCGGATACACCTATAGAGCATCTTTGTAATCACCCAGTTACATTGTGACGTTTGATAGCACACAAGGTGTTCCTCTGGTATTCGGGAGTTGCATAATCTCATAGTTAGAGGAATATGTATAAATCATGAAGAAAGCAATAGCAATAAAACTAAACGATCATAATGCTAAGCTAACGGATGGGTCTTGTCCATCACATCATTATCTAATGATGTGATCCCGTTCATCAAATGACAACATATGTCTATGGTTAGGAAACTTAACCATCTTTGATTAACGAGCTAGTCAAGTAGAGGCATACTAGGGACACTCTGTTTGTCTATGTATTCACACATGTACTAAGTTTCCGGTTAATACAATTCTAGCATGAATAATAAACATTTATCATGATATAAGGAAATACAAATAACAACTTTATTATTGCCTCTAGGGCTTATTTCCTTCATTTATTCCATAGAGGCAACACTTTTAGATTCATTCATATGATCTCAAGGTAGATCGCATGTACTTTGTACCCCATTATATCAATACAATCAAAGCAGGGCATAGGATTTTACATCCTTGAGAGGGCCTGAGCCTGGGTAAACATTGTATCCCTATTCTTCCTGTTACCATCTAGTTGAGACCACCATCTCGGGGCCCCCTACCCGAGATCTTCCGGATTTAGCTCTGACACTGGTGTCCTTCCCAACTGCTTGATATGCCTTTCAATAGTCGTCAGATCAAACAACTCATGATTCTCGTTCTTGCACCTCACGGCATGCATCTCTCTCCACCAAAAGAGCACAGAAAAGGGAGAAAAAAGCAGTGCCGCTACTTGCACGTGTCGCCACTTGCTTGAACCACTAGTGATGCTACTCACCGCCCTGTCGTCAACGTTGCTCCCACCTCATTGTCATTGGTTGCAATGTGGCTCGGCCCCGATCACAGATCCGCGTGCTCGCGGTCGCGGCAACCCCGGTCGTCATGGCTCTTGCTGGCTTCCCCACATGCAGCTCCCGTTGGCAACGGTCACACCTCCGGTGGAGCAGCAGCGGCGCCATCAGCTTGTAGCAATATCATCCATAATTTTCAAAATTATCATGTCGAGGTTGCAGCACTGCAGTTGCCTATTACCAGCAATGATACTAACAAGGCAAAAGTTGCAATGTTTAGTTTCCTTGGTACTTAGGCAGATTTTAGCACAAGTTAAGTGGCAAGCAATGCAGTCTACACATGCATATCTAGAGTATGGGCAGCGGATGGTAAACAACATGCAAGTACAAGAAAGTAAAGGGGTAGAGCTTGGAAGATCAAATGCAATAAAGGCACGGTGATTTTTGTCGTGGTTCCGATAGGTGGTGCTATCGTACGTCCACGTAAATGGAGACTTCAACCCACTGAGGGTAATGGATGCGCAAGTCCATGGAGGGCTCCACCCACAAAGGATCCACGAAGAAGCAACCATGTTTGTCCCATCACGGCTTACGCCCATGAAGGACTAGCCTCACTCGGGGTAGATCTTCATGAAGTAGGTTGTCTCCTTGCCCTTACAAACTCCTTGGTTCAACTCCACAAGCTTGGAGGCTCCCAAGTGACACCTAACCAATCTAGGAGATACCACTCTCCAAAAGGTAATAGATGGTGTTGTTGTGATGAACTCCTTGATCTTCTGCTTCAAAAGATAGTCTCCTCAACACTTAATCACTCTCTCACAGATTTAGCTATGTGGTAGGAGAAGGATTGGAGTGGAAAGCAACTTGGGGAGGCTAGAAATCAAGGATCAAAGGGTGGAGTGGAATCCCCTTGATTTCAACACAAGTGTAGGTGGTTCTCTCTCAAAAATTGGATATGAGAAGTGATGGTTTCATCCCAGTTGCTCTCTGAGTTGTTAGAATGGGTCGAGGTATATAGCGGCACCAAAATTCTAACTGTTATACACCTTTACGCACTACTTGGTGGGACCGGGTGAAAACACTCGGTGAGACCCACTGGTATGAAAGGTTTGAACTTTAGGCTTTTCGGTGAGACCGGATGGAACATCTTGGTGAGTGCTACTTGTGAACGGCATTGGGATTTCCTCGAAGAGGAGAGGATGATGCAGTATAGTAGAGATAAGTATTTCCCTCGGTTAAGAACCAAGGTTATCAATCCAGTAGGAGAACCAAGCAACACCTCGTTAGTAGTACCTACACACAAAATAACAAACACTTGCACCCAATGCGAACAAGGGGTTGTTAATCCCTCGGCGGTTAATTGCAAGGATCAGATCTCATAGTGATAGATAGATAGATAGATAGATAGATAAAACACAAAATAAATAAAGTAAATAAAATTGCAGCGAGGTATTTTTGGATTTTAATATATGATAAAGATATAGACCCCAGGGCCATAGTTTTCACTAGAGGCTTCTCTCTTGAAAATAGCATACGATGGGTAAACAAATTACTGTTGGGCAATTGACAGAAAAGCGAATAATCATGATGATATCCAAGGCAATGATCATGTATATAGGCATCACGTCTGAGACAACTAGACCGACTCTTGCCTGCATCTACTACTATTACTCCACACATTGAACGCTATCCAGCATGCATCTAGAGTATTAAGTTCATAAAGAACGGAGTAACGCCTTAAGCAAGATGACATGATGTAGACAAAGTAAACTCACGGATGAATAAACCCCATTGTTTTATCCTTAATGGCAACAATAAAAATACATGTCTTGTCCCTTTCTATCACTGGGATATATATCACCGCAAGATTGAACCCATCACAAAGCATCTCTCCCATTGCAAGAAAAATCAATCTAGTTGGCCAAACCAAATCAATAGTTTGGAGAGAAATACAAAGCTATAATAATCATGCATAAAAGAGTTCAGAGAAGACTCAAATAATATTCATGGATAATCTGGTCATAAACTCACAATTCATCGGATCCCAACAAACACACTACAAAAGTGATTACACCGAATAGATCTCCAAGAACATCAAGGAGAACATTGTATTGAAGACCAAAGACAGAGAAGAAGCCATATAGATACTAGCTATGGACCGTAGGTCTGTGGTAAACTACTCACACATCATCGGAAGGGCAACAAGGTTGATATAGAGCCCCTTCGTGATCTATTCCCCCTTCGGCAGAGTACCGAAAAAGGCCTCCAAATGGGATCTTGCGAGAACAGAAGCTTGCGATAGCAGAAAAAGTGTTTCGGGTGGCTCTCTATTGCTTTCCTGATTTTAGAGAATTTATAGAGGTAGAGTTATGTCAAACGAAGCAACAAGGGCCCCACAAGGCACCAGGGTGCACTTGCCCCCTGAGCGCGCCCTGGTGGCTTGTGGGCCACCCCTTCGTCTTCTGAGCCCCTCTCGAAGCGTCTAGGGTCTCTTATGTCCAGAAAAAATCGTCAAAAAGTGTCGTGGCATTTGGAATTCGTTTGGTACTGATATCCTGGAAAACCAAAAACATGCAAAAAAACAGCAACTAGCACTTGGCACTAGGTTAATAGGTTAGTCCCAAAAAA
>NC_041390.1:209546477-209597773 GCF_002162155.2 Triticum dicoccoides | reverse complement strand
AGCATGGAACAATCAAAAATTATAGATACGTTGGAGACGTATCAGTGAGACCGATGGGTGATAACCTAATCACTTTCCACACTTCGGTGAGACCGATCGAAACCACTTAGAAATTCTGAGATGAATTCGATTGGCAATAGAAGCTTGGCAAGTGCTCTTCGGTGAGACCGAAGGGTCATCTCAGTGAGACCGAGTTGCTACGGTTTAGGCAGTGGCTATGTCAAGTGTTTTTCAGTGGGTCCGGATAGGAGTGGTTCAGTGCGACCGAGGTAGACTTTAGGGTTTTGGACATAGATGAATGTAAGAGTGTGGTTGAGGGTTTTGGAGCAATATCTCTAAGCACTTGAGCAGTTAGTCCATGATCAAAACCTCGTCCCCTTTTAATAGTATTGGCTTTCTTATGGACTCAATGTGATCTTGAATCAAACCAAAATGTACAGTCTTGAACCTTTGCCAACACATGTCCTTAGTAGCTTGAGGGGTCCACATTTTCATCCATGTACTTGCCTAAATTGAACTCTTCCTGAAATATATGCAAGGGAAACATTAGTCCAACAATATGTATGTTGACATGAATTACCAAAACCACCAAGGGAGCAAATCTGCTTTCAGCATCCTCGGTGTGTCGCAGCCCCATCGCAACATCTCTCATTGTCAATTGTAGCATCCACATTCGCCGGTTCCAACATCCTCGATGCGCCATCGTAGCTCACAACATTGCCGCTCGTAGCATCTGTTGTGATCAGTATAGCATCCTTGACACACTGTGCGCCCATCGCGACTTCCAGCGACGCCGATTCCAGCATTGCGTTGCCAAGGTTGCAGCACTCCGGTAGGACAATTCCAGCAACGCCAGCCACAAGCACGATGACTTGTCGCAGCTCCCGATGACACCGGTCGTGGCATCGACGGGAGCTGGTAGTAACACCGGGCATGCCGGTTGTAGCATCCTCTATGTCACCTTCATCAATACCCGATGCGAGACGTAACACCCCCAATGGCTGGTTCTAGCTCCTGGATCGGCGCGAGCGCGTGGCCGGTCGGCCAATTTTAGTCAAGGGGAGCTCTAGGAATCAGACTACTGGTATTTAGATTCATATCAGACTCCTGGCCCACCGTTAGATTGATGCAGCCTGGACGTGTGATTGGAGAGGTGGGCCTAGGTAGTTAGTGTTGGGGAACGTTGCAGAAAACAAAAAATTTCCTACTCGTTTCACCAAGATCATCTAGGAGTTCATCTAGCAACGAGTGATCAGATGCATCTACATACCTTTGTAGATCGCGCACGGAAGCGTTCAAAAGAACGGTGATGATGTAGTCGTACTCGACGTGATCCAAATCACCGATGACCAGCGCCGAACGGACGGCACCTCCGCGTTCAACACACGTACGGAACAGCCACGTCTCCTCTTCTTGATCCAGCAAGGGAGGGAGGAGAGGTTGAGGGAGATGGCACCAGCAGCAGCACGACGGCGTGGTGTTGATGGAGCTGCAGTACTCCGGCAGAGCTTCGCTAAGCACTATGGAGGTGGAGGAGGTGTTGAGGAGGGAGAAGGAGGCAACCAAAGGCCAGGGCGTTCAGGTATGAAGTCCCTCCTCTCCCCCACTATATATAGGGGTGCCAAGGGGGGGTGGCCGGCCCTAGGAGATCCAATCTCCTAGGGGGTGCGGCGGCCAAGGGGGGTTTTCCCTCCCCCCAAGGCACCTAGGAGGTGCCTTACCCTCCTAGGACTCTTGCCCCCTTAAACCCTAGGCGCATGGGCCTATGTGGGGCTGGTGCCCTTGGCCCATTAGGCCAAGGCGCACCCCCTTACAGCCCATGTGGCCCCCCGGGGCAGGTGGACCCACCCGGTGGACCCCTGGGACCCTTCCGGTGGTCCCGGTACAATACCGATAACCCCGAAACTTGTCCCGATGTCCGAAACAGGACTTCCCATATATAAATCTTTACCTCCGGACCATTCCGGAACTCCTCGTGACGTCCAGGATCTCATCCGGGACTCCGAACAACATTCGGGTTACTGCATATACATATCCCTACAACCCTAGCATAACCGAACCTTAAGTGTGTAGACCCTACGGGTTCGGAAGACAAGCAGACATGACCGAGACGACTCTTCGGTCAATAACCAACAGCGGGATCTGGATACCCATGTTGGCTCCCACATGCTCCACGATGATCTCATCGGATGAACCACGATGTCGAGGATTCAATCAACCCCGTACGCTATTCCCTTTGTCTATCGATATGTTACTTGCCCGAGATTCGATCGTCGGTATCCCAATACCTCGTTCAATCTCGTTACCGGCAAGTCACTTTACTCGTACCGTAATGCATGATCCCGTGACCAGACACTTGGTCACTCTGAGCTCATTATGATGATGCATTACCGAGTGGGCCCAGTGATACCTCTCCGTCATACGGAGTGACAAATCCCAGTCTTGATCCATGTCACCCAACAGACACTTTCGGAGATACCCGCAGTCTACCTTTATAGTCACCCAGTTACATTGTGACGTTTGGCATACCCAAAGCACTCCTACAGTATCCGGGAGTTACACGATCTCATGGTCTAAGGAAAAGATACTTGACATTAGAAAACTCTAGCAAACGAACTATACGATCTTGTGCTATGTTTAGGATTGGGTCTTGTCCATCACATCATTCTCCTAATGATGTGATCTCGTTATCAATGACATCCAGTGTCCATAGTCAGGAAATCATGACTATCTGTTGATCAACGAGCTAGTCAACTAGAGGCTCACTAGGGACATGTTGATGTCTGTTATTCACACATGTATTACGATTTCCGGATAACACAATTATAGCATGAATAAAGACAATTATCATGAATAAGGAAATATAATAATAATGCTTTTATTATTGCCTCTAGGGCATATTTCCAACAGTCTCCCACTTGCACTAGAGTCAATAATCTAGTTACATTGTGATGAATCGAACACCCATGGAATTCTGGTGTTGATCATGTTTTGCTCTAGGGAGAGGTTTAGTCAACGGATCTGCTACATTCAGGTCCGTATGTACTTTACAAATCTCTATGTCTCCATCTTGAACATTTTCACGAATGGAGTTGAAGCGACGCTTGATGTGCCTTGTCTTCTTGTGAAACCTGGGCTCCTTGGCAAGTGCAATAGCTCCAGTGTTGTCACAGAAGAGCTTGATCGGCCCCGACGCATTGGGTATGACTCCTAGGTCGGTGATGAACTCCTTCACCCATATTGCTTCATGCGCTGCCTCCGAGGCTGCCATGTACTCCGCTTCACATGTAGATCCTGCCACGACGCTTTTCTTGCAACTGCACCAGCTTACTGCCCCACCATTCAAAATATACACGTATCCGGTTTGTGACTTAGAGTCATCCAGATCTGTGTCGAAGCTAGCGTCGACGTAACCCTTTACGACGAGCTCTTCGTCACCTCCATAAACGAGAAACATTTCCTTAGTCCTTTTCAGGTACTTCAGGATATTCTTGACCGCTGTCCAGTGTTCCTTGCCGGGATTACTTTGGTACCTTCCTACCAAACTGACGGCAAGGTTAACATCAGGTCTGGTACACAGCATGGCATACATAATAGAACCTATGGCTGAGGCATAGGGGATGACGCTCATCTCTTCTATATCTTCTTCCGTGGTCGGACATTGAGCTGAGCTCAATTTCATACCTTGTAACACAGGCAAGAACCCCTTCTTGGATTGATCCATATTGAACTTCTTCAATATCTTATCAAGGTATGTGCTTTGTGAAAAACCTATGAGGCGTCTCGATCTATCTCTATAGATTTTGATGCCTAATATATAAGCAGCTTCTCCAAGGTCCTTCATTGAAAAACTTTTATTCAAGTAGGCCTTGATGCTGTCCAAGAGTTCTATATCATTTCCCGTCAAAAGTATGTCATCTACATATAATATGAGAAATGCTACAAAGCTCCCACTCACTTTCTTGTAAACGCAGGCTTCTCCATAAGTCTGTGTAAACCCAAACGCTTTGATCATCTCATCAAAGCGAATGTTCCAACTCCGAGATGCTTGCACCAGCCCATAAATCGAGCGTTGGAGCTTGCACACTTTGTCAGCATTCTTAGGATCGACAAAACCTTCCGGCTGCATCATATACAATTCTTCCTTAAGGAAACCATTAAGGAATGCCGTTTTGACGTCCATTTGCCATATTTCGTAATCATAGAATGCGGCAATTGCTAACATGATTCGGACGGACTTCAGCTTCGCTACCGGTGAGAAAGTCTCATCGTAGTCAACCCCTTGAACTTGTCGATAACCCTTAGCGACAAGCCGAGCTTTATAGATGGTCACATTACCATCCGCGTCTGTCTTCTTCTTAAAGATCCATTTATTTTCTATGGCTCGCTGTTCAACGGGCAAGTCAGTCAAAGTCCATACTTCGTTCTCATACATGGATCCTATCTCGGATTTCATGGCTTCTAGCCATTTGTCGGAATCTGGTCCCACCATCGCTTCTTCATAGTTCGAAGGTTCACCGTTGTCTAACAACATGATTTCCAAGACAGGGTTGCCGTACCACTCTGGTGCGGAACGTGTCCTTGTGGACCTTCGAATTTCAGTAGGAGCTTGATCAGAAGTATCTTGATCATTATCATTAACTTCCTCTCTAGTCGGTGCTGGCACCTCAGGAACATTTTCTTGAGTTGCGCCATTCTCCGGTTCAAGAGGCAATACTTCATCAAGCTCTACTTTCCTCCCACTTACTTCTTTCGAGAGAAACTCTTTCTCCAGAAAGGACCCATTCTTGGCAACAAAGATCTTGCCTTCGGATCTGAGGTAGAAGGTATACCCAATAGTTTCTTTTGGGTACCCTATGAAGACGCATTTTTCCGATTTGGGTTCGAGCTTTTCAGGTTGAAGTTTCTTGACATAAGCATCGCATCCCCAAACTTTTAGAAACGACAACTTAGGTTTCTTCCCAAACCATAATTCATACGGTGTCGTCTCAACGGATTTCGACGGAGCCCTATTTAACGTGAATGCGGCAGTCTCTAAAGCATAGCCCCAAAAAGAAAGCGGTAAATCGGTAAGAGACATCATAGATCGCACCATATCTAACAGAGTGCGATTACGATGTTCGGACACACCATTACGCTGAGGTGTTCCAGGCGGCGTGAGTTGTGAAACTATTCCACATTTTCTTAAGTGTGTGCCAAACTCGTGACTCAAGTATTCTCCTCCACGATCTGATCGCAGAAACTTGATTTTCCTGTCACGTTGATTTTCAACCTCACTCTGAAATTCCTTGAACTTTTCAAAGGTTTCAGACTTGTGTTTCATTAAGTAGATATACCCATACCTACTTAAATCATCAGTGAGGGTGAGAACATAACGATAGCCACCGCGAGCCTCAACACTCATTGGACCGCACACATCGGTATGTATGATTTCCAATAAGTCGGTTGCTCGCTCCATTGTTCCTGAGAACGGAGTCTTGGTCATTTTACCCATAAGGCATGGTTCGCACGTGTCAAATGATTCATAATCAAGAGACTCTAAAAGTCCATCAGCATGGAGCTTCTTCATGCGTTTGATACCTATGTGACCAAGGCGGCAGTGCCACAAGTATGTGGGACTATCATTATCAACTTTACTTCTTTTGGTACTCACATTATGAACATGTGTAGCATCACGTTCGAGATTCATAAAGAATAAACTATTCACCATAGGAGCATGACCATAAAACATATCTCTCATAAAAATGGAACAACCATTATTCTCAGATTTAAAAGAGTAGCCATCTCGAATTAAACGAGATCCCGATACAATGTTCATGCTCAAAGCTGGCACTAAATAACAATTATTAAGGTTTAAAACTAATCCCGAAGGGAGATGCAGAGGTAGCGTGCCGACGGCGATCACATTGACCTTGGAACCATTCCCGACGCGCATCGTCACCTCGTCCTTTGCCAGTTTCCGCTTATTCCGCAGCCCCTGCTTTGAGTTACAAATGTGAGCAACTGCACCGGTATCAAATACCCAGGAGCCACCACGGGCACTAGTAAGGTACACATCAATTACATGTATATCACATATACCTTTGGTTTTGCCGGCCTTCTTATCCGCTAAGTACTTAGGGCAGTTCCGCTTCCAGTGACCGCTTCCCTTGCAATAAAAGCACTCAGTCTCGGGCTTGGGTCCATTCTTTGGCTTCTTCCCGGCAGCTTGCTTGCCGGGCGCGGCAACCTCCTTGCCGTCCTTCTTGAAGTTCTTTTTACCCTTGCCTTTCTTGAACTTAGTGGTTTTATTGACCATCAACACTTGATGTTCCTTCCTGACTTCTACCTCTGCTGATTTCAGCATAGCAAATACTTCAGGAATGGTCTTTTCCATCCCCTGCATATTGAAGTTCATCAAAAAGCTCTTGTAGCTTGGTGGAAGCGACTGGAGGATTCTGTCAATGACCGCATCATCCGGGAGATTAACTCCCAGCTGAGTCAAGCGGTTATGCAACCCAGACATAGTGAGTATGTGCTCACTGACAGAACTGTTTTCCTCCATCTTACAGCTGAAGAATTTGTCGGAGACTTCATATCTCTCGACCCGGGCATGAGCTTGGAAAACCATTTTCAGCTCTTCGAACATCTCATATGCTCCATGTCTCTCAAAACGCTTTTGGAGCCCCGGCTCTAGGCTGTAAAGCATGCCGCACTGAACGAGGGAGTAGTCATCGAAACGTGCCTGCCAAGCGTTCATAACATCTTGTTCTGCAGGGAGAACGGGTGCGTCACCAAGCGGTGCTTGTAGGACATAATCTTTCTTGGCAGCTATGAGGATGATCCTCAGGTTCCGGACCCAGTCCGTATAGTTGTTGCCATCGTCTTTCAGCTTAGTTTTCTCTAGGAACGCGTTGAAGTTGAGGACTACGTTGGCCATTTGATCTACAAGACATATTGCAAATATTTTAGACTAAGTTCATGATAATTAAGTTCAACTAATCAAATTATTAGTGAACTCCCACTTAGATTAGACATCCCTCTAGTCATCTAAGTATTACATGATCCGAGTTAAACTAGACCGTGTCCGATCATCACGTGAGACGGACTAGTCAACATCAGTGAACATCTTCATGTTGATCATATCTTCTATACGACTCATGCTCGACCTTTCGGTCTTCTGTGTTCCGAGGCCATGTCTGTACATGCTAGGCTCGTCAAGTCAACCTAAGTGTTTGCATGTGTAAATCTGTCTTACACCCGTTGTATGTGAACGTCTGAATAAAACACCCGATCATCACGTGGTGTTTTGAAATAGCGAACTGTCGCAACGGTGCACAGTTAGGGGGAACACTTCTTGAATTTATTGTGAGGGATCATCTTATTTACTACCGTCGTTCTAAGTAAACAAGATGCAAAACATGATAAACATCACATGCAATCAAATAATAAACGTGACATGATATGGCCAATATCACATAGCTCCTTTGATCTCCATCTTGGGGCTCCATGATCATCTTGTCACCGGCTTGACACCATGATCTCCATCATCATGATCTCCATCATCGTGTCTCCATGAAGTTGCTCGCCAACTATTACTTCTACTACTATGGCTAACGCGTTTAGCAATAAAGTAAAGTAATTTACATGGCGTTTCTCGATGACACGCAGGTCATTAAAAGAATAAAGACAACTCCTATGGCTCCTGCCGGTTGTCATACTCATCGACATGCAAGTCGTGAATCCTATTACAATAGCATGAACATCTCATACATCACATATAGATCATTCATCATTCATCACAACTTTGGCCATATCATATCACAAACCACTTGCTGCAAAAACAAGTTAGACGTCCTCTAATTGTCGTTGCAAGTTTTACGTGGCTGAATTAGGGTTCTAGCAAGAACGTCTTCTTACCTACGTTAAAGCCACAACGTGATTTGTCAACTTCTATTTACCCTTCAAAAGGACCCTGTTCATCGATTCCGCTCCAACTAAAGTAGGAGAGACAGACACCCGCCAGCCACCTTATGCAACTAGTGCATGTTAGTCGGTGGAACCGGTCTCACGTAAGCGTACGTGTAAGGTTGGTCCGGGCCGCTTCATCCCACAATACCGCTGAAGCAAGAAAGGACTAGTAACGGCAAGAAAGTTGACAAATCTACGCCCACAACAAATTGTGTTCTACTCGCGCAAGAAGAACTACGCATAGACCTAGCTCATGATGCCACTGTTGGGGAACGTTGCAGAAAACAAAAATTTTCCTACTCGTTTCACCAAGATCATCTAGGAGTTCATCTAGCAACGAGTGATTAGATGCATCTACATACCTTTGTAGATCGCGAGCGGAAGCGTTCAAAAGAACGGTGATGATGTAGTCATACTCGACGTGATCCAAATCACCGATGACCAGCGCCGAACGGACGGCACCTCCGCGTTCAACACACGTACGGAACAGCCACGTCTCCTCCTTCTTGATCCAGCAAGGGAGGGAGGAGAGGTTGAGGGAGATGGCACCAGCAGCAGCACGACGGCGTGGTGTTGATGGAGCTGCAGTACTCCGGCAGAGCTTCGCTAAGCACTATGGAGGTGGAGGAGGTGTTGGGGAGGGAGAAGGAGGCAACCAAAGGCCAGGGCGTTCCGGTATGAAGTCCCTCCTCTCCCCCACTATATATAGGGGTGCCAAGGGGGGGTGGCCGGCCCTAGGAGATCCAATCTCCTAGGGGGTGCGGCGGCCAAGGGGGGTTTTCCCTCCCCCCAAGGCACCTAGGAGGTGCCTTACCCTCCTAGGACTCTTGCCCCCTTAAACCCTAGGCGCATGGGCCTATGTGGGGCTGGTGCCCTTGGCCCATTAGGCCAAGGCGCACCCCCTTACAGCCCATGTGGCCCCCCGGGGCAGGTGGACCCACCCGGTGGACCCCCGGGACCCTTCCGGTGGTCCCGGTACAATACCGATAACCCCGAAACTTGTCCCGATGTCCGAAACAGGACTTCCCATATATAAATCTTTACCTCCGGACCATTCCGGAACTCCTCGTGACGTCCGGGATCTCATCCGGGACTCCGAACAACATTCTGGTTACTGCATATACATATCCCTACAACCCTAGCGTAACCGAACCTTAAGTGTGTAGACCCTACGGGTTCGGGAGACAAGCAGACATGACCGAGACGACTCTTTGGTCAATAACCAACAGCAGGATCTGGATACCCATGTTGGCTCCCACATGCTCCACGATGATCTCATCGGATGAACCACGATGTCGAGGATTCAATCAACCCCGTACGCTATTCCCTTTGTCTATCGATATGTTACTTGCCCGAGATTCGATCGTCGGTATCCCAATACCTCGTTCAATCTCGTTACCGGCAAGTCACTTTACTCGTACCGTAATGCATGATCCCGTGACCAGACACTTGGTCACTCTGAGCTCATTATGATGATGCATTACCGAGTGGGCCCAGTGATACCTCTCCGTCATACGGAGTGACAAATCCCAGTCTTGATCCATGTCACCCAACAGACACTTTCGGAGATACCCGCAGTCTACCTTTATAGTCACCCAGTTACGTTGTGACGTTTGGCATACCCAAAGCACTCCTACAGTATCCGGGAGTTACACGATCTCATGGTCTAAGGAAAAGATACTTGACATTAGAAAACTCTAGCAAACGAACTATACGATCTTGTGCTATGTTTAGGATTGGGTCTTGTCCATCACATCATTCTCCTAATGATGTGATCTCGTTATCAATGACATCCAGTGTCCATAGTCAGGAAATCATGACTATCTGTTGATCAACGAGCTAGTCAACTAGAGGCTCACTAGGGACATGTTGATGTCTGTTATTCACACATGTATTACGATTTCCAGATAACACAATTATAGCATGAATAAAGACAATTATCATGAACAAGGAAATATAATAATAATGCTTTTATTATTGCCTCTAGGGCATATTTCCAACAGTTAGTTTGCATGTTGCACTAACTGCGATTTGTTTCCCATCAACTGCTCCCAGAAATCATGCTAGACCTACATAATTGTAGCAGTAACCTCCTCCTTACCGCTTCATCCGTACACACTTTGAAATTTGCAGAGAAACTGGTGCATCTGATGCATGTTGTTGGTCAATTTTTTGTGACTGGGAAGCACATATGGAAACACGTTCTAGCACTTCAGCAATTCATTTTTCTTACACCTCCTAGCGAATTTGCTTCCATATCAACTGAAGCTGTTTCAATCCAGTGAGATTTTGTGTCCAGCGCGACCATTTATTTTGTTTAGACTGCGGGAAAATTTTACTTTGAATGACCATAGAGTTGTCACCGGTGCAATAATAAAATGTTCCCAACAATATAAATATATGATTTCACCAAACACCTTTTTTTACCATCGTTATTACTGGCGGTTTCGAAGAAATTAAATTGGGACTTTGCTTCCAAATAATTCGGTATTTGCGTCCAAAGAAATGAGAATTTGCTTTTTTTTTGCAGACTAATTGGAGAGCTTTATTCATCGAAGAGCATTCATGGATGAGTCAGCCAATAGGCTTATCACCAAGAAGCTTGGAGTTTCATCTATCCAGCTATCTGTTACATCAAGTGCACAAGCACACTTCGCACAAAGATGCGCAGGAAGATTAGCTGATCTACTTACATGGCAAATATGAAAAGAAGCAAAGTAGGTACTAGGCTCTCCTATCTCATCTAATAAGTAGGCCACAATAGAACGAGAATTGTGGCGAGAATTCCATAGTGTCACCAACTCCAAGCAGTCTACTTCCATTATCACATGGGAGAAACCTCGGAGAGTAGCAAAACGAACACCATCACGTAAGGAGAGACCCTCATCAGAGGATCTGTAATCCCGGAGTAAGGCTTGCACCACGCACCAAGCAGGGCCGAGGGAGACCGATCAACACCACCGGCCCCTCCCCGGTCTATCTCAAGGTTGAGTCAGTCGTCAGTGTTGATTTTGGCAAAGCCCTCGTCAGGCGGACGCCATCCAAATCCAGGCAGAACTTGTGCATCCTTGCGTGGAAGATGAAGGAGTGCAATGGCTGCCTTGGTAGCCCGCATAGTAGACACCGGATCCCTACCCTCTTCTCCATGCTTGATGCGGTTCCTGGAATGCCAAATGGACCACATGATAGTTGTGATCCTTGCTCGGTCGTCAGAAGAGAACCATGGGGCGCACGTAATGTCACGTGCCCATGATTCCAAATGAAGATTAGGTAGCCACAGTCCAAACCACGCACAGGCCTCTTCCCAGAAACTTTGAGCGTGCAGGCAATGTAATAATGCATGCTTCAGATCCTCGTCTGCCGCGAGACAAACTTTGCACTGACGAGCATCTGTAATGTGTCGATGATTGAGTGTTGCTTCATCAGGAAGAATCCCTCAAAGCACTCTCCACCAAAACACTCTGACTTTTGGGATTACATTCAACTTCCACATGGCTTTCCACAACTGTTGATCACTCGATGAGATTCCGATAGCCGTCCCTTCCTCTAGAGCCAAACGCTCGTTCTGAGTCACAAGAGAATGGTACGCTGTTTTGACAGTGTAGTTGCCTGATTTTTCAAATGCCCAAGCAAGAAAATCATTGCCACCGCCCGACCTGATAGGGATGTTAAGAATGGCCGCAGCATCAGAAGCAATGAAGTTTTCTCTGACCAAATCCTGCCTCCATGGCCAAGTTTGAGAATCAATAAGTTCCAACACTAGCTAAATGTCAGTGTTCGGTGGTCATGAAACGGGTGTCATATTAATCGTACCTGGAATCCACTTATCATTCCAGATTGAGATAGTACTGCCATCTCCAACACGAGTGATCAACCCGATTCTCAAAGCTTCCCTCCCCGCTATAATCGCCTTCCAAGTGGCAGAAGCTGACTTGGGTGCAGAGGCCCGCATAAACTCAGAATCGGGGAAATACCTTCCTTTCAATACTCTAGCGCAGAGGGAATTCGGGCTTGTCACAAACCGCCATCCGTGCTTATCGAGCATTGCAAGATTAAATAAGTGTGGATCTTGAAATCCCATACCCCCCTTGCACTTGGGTGTCGCCAATTCCTTCCAAGACACCCAATGCAGTGACTTCTTATCAAGTGAGTTGCTCCAAAAATATTTGGCCATAGGTGAAGTCAGACTCTTGCAAACTTTCGTAGTAAGCAGAAAGGTACTCGTAGGAAAAGTGGGGATTGCTTGAGCTACCGATTTCAACAAAGCATCATGCCCCGCACAAGCAAGTAACCTCTTCGGCCAGCCTTGGATCTTGGAACGCACCCTCTCGCTGACATGATCAAAAGTACCGCTTGTGATCCATCCAACAGCGATGGGTAAGCCCAAATATTTTTCACTAAAGGCCTCCACCTGGATATTCAAGGTAGCCTTCAATAATTGCCGCAAATCTGATGGTGAGTTAGAGCTGAAGTATATTGAACTTTTCTCTCTATTGACACATTGCCCCGAAGCTTCCCCATAGACTCGAAGAATTTCATTCGAACGAATAGCACTCAAATTGTTTGCATTGATAAAGATAAGGCTATCGTCTGTGAACAGTAGATGAGTGACCTGAGGAGATCTGTAACTCACACGCAGCCCCCTATCAACAACTCCTCCATTGTAGAATTTTAACAATGAGGAAAACCCTTCCGCACACAGTAGAAATAAGTAAGGTGATATCGGGTCACCTTGACGAAAACCCCTCGTTGGTGTGACGTAAGGTAGTAGCTCTCCATTGACACGAACTGAAAATCATACAGAGGAGACACACTTCATGATTAATCTAGTGAAACTCATGCTGAAACCGAGCCGCAACAATATTGCTTTAAGATAATGCCACTCAACGCGATCGTAAGCCTTCATCTTATCAAGCTTGACCACACACAAATAATTCTGTCCCTTCTTCCTCCTTTTCATGGTGTGTATACTCTCATACGCAACCAACACGTTATCTGTAATGAGGCGTCTCGGGACGAAAGCACATTGTTCTTCGCTGATGATTGAATCCATCCAGCTCCTCAACCGGTTAGTAATAGCTTTGGTTGCAATCTTGTACAAGACCGGGCACAGAGCAATAGGACGATATTGTGTGATCGACTGTGGGTGGCGTACCTTGGGAATTAGTGTGATAGAAGTATCGTTCAACCCCGCTGGTAGCTCTCCTCCATTGAGAAAATCCAACACTACTAGTGTAACATCAGCACCTAGTAAATCCCAGTGTCGCTGGTAAAAACCTGCACTAAAACTATCTACACCCAGAGCTTTGGAAGGTGCCATCTGGCATAGTGCCACCTTCACTTCTTCGGCCGTGTAGGGCTTACCGAGATCATCATTCATGGCCTGGGAAACTTTAACAGGCACATGCGATAATAGATCGCTCGCATCCGAAAAACCCTGTGTTTCATATAGGTTTTGATAAAAATCTTGCACCTCCATCTTATCCTCCTCTTCAGACGAATAGACCGAGCCATCCTCTCGTCGAAGGCAGGATATTTTGTTGATCCGTTTGCGCTGTGTCGCTTGAGCCTGAAAATAGGTCGTATTTCAGTCTCCTTCACGAAGCCAGGGGACTCTGGATCGCTGTCTAAGCCACACCTCTTCCTGGTGCAGCGTCTCCTTCAGTTTTTGCACAATTTGTTTCTCCTCCTTCGTTGGCCCCGAGCCAACAGACTCGCACCGAATTCAATCTAGCCTCTTCTGCAGTTGTCAAACAGTGCGCGTAAGACTGCCAAATTCTCTAGAACCCCATGGTTCAAGTGTCTGTTGTAATGTATCCAAAGCCATCGAAATCCCTTGGAGCCCAGGTCCTCGTTGTATGCCCCACCAGGTTTCCTGAACCAGACGGTCATAATCCAGATGAGTCTGCCAAACATTCTCATAGGGGAATTGCTTCTTTGCCCGTGACCTACCGGGCTATGCAACTTTATTTCTGTCATCACGAAGCAGTGATCCGACTCCACCGATGGAAGATGTCTAACTCTGATATGCGCAAAGTGTTGTCTGAACTCTTCGTTTGCAAAAAACCTATCCAACCTGGCATTGACATTTGCATCGCCTGCTTGATGATTATCCCATCTGTATGTTGTCCTTGACCAGCCAAGATCCTGTAAAGAAACATCGTCGATCACCTCCCTGAAAGCGCGCATCTGCCTCTCCGGCCGTGCTGTTTTACTAAAGTGCTCGGAAGCGAACAAAGTTTCATTAAAATCACCCGCACACAACCATGCCGCATGAGGTATTGCATGAAGGGAGCGGAGAGTTTGCCAACTCTGGTGACGACCATCAACTCTTGGTGCCCCGCATATACCCGTGAAACGCCATGTTGAGGAAACTTGATCATTACTTTGGACAACCGCATCAATATGGCACTGACTAAAATTCTTTAACTCGACAATAACATCGCGAGACCAGAAAAGACCAATACCGCGACTAAGGCCGGCACTGTCTACAGCAAAACAACCTCCAAAACCTAGAGTGTATTTCAAATCCTCAACTCTTCTTGCATTGATTTTTGTTTCCATAACAAAGAGGAGGGTGGGTCCTTCTAGCTTCACAATACTGTGAAGCTCTCGAACTGCCTCGGGGTTCCCAAGCCCCCGACAGTTCCAGCTCAAACAGCTCATTGGGACGGGCAGGATCGCGGAGTGATCTCTGCTGAATTGTCCGGTGTGGGTTTCTTCTTTTCTGCTCACGGATGAAATCCTCCCCATCAGTGTCATTGCTAGCTGAAGTTGGATCCTCATCGTTTTTACTTGTGCCAGCTCCATCTGCATTTGTTCCTCCCCCAGTAAGGAGCAAAGTTTTCGCCACAGGCATGTATACCTGATTTGGCCCCTCTTTGCGCTTCGGCTGCGTCTTGCTCTTATGTGGGGAGATCACCTCCTCACCGGTTTCCTTGTGGGTGCTAGAATTTCTCGTTGTTTGTTTGTTGTTCGTACCCGACTTTGGTTCCTTGGGGAAACCATCATAGCCTTGCTTCCTTGACTCGTCCGGAGCACGAAGCGACTGACCAAATGGAAGTTCTCCTTTCTCATCTCTCGAACCTGGTGTCGGACAGTAAAGTTCAGAGTGTCCCGGTCTGCCACAGGAGAAACAGAAATATCGCACCTACTCATATTGGATGTCATACATGTCCACCTTCTTTCTCCTTGCAGAATCTATCAAAATCCACCTTCTAAGTGGTTTGTTCACGTCAATGGAGATCCTTGCACGCAGGAACCCCCCATTGTGGTCAAACTTGACTTGTTGTGCATGTTGATCCATCTGTTTAGCAATGGGCATCCACCATGGCTCATCTCTCAAATTGTAGGTTAGGTTAATAACCCTAGCCCAAATATGCAGCCTATCAAACTTTACCTCATCCGGCCTCATGCACTCATCAAACTCTGCCAATATGATAGCATGCTTGTTGATATGCCATGGTGATCCACCCCAAACTCGATCTTTATCTCGTTGATTCTCGAATTCCGCCACAAACAGGTTCAGCCCCGTAGGACGGAACTGCAACCCCCGTGGATTGCCCCACGCCGAACGGAGCGCGTTGGTGATGGTCTGAATATGAACAGGATTACGGTGCGGTACTTTACCAGCCAGCAGCCACTTCCCCAATCCTCCCTCCGTCCGACCATCAAGCACAAGCGGAGTCGCCTCTTCCTCAGATATGTCAAGCTTTCCCAAGGCCTCCTCCAGCTTCTTTCTCATGTCGCTGCCCGCCTGAGAACCGTCCCCTGCTGTCGCGCGAGGGGCAGCCATCGCCGGTATCCCAGCCGTCAATCCCTCCTCGCGCCGGCGACAAATCCCCGGTCGAACGTCGAGTTCCACGTCAAAACCCTAGATCGCCTCGGGCGCCGCCAGAGGGTTTAGGATTTCAGGGAAAAACTATGAAGAAATGGGAATTTGCTTCCAAAGAATTTTGAACTTGCATCTAAAAAAAATGAGTATTTGCTTCCAAAGAATTTTGTATTGCATCTAGAAAAATGAGGATTTGCTTCCATATACAACAAAAATAATGCATCTAACCAGGTTTTGCACCGCATAAACACAATGTAGACGCCCATGCTTCCAAAGATACATATTGTGCTTCTAAATCATTATGATACTATTTTCATATATCAGAGAATTGCTTTCATACAAACATATATTTTTTTCAATAAAAAAGGAAATATATGATTTCCGCAATTGTGAACATTTGCACCAGTTAAACAAAAAAATTGCTTCCATTGTGATCAAGAAGCACTGAACCATCTACGTCAGTAACACGATCTGCAAGCATAAGTGAAGATTGTGACGGGCACCATGGCCTTGTGGAAAGACGTGTTACATCTTACTACCTTCTTCTATACTTCCTGCAATCCGAGATATGATCATGCGACTGGGTTAACAAAATTCGATGAACATATCCTAAAGCGATGGAGAAGAACTCTACAATGCTTAAAATTATGAAAATGCCCAAATGGAGAAAAGAACAATAGAAACTATGCCCCCTCCATTCATCCATGATGATTTAATGATACATGCAATCCAGTTTCAAACTAGTGCATCAGTCAGGACTCACATGTGCTTCACCCAGGTCGCCTACTTGTACATGCAATGCAGAGATACAACGTCGCCGGGTAATCCACACTCCTCTCCTGCATCGCGTAAGAGGCTATCCCAGTTGGCCTCGTATCCAAACCGGGACAGCGCTCAGGCAAGGTGGATCAGAGGCCAAAACTGCAGGTGTAACAGGGCCCAATCCTGTCAAAATTAAGCACGGCGACGATGGAGGTTACTAGCTTGTCGGTGAGCAGGTGGTGGGTCAGTCCCCGCGCCAGACAAGGGGACACAACAACGAGGTGTAACTCGTGCTTGGCGGTAGAGAACCGGAGATGGGCATGGCAAGCTCTTCGATGTGCATTTGATGGACAGGAGAGATGGAGAGATTATGGGGCGTAGGCCAGAAAATCCGGTGGTTAATATCAGGCTTGATATGTCTCGAAAAAAATCAGGCTTGATTTAAGGGCATCTCTCAGCCGTGAGACCAAATACAAATCGACTTTGTCCGACGAGTCTGACAAATGATTCACATCGAAATACTGTAGGGAAGTGTTTCCCTTCATGTAAACAGCCAAAATAAGGATAATCCATACCTTTAACAACAAATCCTCCAAATTATGAATGTCAAGCCTAGATCTCAAGGATGGAGATCAATTTACAATTTGACAAAACTATTGAATTCCCCAATCAACAACATATCAGAGCAGAAATTGGCCTCTCACCAGAGCAATAACATTTCGATATGCCAGTAAGTCACCATATACAACAACATTGTTACACATATCCTACAAATCATTTCTATTGTATACTGCTCCCCGGTATCCATCACATGGTCATGCTTCTTACGGTCATCTCTTTCAGAGTGCTAACAGATCTGTAGAACAACTTAAGATTACGTCCAACTTTGTCCTGCAAGGGCAGCCAAATTTTCAGAGCACACCAACCTCAACAAAGCCAAGCATGAGAAAGAAGTAGATCCCAAACTTCTCAGCAAGTTCAATAGAAGTTTGTATATTCACCTGGCCCAATTTTGCTTACATACATACATTAATTTAAAGCTGAGCTAATGAATTGAGACATTTATATGAGTTCTGTACCTCTTTTAAATGCTCTAGCCTCTCCAATAAAGGGAGTAGTTCGTCGGAAAATGAAGACAAGTCTTCTGCACAAGCTCTACAAATATATGAACGTAATGGTGTTTCAGACTTCAAAAATAAAACAGTAAGAAACAAAGTGTTTGCAAAACCAATAAATATTCATACTCATCGTGGAAATGAACAAGGAGAATAGTGATGGCACATTCAGCGACTTGGAGTAGAAGTGTTATAAGCTGGTCTCGGTTGCCAGCCATGCAACACAAATCTATCATTGCAATATATCTCCTACAAAGAGAGAAACAGTCTAGTGGTTACCTACTGAAAATGCTGTTGATGAGTAGATACTACTCCGTAGATAGCATCAACCATTGATACAATATAAACTTACGATCATTGCAGGATAGCTAATGCATGATACAGTGCCTAGTAATAGCATGATAACACATGAGAGAAAAAACTTTACCACAGTCAAATAATGATGTACTTGTATATTTTCGCTATTGTCATCCCAAGCAGAATAAAGAACATTTAGTCAAGGGACCAGGAATATTTTTTTACTTCTCTATTATGTTTTCCCCTTCAAAATGTGCACATTATTGCTGAGATGTTTGAATGACAAGATAGCGTACATCTGAACCAAGATTGTGGGTAAGAATCCAGAAACAAAATAGAGTGGTACCTTTTACGGATGTTATCGTTGGGCGAGATGCAATCTTGCTTCATGCATACTTTTATTATCTCATCGACCTCCTTCCTAGATAACTCATTCAAATCACGAACCTGTAGGATGAAGCAGACAAATTAACTCTTGTGGAATCAAAGATTGAGAGCATACACATAGTTACTTTCAAATCCAAAGAACTAAACCACCAGATCATTTCCATCAACTCCAGATATGTATTCAACTTCCAACTACATATTCAGCGGATATGCTCCTTACTTGGAATCCGCTCTAAGTAATATATTTAGTGTCAAGGTAGCTTAGCAAATTAAATACCTTATTCAACAACAAATATTTTTCTTCACCTACTCTCTCAAGAGCAAGTGTTACAGAGTTCAGAAGATTTGAAACCATTTGTAGTGTTGGTTGCTGCTGACCAAATTTGTTGTCATCACCGTCTGAAATCTGCAAGGTCAGGTTGCAGAATGTTATCAACAATGTATGAAAACATATAAAGCACCAAACAATTGGACTCTGCATTTGACTTTTACATGGTGATACACATATAACACTACATTGGTCACTTAGTTCAATTCCATAACCCCCTGCGTTGATTTGGCAGTACTCCCTCCGTCCGGTGAAAAGTGTACATATAGAAATTTTAGGACAAATTATGAAGTGGAGTAAAAAATGTATCGAGAAGATGCAAGCCACCATCTCTCTCCTCTATAATTAGCCAACCCCCAATGAGCTAAGTGCATGTAGAAATTAAGAAGACCATGTGTAGAATGTTATTGGTCTTGATTACCGTGTGATGAGAGAAAATCATTTTGTTCTACTTTAAAGTGCATTGGGAAGATAGACGTACACTTCTTTGTGGACAAATTTTAAAGCCAAACATACACTTTTCACCGGACAGAGGGAGTAAATGCCAAGTGTTATGCAGGATTGCAGACAGCCATATGACATGATAGAATTTTTGTATATTTATTTTGACAATATCATAAGTTTATGTGTTTACCAGCATATTACTTCAAAATAAACAATCAAAGTTCCATACTGGAGACCACCAAAGCAACTATTAGGGACATGTGCAGTAACATGGGAACAAAATTGTTTTTCTTTCACCGCCTTTTTTTAGAAATACCGAGTAGAAAGCAGCATAGAAGTTGCATTGAATATAAATTTATGAGAGAGACATCACAACTCACAAGCCTCATGCCTAATCACTACAAGCACGAGTTTATTAACTAACAGAATATTATGAGCAAGGTTCTAACCAATCAAAAAGTAGGATGACTGCAACCAAATAGCAAAATCAACAAAATACTTTTTTTCCTTTATTGTACTTAAACCTGACTGCACAGACAACACGACCATGAACAAAAAACATAATAGGGGTTTAAACAGCATCACTTACTTGAAACCGCATGTTCTTCTTTGTAGCCAGAAAATATAGGTAAGAGATTAGGCCAAAGCAGATACCAAATAATACCAACTCTGACTTCTGATTCTGGTGGGCAGTGACATTTACATGTATTAGAAGAGACCCAAGTGCATAAGAGTACACAAATAGAAGATTAGGACTTGCCTCAATCATATTTGGTGATTGAATGAAATTCAGAGATCCAAAATCAAGACTAAAAAGAGAATGCATCATGGAGAATAGATCTTGGACATAGCTGCATTCATCATTTTCCTCGTATGCCCATATCTATTAAGTATACAAAGAAGGTGAACCCACCATAATGTAGAAGACAAAAATCAAATGAGAAGCAAATAACAAACCTTGCTGAGAATAGAAACCACCATATTAAGCCGCTCCAAGCTGAAGGCATTAGCTCCAGATATGTTCTCTCTTAAAATGCTATCAAAAATGGACTGATGCTGCTTGGCAAAATCCACTATCTCACGTACAATTTTGTTCTTCACCTGAATCAAGATTTAAATTTCTAGTGGAACAGAAATACAGAAATTTCACAGACTAACATCAAAGCAAAGGATGCGTCTCAAGTAGAACTCATCACGACCAATAGCCCACGGTCCCCATGAAGAACATTGATTATGCCCAATGCTACTTAGAAGGAATTGCTATTTAACTTAAACAGTAAAATGCCGCTGAAGTTATGTCACTGCAATGGTCGATTGACAAAATAGCAAGACTAGAGCAAGATCGTTCAGCTAATCATATTTAGCCATCGATCGTCATAATTAAATACGAAATAATGTAGAAATACCTAGAAGTAGTGCGATGTACTTCATGTTAGCGTATAGCTCATCAAAATTTATATTTCTAATTTTTCCTTTTTACATTCTTTTATTTAATGCTTTTTTGCAGGGCCATCATCTGCCGATACGACTATCAAAAAGAAATTGAACTTCACAGAGATCAAATGCCATTTAATCTTCATTGTTTGGTTCTCGTGCAAATAATTTTTTCCCCAAATGTAACTAGGCATATGGCATGAAAAAATAAGTGGATACCCAGAAATAGTACACATTTATGTTTCCAAATGCTCGGTGCAGATGACATGAAGAAAATGTGGACATACTGACCTCAAGAAAATCAGCTGAGTCCACGAGGGATGTGAAAGATGTGATTATCCGCAGTACTGGTGCACTAAGTGACCACTTCTTGTCAATTTCCCCAGCTCGTTCCTTCACAACATTGGAGTTTAGCCTTGAACTTCCCTGATAATATACAAATATTGTAAGTGCATCTGCATAAACAATAAGCATTTAACAGCTAAATGGTACAGACTTCATAGCACACCTTTTTCTGATAACCCAAGAGGTTGCACGATGAAAGATTTTGTAAAGCACCCATGGATAACAAAATCTGAGAGCCATGTTTGCCATAATGGTGAGTGATTCTCAGAAGTAATGAAAACTGAGCATCAATAGTGCAAAACCGCTGTGAAAACTCTGATGAGCATGACATGTCCTACAAAACAAAAGAAAGTTGATGAAACAGGACAGTAGGAAAAGCAAGACAAAGAACTATAGGCAGCAAACTTCATTGCTAATGCTAATTACAAAACCACGAGCGCACTGACAATAAACGAAATCTTTCAAAGAGAAACTCCACTAAACTTTTCCACACAAACCCCATCTTACTGTGGCTGTTCATCTTTAATACTCCATGTGCACAAAAAGACAAAGATAATGGAAAATAATGCAGTTATCAGGCTTCATAAAACAATAGAGATATGTTATCACTGCCTTCTAGAAAAAAAGAACATAGGCAGAGTTCCTCGTTTCAGACAGATAAAATAAAAGCCATAAAACAATCAGACGTAAGAACATTTGCTGTCGGACCATATCTTCATGGTTCAGACAGATAAAAATAAAAGCCACAAAATAATCAGATTTAACAACACTGGCTGCCAGACCCAGGGACGACCATATCTTGATGGTTTGAAACGGCCAATAAAGCAACCAACATTTATCCAGAAAATCCATAACAATTTCACCTTTAAATTCCTATCCATGTGTACCTTTTAGTAAAATGGAAGACACCCCTGCTTGAATTGCACTACCCAAATCTGATATGGTGGCCTAGACTAGTTTTACTTCCCATTGTCCTATTTTTGTACTAGTTATTATTAGATACACTCCCAAGTGGTAGCTCTATCCCACATAGAGTGAGAAGGAAAAAGAAAAGCTTCACAACACAAGCACAGATTCATTTTCAAAGGAGGTTAGCAATAAGTCAGTGGCATAAAATAAAATAATGCCTAAAACTAGCCAGCAGATTCTCAAAAAAAAAAAATTACAACAGTTGGCAACAAAGTCTGCACCTTTGACAAATAGTTGCTAACATCAGTTAGACATGATCTGAGAATTCCTCGACTTTGAAGCTGGTTTAAGAAATACTTTTCATGGTCAATACTAACTAATGAATCAAGAACATAGAACGAAATTGCTTTCCCAGTTTCACTCCCATGGATAGCATCCTTAGTAACCTGTAATAGAACAAAATGAAAATGAACCATATAACATTCAACAATGTGCTTAGTAAATGTGGTCAACTTACAATAAGACATGAACTTTCATGAATATTAGGGTTGGTGGACAACATAAGAATACAGTAATGCACACTTTAGTAAGTATAATTGGAGAATGTTGTATTTAGGGTCCAAAATCATCTACAGAAGACCAGAACCATGTTGGTGTGGTGATGACAGGCAGAGATATGCATATAAAAAGTTTACACAGCCGCTTTGATTGAGACTAAGTGGTGCAACATATCCATGTCACAGATGTACAGCAAACTTGCAATACCTTATGCTTCTCTTCAACATAATCGCGATAGAAATTTTGCCTAGATCTCTAATTAGAACATAAGGCCAGAGAAAGGAATGCTATCCAACACCAATAAGAGCATCATGTAAAGCATGACAAATAGTACAGAAAATATCTACAATTTATCCAAACAATTTGGTCAGGCTAGCATATGGCAAACTTAGCCTAGTGTCAACTGAATAACTGTCAGTTGTCACTTCAGCTACCTGGCCTTTGAGTATTATGGCCCCAAGCAACCTCATATGCATCTTCAGACATGACAGGGTTTTCAAAGAAAATTCAACTGACTGGTGCAACACATCAAACAAAGCATCCATTATTTTTTATTAACAGAAGAATGCCTAACCAAATCGATGACCGCTTGAGCTTCCTTCCTTATGATAGCAAAGTTGGCACGTGCTAATTCACTTTGCTCCTTCAGAACATTTTGAAGAGTGAGTTCATCATCATCTCCCTCCTGTTCTTCAAGTAGCAAGAAACGGATAACTGACGGAGGAACATCAGAGTCGAGAATGCTACCACAATACTGGAAGTAACTCAATAGTAATGCATATTGGCTGCAAAAGACAATCCAAAGTCAGCATTTATACTGGAAAAAGGAAAGAACAAGTTGGATAAAAAAAGGTCCTTCGTGCTCTAGTCACCAATGATGGTGAAATTACCGTCTTCTCAAGGTTTCAGACGATTCATTTCTCATTATTGCCATAATGAGCTTGAACAACAATGAGTTACAGGCTGCATTTGACAACTGTTTTGCCGAAATAATGTCAAGGCACGTAACTGCATCAGAATCTGCACCAGTTGGGCATATGAATCTTTCATCCCGCAGTTTAGCCATACAGGTCAGTGCTACCTTGAAAATGGCCACATGAACAAATTTAAGTAGTCTACAGAAGGTACGGTACTCGATTAAGAGAATGATAATTGATACAGAGCAGCTAAAGGACAAGTTACATTGGTTAAAATATACGCCATTTTCACTGAACAGTCTGGAGATGATGTGGCACCCAATGAAGCATCAAGCAGCCTGCAGCATTGTGTCCAATATGATTGTTACACTTATCAAGAACAAGAGTTTACATTCTACGAGAAGAGAGGCCAAATTTATAGTCAAAAAAGAAGAGAGGCCAAACTCACTCAAACAATAACTGTGAACGATTCTCAAGCAATGACATCCTTCTTGATACAGCTACCTGAAATTAACAACAAGTGGGTTACTATATCAAATTTCCAACAGAAAAGATTAAGTGGTCAGGTACACACACAACTCACTTCAACAATTTGAGACCAGCTAGTTAACATGTGAAGCTGGGCTGCCTGTTCTTCAAGATTTTTGTTATATCTCCAGGCCCATTTCAGCATATGATGGAACGATTCTTTTAGCTCTCCTTTCTCAGACTCACTCAATTGTGTGTGGAGTTCTTGTGACATCTGAACATCAAAAGAAGCAACTTGAAGAACATAATAATCTCAAAACCCAATATGAACAGGACTGAACACGCAACCTGGATAAGCTTTTGATGGAACGCATCCAGATCAATCAGTCGATCACCTCTCTCAGAAAAATAATATACACCGCCAAATTCAGATGTTGCAGAATTCCGTAGGATCTCTTCAATCTAAGAATCAAAAAACTGATGAGATACCAAAAAACAAAATAATAATTTCACAGGTTCACATGCACACCTTCGATTCAACTCTCAGATTTGAAAGCAACTGAGGGTATTTCATTGAAGTGTCTGGACATCTGAACTGTACAACTTCAAGCAATTCCAAAACCTACATGAAACAAATAGCACATAAGATTTTCTAGCTGACAAATTGTCAAGACATCTTACTCTCACTGTTAAGGAATAAAAGTTCAGCAAGTCCGGATACTTCTGAAGTTTTGCGGTGTCCTGAATGGTGAACCATTCAGGACTGCTCCATGTGCAGGCATGAGTTTTATTAACGCCGGTGAAGCATTTGCGCTTCAAGCCACCTCTGACTCTGTCGTTCACTGCTCAGTGGCTAGGCCATCAATAATCCCAAATCATTGCCAAGTCTAAAAGGCAATCCAACCAGCCAGTGATGTTGCCACCAGATGGTCCCTCGTCAAAAGAAGCTGTCTTTTGTGGTCCATGGTTCACTCAATTTTGAAACCAATGTTCTGGGTATTGAGCACCTAGACTGCTCCATAATTCGCTTTTTTGGTCCAAAAATATTGGCAAATTTGATAATTTGCCACCCCTTACCTCCCCCTTTCATAATTTGCCCCCCTCCTGAGAATGACAGGTGGGGCCCGGGCCCGCCCGTCATTGAGACAATGGGTGGCAAATTGTGAAAGGGGGAAATAAGGGGTGGCAAATTATCAAATCGCCCAAAAATATTCTCCATGCATAATCTTCTAAGCTGATGTAGTTGCACAGGTGCTAGAAATTTCTAATAGATTTTTGATTTCATGTATATGGTACCTAGTGAAATAATGGCCAACTAGGGGTGTGTTTGGTTGGAGAACCAAGCGGAATGGAATGGAATGTCATGGTTCCATCCAACTGGAATGGAACAGGTCGATTCTTCTGTTTGGTCGAAAATAGTAAAGTATAATGGAAAGGTTCCATCTCGGTGTTTTGTTGGAGAGATATCTCATCTTCAATAGGAAGGGTGACATTCCCCCCCTCACCCCTCTCTCTCTCATATGCTACGTATAATCTCAAGTTCTCAACAATCATAACTCGGATGGTAGCAACAATTAGTGCATACAACCACACAAGTCAACATTAAGAACAGATCGAGGTTTTCTCGATTTCAGCAACAACAAAAAAATCAAAGGTTACTAATGTGACTAAAAAACACTATATCTTTACTGGAAACAAGCACCTCAAATAATTGACCACACCATGCTACTTCCTAGTGCACCTGAGAAGTAAAATTATACTCCCTCTGTCCCATAATGTAAGACGTTTTTTGACACTAGTGTTATGGGACGGGGGGAGTATAACCTATGATCCAAACTTCCAAAGCATCTCGATAGAGAATGCCGAAACTTGATCACTGGAACATGCAAGAAAACCAAGGATGCCTCGAATAGCACTTAAATAATGTAAACTGTCACATTTAAATCTGGGAATGGGTTTTGATTAACTGGGGCCAATGGTTCGGTTTTTTGCTCTGGGCTTAATTGGTCCGGGTTGTGATGGGCCAGACTGTTATCAGTTTGGTTTGGTTTGGGTTTACATAAAAACAAGTTGGGTATGGCTGGGTGTGGGTCTAAATGGTTTGGTCGCTAACAGTTGCAAATCCTGGTTTAGAACCGGTTCTTGAAGTGGGTGTATGCACGCGACGTGACGTGGCTGGTCACACATGTATGTACGCAATGCGACGCGTCTGGATACATACGTATTGGGCTGCTACTATGGATCAATTAAGCTACTAGCTAGCTTGCTTGTTTCTTGGTTAGCTTTGTACATACAGCAGATTGATTTGGTTTCAACCCAAAACTAAGAACTAGGTTAAACCCATAGTTTGAATAGTGGTTTGGTTTTGGTTGAGGTGGACAGGGCGTACGGTTTGGTTTGGTTTTGGTTCTGCGTGATAATTGGAGGTGTGGTTTAGTTCTGATTCAAACTCCGCGTTGACTGGTTATGGTTTAGGTTTGGTTGAGTTGTATAACCATTGCCAGGTTTAGTCACATTACATCTAGCAACCTCGGGTTCGCAAATCAAGAAAAACAGGCAAAACTTAGAAATGGAAGTTCTGGGAACATGGTTCTATATCCTTGCAGATGACTCATGATAGCAAAACAAAGTGACGCCACAGAATCAAGCCGAGGCGGGCGGACGCACTCCTCTTCCTCTGTTCCTCAATGATGGTGAGCTTGATACCCTTGCCCTTGGGCCAAGGTTTTCGAGTCGACGAGTCGTTCTGGGGTAGTGACTCTTGAATAGTCGACCCTGTAGTTGCGACTAGTCGCGACTCGTCGACGTCGACACGTTGTTGAGTCGACATTTTTTATGACTCATCGACTAGTCGACGGCTAGTCATTCAACTTAAAAACAGTGCCGTAGGCAGGCTCACGAATGATGCAGTGTGGCACCTGCTACCGGTGTGTCTCCTGGCGCAAGAGCACCTGCAGAGATTCCACAGCGCAGACGTTGACTTCCCGATGGATCTTGTGTGTGCTCGCCTTGCTGGGCTGCCACCCAGGTGTGGCCACCGCTGGCCAAAACCAGCCCTGGCCCCCTGCCTCCCCCTTCCACAACGTTTGCACATCGATGCTTGAGGTGTGCCCACGGGAGAGAGGAGGTGAGTATGTGAGAGGTTACTGGGTGAGAGGATGGCGTGGTGAGATTGGGAAGTCGCATGAGAGCACAGAACATAAGATTCTAGCAAGAAGAAGACAGCCCGGCTGATTTGGTGTTACCTCCGCATCTGAGGTGAATATTCCTCTGTGTGGAACCACCTCATTGCACTCCACTCCTCCAACCAAACAGCCGGATGGCCCCAAATCTGGAACCAACTCGTTACAATCCACGACATTCTCCAACCAAACACACCTTAGGTGTGATACTAGCTTATGGTTACTAAAAGGAACTGACAAAAATGCAGGCAGGCAGCGAAATCAAGTTGGACTATTAAAGGCAGCAGCAAGAATTATATCTAGGACGATGATCAACAAGTAACACAGTAGCCACCCCGTATTTCCAGCCATATTTCTGTGGTTTGTTGGAGCTAACCTTATTGTGACTTGAACAAGGAAGATAAGTCCAAGTTGGGTTCGTGCCAGAAGCTGCCAGCAATAGCTAGCTAGTTGCCTTAGTAGTGAGTAAGAAAGGGCTGCAGCAAGCAGTAGTAAAAGCGAAGTTGGAATTTACCTTAGGTGTCAGAGTTGTACTCTTGTTTTGGTAGAAGATACTGATCATGTGCTAGCTGTATAAGAGTAGTCTAGCTAGGTCGGTTTGAGTAAAGTCTTATATAAGGACATGCGCCCCATGGATGTAAAAAATAAGCATTGGCTGCTAAGTGAAAGAGCAAGGGCATCTGTTCCCCAGAACAACAACTTTCTTGTGTGTGTGTCTCCAGAAAGAAAGAAGAGAGGTTCAGTCTAACAGCCTTAATGGTACCAACAGATTTCAGGCGCTTTCACTAAGAGCATCTCCAACAGGCGCGCCAAACTAGCGCCGCGCCGCAAAATCCCCCCTTTTAGCGCGCGCGCAACCGGAATAGTTGCTCCAGTGGGCGCGCGAAAACCGCGCGCGCGGCATACGTAGTCTAGCGCGCGGGCCGAAACGCAATCGCGCGCCGCTTATTTGCCCCTCCAGCCGCGCCGCCGCCGCCGACCGCGCCACCCGGCGACCGTTCCGGCGCTTCCCCGGCCTATCCCCGCCCCGCGCGTGCTTTCTCCGGCCCCCCTCTAGTCCCGACGCCCCGCGCGCGTGCTAGTCCTCCGACGAACAGCGCCCGCGCGCTCGCTGCCGCTCGGCGCCCGCAAGGTGTTCGACAAAACGCCTAGAAGGTATGTATTGCTCAAAAGCCATGAATTTCGTGCATGTTGATTGTAGTTTTGTATTTATAGTATAGTATTCAACATTGTAGATGAGTTCGTCGTATGATTCTTCCGAAGAAGAATTTGATATGGAAGAGGAGGATCTTGCAATGATCCTAGCTATGCATATTAATAAAAAACTGAAGCACAGTGGTTCAGTTATGGGTCGTAAAAAATTTGGAGGGATAGGATCGATGCCCACAACAAATTGATCAGGCATTATTTTGCGGAGAATCCCACATACCCCAAGTCGTATTTTCGTCGCCGGTTTAGGATGAGCACCGAGTTGTTCAGGCGCATTGCAAAGAAACTAGCGAGCCATGACCGCTTTTTTCAGCAAAGGAGGAATGCCGCCGGAGAGCTCGGGCATAGCACCTTTCAGAAGGTGGCAGCCGCTTTGCGTATGTTGGCATACGGTATACCGGCTGATCTAGTTGATGATCACTTGGCTACGGGTGAGAGCCAAGCCATCATGTGTGTCAAGCGCTTCGCAGTCGGAATTGTGCAGGTGTTTGGCGAGGAGTATTTGAGATCTCCCAACGCTGAAGACGTCGCAAGGTTTTTAGCGATGAACAAAGCTCGCGGTTTTCCTGGCATGCTTGGCTCAATAGATTGCATGCATTGGACTTGGAAAATTGTCCAAAGGCATGGCATGGGCAATTCCACGGCCAAAAAAAGGGTTCCACTATAATCCTTGAAGCGGTGGCCGATCAAGAGACTTGGATTTGGCCTGCATTCTTTGGAATGCCTGGATCTTTGAATGACATCAATGTTATCAACCGGTCAGCACTGATGAGTAAGATTGCAAATGGGGAGTTGCCACCGGTGCAGTTTGTAGCAAATGGCCGTACATACAACTATGGCTTTTATCTAGCGGATGGCATCTATCCAAAATGGCAAACCTTTGTCAAGCCGTTGAAAAAGCCAGAAGGTAAGAAAAATCTTGATTTCCACAATGCTCAGGCGGCGGCTAGAAAAGATGTGGAGAGAGCTTTTGGGATTTTGCAAGCCCAATTTGCTATTGTGAGAGGACCGGCTAGATTTTGGGATCAGAAGATGCTTTGGTACATAATGCACGCTTGTGATCATGCACAACATGATCATCGAGAATGAGCGTGGCCAAGATGTAGACTACTCTCAGTATGAGCTCTTGGGACATCCCGTGCGAGTGCGACGAAGGGCTGAAAGGGTGGCCCGTTTTGTTGCCTCCTATCATGCCATTCGACGTCCCGCAGCGCATAATGATCTTCAGAAGGATCTCATTGAGGAGTGGTGGGCATGGAATGGACGACAAAGAGCATCATGATTTGTGCGTTCGTTTGTTGTATTGTTGAACTATTTGTTGTGTTTAATTGCACTATTTGTTGTATTGAACGATAAAAACTGTTTGTTTGAGTTGTAATAAACGAAATTGAACTATTTATTTTTGTTTGTTTTGATCTTTTTGCTTCTGTTTTCGAATGCATATGTTGTTTGTGCGAATCGCGCGCGCTGCATTTTGGCGCGCTGCTGGAGCGGCGCGCGCGCTGCATTTTAGCGCGGCTGCTGGAGCCAGCGCTGCGCGCCGCGCCAAACCAGGCGATGCGCGCGCGGCATATCTGTTTTTTGCGCGCGGCGCGACCGGCGCCTGTTGGAGATGCTCTAAGAAACTAAGGGCTCGCAATAATTGCACAGAGCTACAATGAGGTAATAAAAAATAGGTCCTGTCCCCAAAAAAAACATTCCATCACAATGGAGATAACATCATACTTATCTAAGTACACATGTCCAACTGAATGCTAATGGCGACATCAGTTCCCTGGACATTTTGTAGTTCAGTATAATCCGTACACTTGGAGGCGGAAATCAAGTTCAACTCTCATAACCAGATCATCTTCTAACAAGCTGCATTTAGTATGAAAATATACTGACAATAATCCAACACACACTAGATCACAGATTTACACAGGCACTACCGCACAGAACTATTTCTTCATTCAAAAAACAAGCAAGTCAACAAACAAAAATAGCAGACATCAAGCATTACCTTGTTTCTATTCATCAGCCCACTGCTAGTGCAAATGGGAGTGCCAGGAGATTGGAACATGCTTGCATTCTTCATGTTCTCAGCACAGTGACCAAAAGTATCATTAAGAATAGCCAGACAAGCTTCCCGATACACAGATGATGATATATCAGATACATGTAGTGCCAATGCTTGTATCTTTAGTAACCACGCCCTCTGAAACCAACAAACTACAGTTTAATAACACAACAAATATACCAACAAGACTAAAATAGCAGTCAACCACCAAAACCAATAATATCCTGAAAATCAGCCATTTGGTTTCGCAGCTGATATATGATTGCTAAGTAGCAAAACAAGATCTCCAATAATCCAGTTGTTTTCCCATATCCCATCCGATAAAAGAATTGTGCTGTCAAATCACTAGCACTTTTCAGTTATTGCAAAGTATTAGCAGTTCGGTAGTGTCCAAGTAGTTGCACAAATGCAACAAATTACCTGAAATGGAGAATACCTGAAGGTTGCTATTAAACTACCTAGCATGTCCCTAACTTACTGTTTTCAGATTGTGCTTCCCTACATTTCATGACAAACTATAATTTTATATCCATATATATATATATATATATATATAAAGAATAATTCAATGGAAGATTTAATCGCTCAATGGATTGACATCAAGTTTTTACCTAGATTGGTTCTCAGTTTTGTTAACTATTCAAAAAGGACTTTTAAAGATTGATGATCGAGAAAGATTTTTTCTACAAAGAAATCAAGAAAGATCGATGTGTAGAGATTTTATACCTCATGGAGCATGCTGATGCGAAGAGCTTGATTATTGTTCCTTTTGGGAAGTGGTGAAACACCGATGGTCCCAACATGCTGAAATCAGTAGGCAAGAAAACTATGAGTTTCAATTTAAGCATTTAACTATGTTGATCGAACAGTAGAAAACAAGAAACGAGAACCTTTGAAAAGAACTGGTACTTCGTTGTACTCAGGAGATCCATGACAGGTCCACAAGTTAAAGGATCAAGACATGACTCGTACATCAGCTGAATTCAGACAAGGCAAATGATTTTTTTTGTGCAAAAAGGCAAAAATTGTAAAATAAGATTATCTGATTTCTGTCAACTCAGAAAACAAACCTGAAAACTGAACTCGTGAAGTAAAGCATTTATATCTGGCTTTGTCACCTTTTCGAGATTGTCAAGGATTATCTTTAAACAACTGTAGTACAATGATAGTCAGTTCATCAAGAAAGTACATCACTATATGTAAGCATGTGGCATGAATTTAACCTGTAGTGGGATTTTGGTTTTAGAACAGTTCGTTCTATAGGTCCATTGACATCAAATCTTAGGAGTAAATGTGTAATGTTGGGAGCTGGACGACAAATATTGTCAATAAGTAGCTGCATGAAACATGTCTAGCAGAGTTAAAAATGACAGGTATATTAAGTAGTCCGTAAGAGAAACTCAAAGAAAGCTACAAATAGCAACCTGCAGTATTAGAACACCGACGTCATCTTTTGTGTTCTCTATGACCTGGAAATCGTCAAAACGGAACTCCAAGCAAGCAGCGTAATCCTCAATTACAGATTTAGCAACATCTTCTTTCAGAAGCAACTGTACAAGCCCAACTATTCTAGAACTGTCATGGAAAGAAACTAGTAAACACATTGGCAATTTGCATATTTCTCTTCAGTAAATTGTAGATTATAGGGAACGAAATGCAGTACAAGCCCAACTATTCTAGAACGGTCATGGGAAGAAATTAGTAAGCACATTGGCAATTTGCATATTTCTCTTCAGTAAATTGTAGATGTTGATAGGAAATGAAATGTAGTCTCCAACATATAGCAAGCTGAAACAGGCAGCCGGAAGCAAAAAAAATGCAAGTAATATGGATTCCCAAGTGAAAATTTCCAGAAAATACTTCTATCAAAATATTAGAGAAAATCCATACCTCAGGATGCCCATAATTTTTATTGAACACTGCTGAATTTGAGGAAGATAATCATATCGAACAAACTCTAGCAAAGATATAATTTGTCTATGATTTTGAGATAATATAATGTCCAAGGGCTGCATAATTCAAAGGAAAAAAACAATCAGATAGAGAGAGGAATGACCAACAAAAACTAGAAAATGACATAAGAAAGAATAAAAACCTGGTAGAGTGGACGGAAAACATCAGCAAGAACCACATCTCTCTCCATTACGAGAATAAATATTTCAAGTGAAAGATGGACAGCTTTCTCCAGAAGAATCCCGTAAGTTTGGGTAGTCCGTTCATTAATAAGAGTGTCAACACCCATTAGTATGATGTTCATAATATTGCGGAATGCAACCTTCCCACACATGAAATCCTGCACATATGAAGGTTGTTGTGTACAAGTTCATGAAAAATCTTTAGATCTTTGAAACAATGTCATCAGAGATACACCATAAAGCATAAGCAGCAATCAGCTACTGGAGCAAAGAACATGAGTATATTATATAAATTCAAGAGCACAGAATGTATACTCATCTGCTTTAAACCTTTGTTTTGTTGAGAAATATGCAGTCAAGAAAATAAATCTGTACACTGTAATTGACATTGATAAGCATGAGAATTAACAAATTAAATCAGATAGTATTTCCTGAAAAGAGTTTTCTCTCAGATCATTGCTAAGATGCACGACATACGAAAAGAAAGCTGACAGCAAGCCTGATGACAAGTGCCAGAGACTATCTTCCGGCCTTCAATTTCTAAACACGGTAGAGGAAGATCTTTGTTTTTTTTTGTACTTTTAGTAGGGTCTCAAGAAAGTTATCAGCCACTATAATCAAGAAAACTATGCAATACAGCATAATGCCAGATGACCCTTGACCAAAATAAAGTGAAAGGCTACTACAGAAATATAATAGGACATACTACTGTAGATCAGTGCATTGGGCAATGAGTAAGGACAAAAGTTACACACCGTTCACAAGGGATCCAAACGGCGAAAAAGTTGTGATGAACTCCCAGGTACAATACTGACATGTAAATTATATAAGATCTAAGGGCAAAAAAAATGGACATACTTTCACAAGTTCTAGCACCGGGAGCTGTTTCTCGACTGAGGCATTTGATGTTGAAGGCCCAGACGTGTTAAAAGCAGCATAAATATCATCATCCTTTATGTCGTACATGCGCAAAACCCTGGATTCGAACAATAGCCAACTTATTTGAAGAGCATAATAATTGCATTGTGTAGCAGAATAACTTCAGTATAAAAGAAACTTCCATCAACAATAAAACTGCTGAATTCTCTCACTAAGGAAGATATTTCCCACTGGCTAGGATAACATAGAGGAGTTATTTCCCACTTGCATATAGTTGGTCTTTCAATACAATATAAATACGCCTCTCCCGACTGTTCGCAAATAAACAAAATATACATAAAGAGAGAGATATAAATCATTATACTCACATATGAAAGTGCTCCAAGCAGGCCAGTGCTAATTCCCACTTTTCCCGAGGGTCAGCATAGGCTCTTTGGGGAAAAGGCCCAAAGACATCCTCATATACAAATTTAAAGATACCCATGAACCTAGAAGGAAAAGATATTACTATCCAAAATGTTTTAAGTACAGAATAGATGATGATGATGATGATGATGATGATGATGATGATGATAACTTACCTCCGGCCTTTGTCACTTATGTTTCTTTCTTCTGCAATGAGAGCATTGACCAAGTTGAGAAATGATATGGTTGATGGATAACTCTCCCTCCTTGCTTCAACTTCATTCAACTCAAACCTCATGTCATAGACCTATGAAAAATACTTTCATCAACAATGAGAAACATTAACCGAGCTACTTACACCTAGTATTATATACTCCCTCCGTCCGAGAATACTTGTCATCAAAATGAATAAAAAGAGATGTATCTAGAACTAAAATACATCTAGATACATCCCCTTTTATCCATTTTGATGACAAGTATTTCCGGACGGAGGGAGTAGGAAATTAGTAAGAACTCCATTTTACCCCCTCAAGTTCTCAATTCATGCCCAACAATAAAGGGCAGCCCGGTGCATGTAGCTACCTCTTGCGCAGGGTCCGGGGAAGGGTCCGACCACTTTGGGTCTATTCTACGCAGTCTTTCCCTACATTTCTGCAAGAGGCTGTTTCCAGGACTCAAACCCGTGACCTCCTGGTCACAATCCAGAAACAAAACCAGGTGTTCGACACCCTAAGACTATCAAAACTGGTGCAAAATGTTGTGTCGCAGACTCACCTTGTTTTGGCTGTGTCGTATGTGTGTGTGGCGGCTCTCCTGAGAACGGGAGGACTGGATGCCTCCTTCTAGGTCAGTACCTCCACATGGGCTTGGGCCCTAAGTGACAAGGCTTGATGGGCTTGGGCCCATACCGGTTCAACACTCCCCCTCAAGATGGGTGGTAGATATCTATCATCCCCATCTTGTCACATGCCAAGTTACAGTCCTTCGTTCCCAGTCCCTTTGTCAAGCAATCTGCAAACTGCTGCCCAGAGCTGACGTGAGTAAGACTGATGATACCAGCATCAAGTTTCTCCTTAATGAAGAAGCGATCAATTTCCACATGTTTTGTCCTATCATGCTGAACTGGGTTATTAGCAATAGCTATAGCTGACTGATTGTCACACCACACCTTCAAGGGTCCCTTCCTCAGAAGTTTCAACTCGCTCAGTAGGTACTTCACCCAGAGCATCTCACATAACCCTTGAGATAAAGCTCTATACTCGGCTTCTGCTGTTGATCTAGACACAACAGGTTGTTTCTTGCTTCTCCACGACACCAAGTTTCCTCCCACAAACACACAGTAGCCAGAAGTTGATCTTCTATCATCTTGACAACTGGCCCAATCAGAGTCACTATAGCCATCCACTTCAAGATGTCCACTCTTCGCAAACCACAACCCTTTACCTGGAGTCCCCTTCAAGTATCTCAGAATTCTGTGCACAATATCAAGATGCCCACTCCTTGGTTCATGCATGTATCTGCTCACCACACCCACGGCATACGTAATGTCAGGCCTGGTATGACACAAGTACAATAACCTCCCAACCAGTTTCTGATAATCTTCCTTATTCACCAGCTCGCCTGACTGAGCTGTCACTTGATGATTTTGTTCAATCGGCGTAGGGGCTGCACGGCATCCCATCATGCCCATGTCACTCAAGAGATCCAAGGTGTATTTCCTTTGGCACAAAGATATTCCCTTCTCTATCCGGGCCACTTCAATCCCAAGGAAGTATTTTAGGTTGCCCAAATCCTTAACCTCAAACTCATTGCTCAGACACCCCTTCAATCTCTTTATTTCCTCCTCATCATCTCCGGTGATGATAATGTCGTCCACATAAACTGCAAGAATGGTGATCTTTCGATTAGAGAGTGAGTGTCTGTAGAACACCGTGTGATCACCATTACATTGACCATACCCCATAGCACGGACAGCACGCCTGAACCTATCAAACCAAGCCCTCGGCGATTGCTTCAGTCCATACAAGGATTTCTTCAGCCTGCATACCTTCCCCGTTGTCAGTGAAGTACCAAAACCTGATGGTATCTCCATGTACACTTCTTCCTGCAACTCACCATGCAAGAAGGCATTCTTGACATCTAATTGATGCAATTTCCACCCAAAGTTTGCAGCACAGGAAACCAATATCCTTACTGTGTTCATCTTTGCCACTGGAGCAAACGTCTCGTCATAGTCAATTCCATAAGTTTGACTATATCCTCTGGCGACCAATCTGGCCTTATACCGTTCCACCTTCCCCTCAGGATTCTGCTTCACTGTATAGATCCACTTACAACTCACTGCTTTCTTTCCTGCCGGCAATGTGGTTAGCACCCACGTCTTATTTTTCCTCAGTGCTTCCAACTCTTCTATCATTGCTTCATGCCACTTCGGATCTTGCTTTGCAATCTTCCAATCCTTTGGGATTGACACAGTTTGAAGAGAGGCAACAAACACTCTATAGGAAGGAGACAAAGCCTCATAAGACACAAAATTTCCAATGTCATGATCATCCAAATAGGTAGCTCCACTGTGTCAGATGAGCTTGCACCACTGCCTTGCTGCTCCCCCTGCACTGACTGCTCCCCCTCCTGCACAAGTGGCTGCCGCCGAGAATATACCAGACGAGTGTCAGATGAGTCATGCACCTGTGGCACTTGTGGCTCTCGCCGAGAGTACACTAGGGGGATCTTCTGCCACCGATCTCGAACAGGGAGCTGGAGATTACCAATCTGAATGGAACCCACGGTTGGTTGGACCCGTACCTGCACATCACCATCAGTGAGAGTACCAACCGAAATTGTACCCACAATTGGCTGGACTTGAACCTGCACATCATCATCATCAATGTTAGTGCCCACAGCCGCGTGAGTGTGAGATACAGCCTTCTCCCCCTCTTGACCATCTTGCACAGAGTGAAAATGGTCAAGCTCTTGAAACAACACACTTAGATCTGTTGGCTCACCATAGAATGGCTCAGACTCCCTGAAGGTTACGTCCATACTGACAAACCTGCATTTCTCTGAGGGACACCAACATTTATATCCCTGCTGACTAGAAGAATAGCCCAGAAAAATACACTTCACTGCCCGCGGATCAAGTTTTCCAACAGAAGGACGGTGATCTCGAACAAAACAAGTACTGCCAAACAACTTTGGGGGAACAACAAACTTAGTTTCTCCATATACTAGCTCACACGGAGATTTCATGCTTAGTATTCTTGATGGTGTCCTGTTGATCAAGTATGTGGCTGTCATAACTGCTTCACTCCACAAGAATTTGGGCACATTCATCGTAAACATCAATGACCGGGCAACCTCAAGAATATGCCGATTTTTCCTTTCTGCCACTCCATTCTGAGGAGGGGTGTCTGGGCATGAAGTTTGATGAAGAATACCGTGATCAGACAAGTAAGCCCCAAATGTGTTGTTCACATACTCTGTCCCTGTCAGTCCTGATCACCTGCACCTGCACTTGAAACTGATTCTTCACCAAGGCATGGAAATTCTGAAAACAGCTAAACACCTCATCTTTGTGACGCATCAAATAAATCCAAGTCATACGAGAATAGCAATCGATGAATGTAACAAAGTATTTCATTCCATTCATTGATACAACTGGGCTCTTCCATACATCCGAATGAATAAGCATAAAAGGAGATATGCTCCTAAGCCCCTTACTCACATATGAGGCTCGTGTGTGTTTGGCATATTCGCAAGCATCACATGTCAACTTGCCCTTGCCTATCCCACACATAACATCCGGAAAGATTCTACTCATCTTATCAAAAGATACATGGCCCATCCTACAGTGATGGATCATCGCCTCCTTCTCCTTGTCCTCCATGGTCGCAGCACACACCAAGTCCGGCTGCACCTCCTGGTCCATGTACCAGAGCCCCCTACGCCTGGTGCCAGTCCCAACCGTCTGACTCGTCTGTCGCTCCTGAATCACGCACCCGAATTTGTCAAGGATCGCACAACAGTCAATTTGATCAATTAGAGCACTGAAAGAGACCAAATTGACAGGAAAAGCCGGCACATGTAAAACTGAGGATAGGGAGATGGTCGGAGTGCACTTGACTGTGCCAACCCCCATGACAGGCTGGTTTGTGCCATCAGCAGTTTGCATAGTGCGCGTGTGAGATGGAGGGTGCTTATTGTAAGACTCAAACATGCAGGATTTACTAGCAACATGCTTAGATGCTCCAGAGTCAAGAACCCACTCTGGAGCACTCTCATTAGAAGCAAGAGATGCCTTTTCCGGATTACCTTCATCAGTGGAGGCCCAGAGAGCAAAGTCTCCATCGTTGGCATCGTCTGCATCTTTGCCTTTTGACGTCCCAGTGTCTCCTGCCACTGCCATGTGAGCCCTCTGATCTCCTGAGTGTCCTGAGTAACCACCTCTGCCCATAGAAGCCAGACCCCTTGAGGTCCCTGAGTATCCACCTCTGCCTCTACTCCTGCCTCTGCCAGTTCCCCCTCTGTTGTATCCCCTGCCTCTGCCACGAGTTGGACAGGCCCACTTCCAGTGACCTATCTCCCCACCTATCTCCCCACAGATATGACATTTGTTGGGATCGCTCCACTCCATGCGCTCAGTGACTGCAAATGTCGAAGCCGGCACAACCTTCATGTCTACATGCTCAAGAGATAGCCGCACCTCCTCTTGAGACATTGCAGCAATAGCCTCCTCAATAGAGGGCAGAAGAGGTTGGTGCAACAGGGAAGCCCTCCTGCCATGAAAGCAACCTCTAAGACCCTCCAACAGTTTCAGCACACGCCTGCGTGCAATCCACTTGCGCCCTGACTCGATGCAAGCCGCATCATAGAGTTCCAGAGGGTCGCAGTTATCCTGCTCTGCCCACAGAGCCTGCAGCTCTGCCACATATGCCATCACTGACATGTCGTCACCTTGATGCAGCCGACTGATCTTCCCCTCAATCTGAGCAATTAGCATGACATTGCCCTTGCCTGAGTACAAAGTGGACAGAGTCGTCCATATCGCAGCGGATGTGGATAGCCCCTCCACAGAGCGTCCAATGGGGGGCACTACCGAGTTCAACAACCAGCCAATGAGCACAGAGTTTATGACCTTCCATCTCTTTCCCTCCACAGTAGTCTTGTCTCCTGGTTCAGCAACAACACCCAACAAGTGCCCATCAAGCTCCTTCTGTTCCACAGCCAGCAACGCCCTCCGGGACCAGCTCAGATAATTGGTAGTCCCCTCTAACTTCATGTCCATGGGTGACAGTTCGATCTTCTGAGCCACTTCCTGTCGAGGAACGATGGCCCCAGATTTCGACTCCTCGAGGAACTTAGCTAGCTTCTCGAAAGCCTCAGCAAGGCCTGCTGGCTCACTCATCTTCGGAGACAGGCTCTACACACCCAACAACAACAACAGCAAGCACAGCCGCACACAGTCCTCTGCAGAATCAGCAGCAACAGTCCGTTGCACACATACAGCAAGGCCCTCTGTTCTTTCTCCCCCTCTGCTCACACTCCGCACGCGCAGCAGCAACAATAAGCAGCACCTTCCTCTTCTTCAATCCCAGCAGCCAGGACACAATGGCAACGAGCAGAGCCGTGCGGACTCGCTCTCTCCCTCCGCGCGAACGACAGCAGCACGCCTCTCCTGCTCTCCACGTTCGCTGTTCCTCCGGCTCTTCTCCTTGTCCTGCGCCACAGCCGCACGCCTCCACGCGCACAGCCGCCGTTGATTTCCCGCTGGCCCGCGCAGCCGCCGTGCGCTCGCCGCCGTGACGCGCAGCCGCACGCGCGCGCTCGCACACAGCCACGTCCGCCCAGATGCGCCGCCACCTCCCCACCGGACTCCACCGCTGGCCGGCGACTAGGCCACCGTAGCCGTCGTCCCCAGCACCTCGCCTGCGTCTGATACCATGTTGTGTCGCAGACTCACCTTGTTTTGGCTGTGTCGTATGTGTGTGTGGCGGCTCTCCTGAGAACGGGAGGACTGGATGCCTCCTTCTAGGTCAGTACCTCCACATGGGCTTGGGCCCTAAGTGACAAGGCTTGATGGGCTTGGGCCCATACTGGTTCAACACAAAATCACTCGTAGGCTGGTCATTGGCTCATTGCCATGTTGGCAGCTACACAACTGGTACTTTGCTGAGCTCCTCTCCTTTGGTGTACCTCTTCTATTCACCAATTTGGGCTTGCCAGTGACCAGAAAAGCGCCACCTCACTTTCTGTATCAGACCAGCGTACTAGACTCAGTGACTTGACTAGGTTAGCTAGCCGGCGAGTTGAACTCCAAGTTGTTGACTTGGCTTGGAGAAGAGAGGAAAGATGAAATGTAAGGGGGAAAGGAAGGGAGCAGTGGTGGCAGTGTTAACAGCTCCAACACATAGGTCATCATCCCCCCTGCATACATACAGAAGGAGGTGAGCATGCTCACGGCCACAACAAGAGCAAATGGAGGTAACGGATACATGTGTGGTTCCGTTGCCTAGCTTTACTTTTGGCAAAAGAAAAAAATTAGACGACTAATCATCGATTAATCCACCGGTCAGAGAAGCAGCCTCGACTTGGGCTCGACTCGACTTGCGGTCCTGGTTGCGCAACTGGGTGACTAATCATCGATTAGGCGCTGTTAATCGGAGATTCCTGGTTATCCCACTTGAGGAGGCACTGGACCAGGAGGAACCCACGCCGTCAAGCTGCTGCTGCGCCCCCGCCGCACCCCCCACTGCAGCAGCAAGAGAGGAGGGCGGTGGCAAAAGAGCTAAGGGAGTTGAGACGTGAGAGATCCATCTTATGGAAGTGAGGACTGAGCAGTGGCGGCTTGGTCACAGTTTCTCACGGAGTTAGAGCAGAGAGATAGGGGCTTGAGTTGACCGTGCAGATTAATAGTTGTAGCATCCAGTGGGTCTTGACATTGGGAGAGGAAATGGGACTAGCTGGGCTGGCCCAACAACTAACGGTCATCCTCCCTATTTTTCGTATTTGTTGTTATTAGGTATGGTATTTGTAGGATATAGTAGTATCGACTAGTAAACGATCAGTCATGATTAATCTTAGCTAGTCTCGACCAATCCACAAGCCGGTACCCCCACGAACTCCACTTGACTTTACGACTTGTAATCTTTGCTTTTGGCAAAGTGAGGTAGGACTTCCTTAATTCCTTGCTTTTGAGGAAGAAACAAATTGATCACGTCCACTAACAGTGATTGCATTGCCCACTTGCAAGTAGCAAGGGTAGTCAAAGGACGCAAATATGCCTCAAAATAACCAAAAATATGCACTAGCATGCTAAACAACAGCAATATGAACAAGCAAAAATGTAATTACCAAGAACTACAGTCCATTTAAGTATATTATATCTTATATTCTTAACATACAGGACAGAGAATAGGAATAATTTATTTTCCTTCACTTTGTATTGCTTTACAACAAGTTAGAACTCAAGTCGCTGAGTAGCAAATATAACCCATGTGAGGTAAACATGAGTAATTTCAAAGTGAACTTTGGGGGTACCTGTGTTGCCGCATGCTGCCCAGGTGGTACCGTAACCACCGGAAGATCATATTGTTCAAGATAACTCCAAACAGCATCTTTCAACTGGGGTGAAACTTTGACAAATGCAGTGATTGAATTCCGCAAAGCCCCCTGGACATGAATTAGCACAAATTATGAAAAGCAACAACAAAAAAAGATGCCAAAGGTACACATGTAGGCATAAAAAAACATGTACCTTCAAATACGGGGGCACATTTTCATAGCTTAGAAGCTTAAACAAAGGTTCAATGTCAGGGAACCATTTTCTTCTTTCAGATGGATTTCCATTTTCCACCACCTACAGTATGTTGACAATTTCCAAAAAAACCGGAAGTGAGTATTCCTTCGTAACCAAAAAACATATTCCCTCCGTTCCAAAATAGATGACCCAACTTGGTACTAACTTTGTACTAAAGTTAGTACAAAGTTGAGTCATCTATTTTGGAACGGAGGGAGTACTTTTTTAGGCAAGCCACAAATAGCTCCTTGCTTCAGAAAGAACATATCTAAGAAGCAGACTGAGACAACAGAAACAGATTAATTGAGAAACGGATGCATGTGCTGATGTGCACAAGTAATAAAAGCAGCATGAATTTAAATATTAATACATCATTGGCAAAAATAAACAAGCCTATAGAAAAGACAGTCTAGCTTAAATACAACATATACAGAGAGGAACATCAGGCGAAGAACAACTCGGACCATGATAGGCAGCAGGGATCAGTGAGATAACTTAGAACTAAGACAAATGTTTTATTAGCCTTGTTGAAAATCCTACTATTTCGGAATGCCGGTAATAACATAAACAAGGGAAGTAGTTAAAAGGTTAGAACAGATTGAATTTGCTAACATATAATCTTACTATGATTTCTCAACTTCACTAGAAAAATATACGCTTGACAACATTTGTCCAAAACTAGAGAATTACAGCATGTATAACATGTCAGGGGAGCTAATACTGAAAAAATATAAATTTGAAAATTTCCAACTATGGAAGATGATATAAGGCACAAGAATAAGAGCAGCCGAAATTGCAAACCTTCTGAAGGACAGCTAAATACGCAACAAGTGCCTGTGCATCTCCCTCTGGAAAATCAGGCAACATGCTTGTGGAAGATTGTAGGGATTTCTTAAACTTCTCTTCGTAAATAGATAAGCAATCAAACAAAGTGTTCCATCCAACTGAGCGGTAAATCTTTCCCTGGAGCAATTCGTATACCTTGGCGGCACCAACGTCACTGGAAGCCTGAAAGTCCAAATAGTTCAGTCGGAGCACAAGATGGAATATTCAACAGATCAGTAAACATTTTGCATACCAAAGTACTTAGAAGTCCAAGGAAGGCCACGAGGGTTTGTGTATTGGTGTGATCTTCGCCTGCATATACGACAAAGGTCCACAGTTCCTCGTTTCCATGCACTAGCTCAGGCTCTTTCTGATGAGAACACAAAAGGATAGAGTAATCACAGAAACAAAGTTATCAAAACTCAGCTTATAAAGCAACGAAAATTATCATGTGAGCACTTTTTTTAAACGTAAATGTGAGCATACTTGGAGGTCCTTTTACTGACAACAATTAAAAAGTACATAGAAAGAGATAATAAAGGCAGTGAAGTTTCTTTAATGTAAAACAGGAATTCTATGTTAAGGTCAAGCAATTGATACAAAAACATTCATACAATTGTCACAAAGGCAATGGCTGGTGGCAGTTGCTAGATGAAACTGGTCAAGAAGAGGTTTGCTGAAGCCTAAACCTAAACTCAACTTCGAGAAAACATTGATTAATTCAGTCAGTACAAGCAGTGTGTCAACTAGCTTGACCACACTAAATCCAGGTCAAATTACTGCAATTGGCAACAACAAAAACAAATTGCAGATCTTTGAGCATTACAGACATCAATATACACCAGCAGGTATTGAATTGGATGCCTAGGAATCTAGGTGCACCAAACACTTCATATTTGTAGATACAGTTTCCTAACCAATAAAAATAAAGGTTGCATCTAACTAGGAAAGCAAACTGTGGTTTGAGTCAGTATTGCTGGAGTGGATGGAAATATTGACAGAACCATTATCTGTGATTTAAATAGTATGCCAAATATGTGCAAAAAAATCCCAAAAACATGCACATCATACATAAATAGTTTCATAGCTTTAGCAAAGAAACCGAAATCACACATCATATCGTATGGTGCACAGGATAGTTAATGACTCCTGTGTCTTTAGGAAACACTAAAGTACTATAGCTAATTATACAAATTATCATAAAACCAAGAAGACAAGGTTAAACACCATGACATCACGCTACCTCATGTACATTTTCAGGTCCATACATTTGACTGGAAGAACGTATAAATGAATGAAGCAATACCTGATAGATTTCTCCAACTAGTTCCAGTAGGGATACAAAAGGCTGGTTAGTAGGCTGACCAATCTGCTCCCCACTTATATTAGGATCTTCTCTATGATCCCATGGTAGAGAGTATGGGCTGAGAGCATTCATTGCTTTTTCCTTGATTTCTTTTATCTGTTAAAGAAGACAATGTTATTGTTTTCTTTTCCTTTTTCTGTAACAAGAGTGACTAAAGGTTCTTAGCACGTTATAAGCATTGTATAACAGTTACTAAATAATGATCACATTTGGTTGTAACAAAGAAATTAGAAATCATGTTGTGGCAAGTGTCAACATACATTGAGGAACTATTCTAACCTTATCTCTAGAAGTCGGATGGGAGAGAAAGCACATCATCAACTTGTGCGCATAGCCAGTGTACATGTAAACAATGTCATCATCGTCATTCTGCGTCAAATGGAAAGAAACAGTGATATATTACCTCCATATCAAAAACTATTCTTACACAACAAATTTGACCAATAATATCAAAAAATGAAGATGGCCAAAAGAGATGTTGATCTCACTTTGCATGTGCACAATGGCCCAAATCTACATACTTCTGCATGTGTTGTGGTCAGATTTGGCCAAATTTTGATATGAAAATGGTAGCATTGTATCGACAAAATATTAACCATTACTTGGCATCTAATGATAACCTCAGCTGTCCATATTACAAGTATTCATGAACAATAAAACAGCAAATAATATAGATGATTTGTTCACCAAGGCGCTAAGCAACAGAGCAGCGCCTAATCAGCTCAAAGTTCTAAATGGTGCGAGGTGCTGGTCGGGCAGCAGAGGGCTAACTAGCGCCCAGCTCACCTAGGTGGCCAACTAGCTAAGGGGACTCGAGTGCAGGAGGGGAAGAGAGAATGGCTGTCATCAAGATCAAGGCAGCAATGTGCCCTTAACTGCCATGGTGTCGAGCTCTTTCTCATCATGCCGTGGCTCTGTGTGTGCAGCTGAAAACCCTAAGTGTCCGTTTGCATATTGAAATTGAATTGGTCTACTGAAACCAGAGTACCAGTTCGATTCATGTGAAAATGGGAGCATCCCATACTTCGATATTATTTTATTGTGGTTCAGGAATATTATCATGGAAATGAAATCACAGCCTGGTTCCATTTTCTGTTTTCTTGCTGGCTATCCATATATAAGCCTAGAAACTCATGCCACTCTTCCTCTTCTCATCTTCCCCTCGCCCAATTCCATCCATGGCCATTGCTTCCCTAGCATCTTGAGTTGCGACTCTACCAACATGACCGAACTCTGGTAAACTCACCCTGCACACAATAGAGATTGAGAACTTTTTCCTCCAGATGTAACCTCAAGAGATGGAGACGGCAAGGTAAGGGGAGGTGCAGATCTTGAGCTCACCAGATAATATGCAGGAGACTCAGATTCGGATGACAGAATCTGCACCCATCTGCTTAATCGGCAAAGACAAAGAGGATGAGGTGGCACCTGTGACGGGGAAGAAGAGGGAGCACCGACAATGGGAAAGAAGAGGTTGTGGGCCAGCAATGGGGAAGAAGAGGATCAGGTGTCTGCAGCGTGTCACAGGAGCTTGGCGGCAGTGGTGATGGGTCGACATGAGTTACTGAAGGAAATGAGAGGTGGCTGTTTCCAAACGATACAGAGTGTCAAGCTCGCTATTGGTCCTAGTTGTTCAGCACAGCCTGTCGAATTGGGCTCGAAATCCGGTCCTGGCCCTGCCCATCCGAACAGCAGATATGGATGCGACACAACTCCAATTGCCAAATTCTCAGCTCAATTCCAGCATCCACATGGGGTGTACGGGCAAGTGTAACATCTCCCTCCTCTCGATCTCTACTTTCGTCACATATTCTTCAAAATTCCTGCATTTTTAGTGGTGCATCAAACACATATTTTGCATATTTTAATATTTTCTTTAACGCCGGTTTCTGCAGAACAGTACAAATGAACTGGACAGCATGACACTAAGGCCCCGTTCGGATGTCTCTTAGCTTCATCAAATCCACGACTCCGGCTTCATGAGCCAGCTTCCCGTGAGGAGCTGTGTCCGTTCAGGAGGATGTGGTCAGCTTCTCCCCACACTGCATGGGCTGTGGATGGTCTGCAGGCAGATAGCCAGTTAGGGAAGGCAGATGGAGACATGGGCTACAGGCCCAATTTGGGGTGAAAGGCATGGATGGCTGTGATGCATCCACCTCGCCATATCCAGTGGCTACTACGTCTTCTTCCACCTCCGTTCGTTGACATGGGGCTTCTATGGTTCCTCCAAATGTGTGCCAGCGGCAAGCCTCACTACAGCACGCCTCCTCCTGTAGGAGAGGAAGGCGACTGGGATCCGGACAGCCTGGGACGACGACTTCAGGTGAGCTCGGGGGAGAGGAGAACGACAGCGGGCAATGGGGGTGGCGGCTGCCTAGGGTTAGCGCGAGAGGAGAGGCGCTGGCCTCGGTCTGACTGGGCAAGGTCGAGGGTGCCTTCTAGCAAGATGAGACGGTACACACAACTTCGGGAGGGCACTCACACATAATTTCGAGCAAGTCCACGCTTCCTCTTTTGGCGAAGCTGGGCAAACGCAGCTCCACGAAATGACACTGAAAGAGGCATGGGCTTCACGGAGCTGCAGCATTCGGGCCAGCACCACGCACAGATTTGGTTAAGCGCGGAGCCAGAGAGGATCCGAACAGGCCCTAAGTTCCCATATTTTTCTAAGTCATGTGTTTTATATGTCTAGCATTCTAAATGGCCCTAAGGTGACACAGTTGTACAAATACAAATACTGAATGAGAAACATCTATATTCTTATGTACAAAACAAGCTTGCTGTGCTCAACCAGTGGTGGTCATATGGTTAATTGGGTATACCATTACCAAATCAGAATACCAGATGGCCTCAAGAGTGCAGAGTTGCCATACCTGGTAAGCAGCTGCTTGCATAACCCGCTCCCGTAAAAATTTAAAAGCATTCAGGCAACAGATAATATCCAGACATGACCAAATATCAGTCACAGCTCTGGAGGAAGCATTAATGACTGAGTCTCTTGCGCTATTTCGATCTTGTGTTAACATCAAAAGAACAGTCCATGCAAGCCGCACAACACCAACAAATCCTTCAGCAGTTGTATCGTTACATGTCTTCATCACCTGGCATGACGACAATCCCAGCTTGCAATGAGCATAAATTTTGCTATATGTTCCAACATAGATTAGTTTAATATGTAAATATAAGTATATTTAAAAAAAGCTTACTAGTTCATGAAATTCATGTCTGAACGAGGAATCAGACGATGGCAAAGATGTTTTCTCATGGGAATTACTTAGGGCGTCAGAAACAAAAGTTATTACAAGAGAGAATAGAACGCCATAGGTGATCTGCAAAGGTAAATGATAGTTATGCATTGCATCACAAGTTGAGAACACAAACAATTAAAAATTGCACAAATATCATGTCTACAAATGTCAAAGTAACTAATTAAAACTTCAAACCTGAAGCTCAACAGTAGAATTTTCATTTACTTCAGCAGCGCAGTCTTTTAATATTGAAAATGTATCCTTAACCTCCTTGGGACCTACATGAAGTTGCAGATCATTAGTGGTGGTTCGCTTTAACTTGAAGTGAACAGAAGGATAAACCTACATTTCCAGTCCAGGAAGGCTAATGAATAACAATGATTCATTTCCCTCAGAAAGAATAACAACTTAAGTCATCGCGCAAGCGTATCAGAAGATCATAGCAGGTGATATGGAAAATTCAAATTCATATTGCATTTAACTCACCCATTAGTTTGATAAGTGCAGAAAGAGCAAGGCAGTGACTCAAACTTAATCTCTCTCGGGAGACAATGGCACGCCTCTCGACAAGAGCTCCTCTGAAATCAAGCACATAGCACTCAGAGCTTGGTCGGCCAATACCAGATGGTTCTTCCCGGTTAAGCTCCTTTATGGGGAAAGAGATCAAACTGTCAGTGGCCGTTTTTCAATAGAGTGAAAGAGAGATGCATCATAGAAATTAAAGAGAAATGACACCTGTACTAATGCATCATCCTGGAATGAATTGTTCAATACGCTACTCCTATTATTCAAACTTCAAAGATAAACGGTGCTTTGGATATGGCAACCCGTGATATGTTAAGACAATCACTTTCTGTAATAGTAATGTATTGACAAAATAATGTAAATATCTATAGTATGGAAGTACTTCTGGTGGTAAATCAAATGGTACTAGTTCGCAGTGTCAAATTAGATGGCTCTTTATTTGTGGACACGGTATGAGAAAACTGGCTACACGTTTTCAAATGTAATATATATTTTTTAACAGAGTAGACACTAAGATATGACTTTTATGGTCTGACTAGGAATACAGCTACAAAAATTTGAAGGGGGCAATGCCAGCAACAGCAACAGCAACAGGGCCAGGTTATGGTGAAGTTGATGCATAAGCCCCCTCCTATTGTCCACTATTTTAGTTGATTTTAAATTAATCTTGAAGCTTGAGCTCAGCGAGAGCAAACTCCAACTCCTCATAGGAGGAGGGGGGAGGTACACAAAATCAGCAATTCAGCATATGAAGCCTGTGTTCATTTGTTGCCACTGGAGACATATGTATGTTCCAAAAAAAATAGAAAGAACCTGTAGATGTGTGTGTACTTTATGTTGCCTGCAAATTTTCATGAAAAAAATTGTGTGCCCTGTGCATAAAAAGGCAGAAAAGCTAGCAACTTTGCGACTAAATTCAGTTACCTCACATGATTGTAATATAATATATGTCAATATTACTTGGTATTTAAAATGTGAAGGATGCAGCATATGGCATATTCAAGTTCCATAAAGTCCAACCTTTACAAGGGTGATTATCCGCTGTCGGAGACCGTCGCTAAAAAGAACCTCCATTTGATTTTGGATTTCGTACATCAGATCAGCATCAAGTCCTTGGTCAAGTACAACAGACTACAGAAGATAAAGAAAACCAATGAAAGCGCCCTTTAATCTCAAATTCCGATGTAGCTAGGATGAACTCGATTGGTAGACTACCCGCAACAAAATGTACAGAGAAGTTATCAGATCTCTCCTCTCCATGTACCAAAGGCCAGCTGCAAGCCTATATATTTCCAGTGGCTCCCGGCCATATAGAACCCACTACAAATCACAACAAGGCATGCATGTAAGGTAAATGGTCAAATACAAACATAGATAACATGTGGACATAAAGTAAACTTTAGTTCTGCAAATTGTACCTCTCTGTTGGCAGAAACTAGCAAGCGAACACACTCAATTTCATTAAGATTGAGTTCATCACTCAGCTTAAGGGCCTGAAAAAATCATAGATGCAAATCTTAGCATCAACAAAGCTACCAAAAAGGATGCCAGGAGCCATACTACAAACTGAATGTAAAGAATCGTAAGTATAATTAGAAGGTATGAAATTACAGGACACGTGAACAACAGTTTTCTATGGTACAATAGGCACCTTGAGCTAAGACGATTGTACACGATCTCAATTGAGCGCCATAAGCCAAATTCACAACGCGTAGGTTTAAAAAATTGTGCATGGCTACCAAAAGTAGACCCGTCTGTTCATGCAACATTGTTGAATAAGCTACTTAGCACCACAATCACCACCTGAGAAAACATCAATCCAACCCGTCCTTACAAAATCCCAACAAAATCCGTGCATTTGCAATCACTAATCCCACTCAGTTATCTACCACAGTCCACAGACTAATCAAAGTTACAAGGAATCAAGAGCTAACTGTAGTAAGGTGTCATCTCTATTCGTGAGCTCCAATTAACAGCACAAAATGTCACACAGTGATCAACATAAGCAGCATATATAACAAATTATGGAATTTGCACACGCTCCTTGCATGTCTCGAACCAATATATCGGGACTGAGGGGGGAAACTTACAGTCTGCACGTCGGTGTCATCGAGCGTGATTGGTGGCATGTCCGAGAGCCGAACCTCCTTGGCCTCCACCTGAGTTCGATCGGACGCCTTTGGCACCTGCACGCGCGCACACGGCAGAGACACCAAAGCCAAGCCGAATCAAACCGAGCTCACACCAGACTAATAATTATACAACGAGGGGGGCACAGGACGAACCGGGTAAGAGAGGAGCGTGCGGAATGCGGGGGCGGCATCGCGGACGGCGTGGAGGAGCTCCACGCGCTGCGCCGGCGACGCCGGTGCGGGACCGAGCAGCGCCGCCTCGACGACGGCCAGGAGTTCGCGCGGCGGTGGCGGCGCCATGGCCGGTGAGCTCTCCCGTCGTAACCCTATAAATCGGCGGTGGCCGGCGGAATGGGAGGGGGGCGGATTAAACCCTAGGGGAGCTCGAGGCGGGCTTCTGGGTTTTGGAGTCGGGAGTTTTGGGCTGCTTATTAGGGCATCTCCAGCCGTTGGCCCCGCCTAAAATCCCCGTCTGAGAATGAGCCGGTGCAAAAATTAGGCCAGGGCCGCCCCAGACATGTTTTAAAATAAAAGAAGTTCGGCGAAGTTTGGCTTAAACACGATAAAATTCGGCCAAACACGATAAATTTCGGCCAAACACGATAAATTTCGGCACATTTCGGCGAAATTCGCGGATTTTCATTACATAGCACATATACATAAACTAATCTAAAGGAAAAACTGGCTGAAGTTGCCGCCGTCGCCGTCATCGTCGTCGTCGGCCTTCTCTTCCTTAACGCGGGCGCCCCTGCTGGACCCCTGTCCGGCGTCGCTATGGCGGACTGGTGGCGGCGCATCGTCGTCGTCGTCGCTGTCGCAGATGACGACGACTCCGCCTTCGTTGCGGCCGCGTCGACGCTCCGCGAAGCGAAGCAAGGCGGCGCACTGGCGCTCCTTCGCCTTCTCCAGACGCTTCTTCTCCATCGCTATGGAGTCCCTGCGCGCCCATTTCAGGGCCGCGTCGTCGAGCTCCGTCGTCACTGGCGCGAGCCCCGGCTCCGTCTTTGGCTTGACGAAGCGCGGAGGAGGAACCGACGAGTAGGCGCGCCAGCCGCCCTCGTTGATGACGATGCCGGCGCTGCGAGTGCGCCGGCCGAGCGGCGTCTCCGCCGCGGGCTCGGCCTTGACGCCGGGCAGTGCCGGAGGAGTGCGATGAAGATCGGGAGGAGGAAGAAGAGGAGGAGGACCCGAACCTCCTTGGCGCCCATGGCCCGGCGCGTCGGTGCTGCGCCGGGGCGGCCGCCCTCGCCGGGTACGCCAACGGCGGGTCGTTGCCGCCCTCGAGGTACGTCAACACGCCCTCGAGTGTGCGGCCGGGGACGCCCCACCACAGATGGCGCCCCTCGCTATTCTGTCGGCCACCAACCACCGGCGCGCCGTTAATGGACGCCAAGCGCTGCTGCTGGTGGCGCTCGAAATACGCCGCCCAAGCCGCGTGGTTGTCGGCGGCGTACTGGGGGAGGGAGAGTTGGGCGTCGGTGAGGGAGGTGCGCACGACCTCGACTTCCTCGGCGAAGTACTTCAGCTTCGCCACGGCATCGGGCAACGGGGGAATGGGCACTCCCCCGGCGCTGAGCCTCCACCCCGTCGGCCCGGCACGCATGTCCGGCGGCGCCGGGATGTTCGCCTGGAACAGGAGCCAGGACTCCTTTTCGCGGAGCGAACGGCGGCCGAAGCCGTTGGCCGCCGCCTCGTCTCCGGGGAAGCGTTCCGCCATGGCGACGGGCTCGGGAGAGGTAGAGAGATAGAGGAAGGGGTTGGGCGGCGGCGCTCGGGAAAGGTAGGGAA
>NC_041390.1:209545325-209546293 GCF_002162155.2 Triticum dicoccoides | reverse complement strand
GGCACATGCGAGTGCAGGCCACCAGCTATATAGCCGAGCCGCACCTGTGTGTACGCGTGCGAGGGAGGGGAGGCGTCGGCGCGCCGTCCCGTGACGCGTCGCCTGTGAGGAATCAATGGCAAGGCTGACCGGCGACAGCCTTGGCATTGATTCCCCGCGGGAACCGAGGCCGTTGGGGGAAGACGAGGCGCCGTGTCGCTGACGCGGCGGGCCCGCGACTGTTTCGCGCCAAAACAGTTCGTTCGGACGTCCCCCAGCGCGCCGGGTTCGGCCTGGGTCCGCTGGCGCTGTTTTCGACACAGGCCGGTGAAAATCGGGCTCCTGGGACGCCACACGTTTTCTTGGCGCCGGCGCGGAAAAATCGCCTGAGGAGGCATTTCTGAGACGCGGCTGGAGATGCACCGAGAGCAACTCTGACAATATTACATCCTAATAAACCATTTACTAGAGGGGTCTAGGCGCGCCCGCCGCGTCAGTTTTTTTTAACACGATACACCCGCAAATGCTCATCCAAAACAATAAGGTGCGCTCGTTGGGCTATGCCACATCAGATCGCTAGGAAACAAAAAATGCTTGGAGAAGCGATTGGGTAGGGGCTGGGCTAGATAACACCACCCTCTACTTTTCCCTTCCTCACAAAGCAAACGCACGGGCCATGTTCTCCAGCTCCACACGCAACCACTCCTCCGCGTCGCCGCCGCCTCTGCCTCACCCCGACTCCTTCCGCAGCAATGGCCTACCTCATCTCCCCTCCGCCGATGTGGTGCTAGCCACCACCACCGAGCCCTAGCAGCAAAGGGAGCGGTGGCTTATTCCACGCGTGCAGCGGCGACCCCGGGAGGAGCTCAAGCCGCAGCGATGGTCCACCGCGCCGGCGCCGTCGTCGGTGAGTCCCGGATCCAATCCATGATCTCTCTCTCTCTCTCTCTCTCTCTCTCACACACACACACACACACACAGAGGGCAGC
>NC_041390.1:209542537-209545066 GCF_002162155.2 Triticum dicoccoides | reverse complement strand
CTCCTCTATTTTTTTGCACAAATTCTTTTTTGTCTATGCCTAGAAGGTGTTTGATGAAAGTTCAGCAACATCTGAGCATGCTCACCTCCAGTTCGCCAACAACCAGAATTTAAAGAAAACAAGAACATCGAGTGTGCACTACTGATGCCATCATGGAAAACTCACTGCTCTTGTTTAATTTTATTTATGTAGTCAACATTTTGGTCAAATGATTCTCACGTGTTAACAAATTGTACTCACATAAAACTGAGTATTGGTCTAAGGAGCTGGAGGCAAAACAAGAATTAATGTTCCTTTATTTATTTAGAGCTTATGTTCAGATCATTGACATTTGCATATCCCCTATTTGTAGTATCATTTTGTGTCTCGTGTTATGCCTGTAATTAAGTGCAGTCGTGCCTTCTTATAATGCCTTGCACTTTCGGGTGTGTGGATGTCAATGTCTACTATTTGTCAATCACCCATCGAAGTAAGATCATATGATTTTTCTACAGCCCTGATTTTACCTTAGCTAAGATTATATAACCATCAACTTGGTCAAGATTGCTCGTGTGTGTGTCATCTTATGTTTTGTTTCAACGGTCGAATACCCATACGCCATCGAAGTTAGTGCGTGATGTGCCTACTTCTATTAGGAAAGCAGAGAGGATGTGATTGTTTTATTTTTCTAAAATAGGTAATGTGGCAACTAGCATGGCTTCTGCTATGTTGATTTAGATCTTGCTTGGGTACTGGTTACCTTAAGTAATGCTCCCTCCGTCCTAAATAAGTGTCGTGTCTTTAGTTCAAATTTATTAAAATTTAAACTAAAGCCACGACACTTATTTTGGGACGGAGGGAGTAGTTGAAATACATTGCAGAGAGTAAACAGAGCATGCGTATAAAGGTTGGTTAGGTCAACTTTGTTATTGATTTACACAGAATTGAATTTGTTGATATGGTGATAGGGTCTGCCATGTACATGGTTGTTGATTAAATTTTTGTATAAACTTCTACCAATATGTTCTATTATAAACTCACTAATTTATCTGTTAGACCGGCAGTGGAGGAGCAGCAGCGGCCAACGGCAGATCGGCGTGTCATGGGAGCAGACACGGCGGCCGTCACGGGCAGAGCAGAGCGAAGTTGGCATGGCGGCTAGGCGGTTGTCCGGACTGGATCCCGCCATCACCACCAGCCACCGCCTCGTTTGTCCGTGTCCATCTCGGCGAAACCAAGGGTCTGCCTCGTGTCCTGCGAGGTGACACTCCACCGCCACCGCTCTGCTGCTTCCGCCCTACGCTTCGCTCCCTCCGGTGCCATCCTCACCTCCGACAAAAAGGACCTCTTGGACGTCATTGCACATGCTGGCCTCTTCCGACCCCGTGGCCACCGTGATCAGGTTTGGATATGGTTTCATGCCTCTTTATGACCCCATTCATCGCTGTGGCCCAATAACTCTAATTTGGGGATTGCTTGCTGCAGGTAATTGATTTTGTGTTCCTGGGTTCGGGTAAGAAGCTAGTGACCTGCTCCAAGGACAAGGTTATCTGGGTTTGGGACCTCGACACACAACACTGCCTTCAAATTGTAAGGTGTCCATCACATCAAGATATGGTCGATGGATGTTGATTCTAGCGAGAAGTTTTTGATGTCTGTCTCGGCCGATCAAGAGCTGTGGGTGTTCAAAATCAGGCAATCAGCTGAACAGGGTGAAGATTGGAACAAATGGGATGCACTTCAGCATTGATCTATTGTGATTCCTTTTCCCCTTTAATAACGTGTACGTATAGGGTAGTCAAGCGCCACAGGATATCATCCTTTGTTGTGGATGAGAGTGGGATGATCAATCGGATTGCCGGGGTAGTACAACATTGAGTCATTGGCAGTTGGGCTCAACAAGGACAAGGCGTTGTTCACCATAGGGGTATTAGGAACAGAGAAAATACTCACACAAGGCATGGAGCAGCTACAAACTTGTTAATGTTATACACGTCAGCATTTTCTTCTTCCAGTATCCCGTGAATATTAAAAATGTTTGCTAACTAATAGTCATCACAGTATCTGATATTCGTAGTTTTATATATCAATTGACAGGTTGATGATTTGTCAAAGGAATTTTATTGCAAATTCCTGTAGGCCTGAAAATGCACACTATCATAACAGAGTAATGTGCAAGTACACAATGTCATAGTAGAAAAATAGAATTTTGACTGATTATTTAACATCACTGTGAGCTTTCCTTTAAATCTGTGCCTTTTGATTTACCCCTGCTATTGTATAAGTATGTGTAGGTTGATTTTGCTTATTGTGTGTTTTATACAGCGAGCAGCTTCCCTTGCGCCGTCATCCATCCACCAACAAGCCCATGACCATGCATCAGGTCATAAAAAAATTCAAAAATTATTTCTTATCAATATGTTTCAAATATGCTTCAGTTCTAAATTTGTTCCCTTTTCCCTTCATTTTTCCAAGAACGGTACTGTTCGGCATTAGTAGATACTTCTACTAAGGGACAGGCATGTATGATAGGTTAATTTCACTTTTTTT
>NC_041390.1:209539566-209542320 GCF_002162155.2 Triticum dicoccoides | reverse complement strand
GAGATCTCACTTCATGTGTATTAGTCCTTGCCGCATGTGTGCTTTATTGTGCAAAATTGTTCCCTTTTGGATAGATGAAAGTGCAGATTCCACCAAAGTAAAATTTAGTAGGCTTTATGTTATCAATTTATTTTTGTTACATGTTGCTAAAAGTAAATGAAACGAATTTCTTTCTGTTTTGGTTCAGAAATATTTGATTTTTGGAGGAGAAAGGTCATACAAGGATGAGAATGGGACACCATATTATAGCGACGTGGTGATTTTATTCAGTTTAGTCAGAGGACATACATACGTACAAGTAGTTCCCTAAGGTGAAGGCCTTCCATTTGCTATTGCTGGCCATGTAAAATAGCATGAACCTGAACCTAACTGCGATTGGATGTCTAAACTGAATTGTTGCATTCCTAGACATGGGAATGTGGATCAGTTTTAGTTCTGAAGAATCTGCATACTTCTGGTCCTATGTAATTCCAATTTATTTAGACAAGCATGCCAAAAGTGTTGAAACCCAAGTTAGGGTTCAAATTTGTGGGGTTGTGCTTGCTGCTAAACTGATCCTGGACTTTCTGTTGGCTATATTATAATTAGCAAATGGAAGTGGAGAGATAAAGCATAAATACTTGATAAACTTTTTTTGTTGGGGCGGGGGATGGTTTAGTCCATAGTTAAAAAAGGCGCGCCTAAGCGAGCGCTTAAGCGCGCCTAGGCTCTAGGCGTTGACAAAACGCATTGCACATAACTACGCTTAATCTGTGCATAACTACGCATAGGTTACAAAACGCACAATTAACGCCTAGCACTTTTTTGAACTATGGTTTAGGCACTTCATGCATTGTTGGTGTTGCAGACTTTTGCACTGCTACTAAATGTCCTATATGTTATTCTTTAGTAGGGATGTTGGCATAGAGATATCGCAATAATAAAAACGAGAATCCTCATTACTCACATATATATTACTATGTCCTTTTGTTTCCATTGAGACCTATTTTGTTTATTCTTTTAGTTCCAAGGCAAAATTCTCTGATTTTTAGTAATTCACATTTAACAAGACATGTGAATGGAGGATGGGAGGCATTTAGATGCAAGTCAGAAACTTCTTCTGCTAGCTTATTTTAAGTTTATTATTTCCTTGCTCCCCTTTTCATTGTAGAGAATGAAGATGTCATGTGGGGCACGTCTTACAGACGTGGGCCGCGCGGCCAGGAGCAGCCGACGGCCGCATCAGGCAAGGTGCAGGCTGGACAGGAGTCCTGATCCGGGCACATTAGTTCCTAGACTAGTTTATTTCGTATAGGTTTCTAGTTTGTTATTAGCCCATGGGGCCTTTATATATCAGATAGTTAGCACCCTTTAGGGATAAGCAATAAAGTTATTTCCTTCTATCTTCCCCTCCCGCATCATAGAGCAGCCAGGCAAAAAACCCTAGCGCTCCTATCCACCGCGACTACGAACTACGTAGTCGAGGTCCTGCTGTCTTGGGCACCGAGGCCCTTGACAACTTGGTATCAGGTTCCAGGCGATCCTCCTCCTCGTCCACGCTCCATCCGCCGGCCGCTTTCCCCCCTGTGTCCGCGCCCAGCTCCCCGACATCGCCACAATCCGCTGCCGCCTCGGTCACTTCCGGCATGGCAGAACCGACCACCGCGGATCTGGCTAAGATGATCGAGGCCTTGACGGCCACGGTGATGTCCCTGCAGTCGTCCGTCACCGCACTCCAGAAGGACAAGTCCTCCTCTTCGTCCAGCGCGGCCGCCGCCCATGATGGGCAGCACCACAATGATCGGCCGCCCAGGTTCCAGAAGATGGACTTCCCCAAGTTCGACGGCAAGTCTGATCCGCTCACCTTCATCAACAGATGTGAGTCCTTCTTCCATCAACAACGGATCGCCGAGGAGGAGAAGGTGTGGATGGCGTCCTACAATCTCGAGGGTCCTGCCCAACTATGGTATATGCAGGTCCAGCGCGACGAGGGCACACCTCCGTGGCGCCGCTTCTCCGAGCTGCTCAATCTCCGCTTCGGGCCACCGCTGCGCGCTAACCCGCTGGGCGAACTAATGGCGTGCAAACGCACGACGTCCGTCGTCGACTTCCAGGAGCGGTTTGAGGCACTCCTTCCCCGGGCAGGCACCTTATCCGAGACACAGAAAGTGCAGATCTTCACCGCGGGACTCCAGCCACCCCTCAGCCTCGACGTGGAGATCCATAACCCACAGTCCCTCGCCGTCGCCATGAGCCTCGCCCGCAAATTGGAGCTGCGCGACCAATGCGCGCTTTCCGCCGCGCCACCGGTGCGTTTTCCACAGAAGGGCATCCTGCCGACACCAGGACCACGCCTCGCGCCCCCCGCTCCGGCCCCACCAGCCGCACCTCAGCAGGGCCACAATCTGCCGGACGGACGCCCAATCAAGCGTCTCTCCCAGACAGAGATGGAGGAACGCCGTCGCCTGGGCCTTTGCTTCAACTGTAACGAGAAGTTTGGCAGGGGCCACAACCGCGTGTGCCAGCGCATCTTTCTCCTCGACTTAGCGCCGGACGACGACGACGACGACGCGGCCTCCGCCACTGATGATGCATCGCGGGCCGACCCTCAAATCTCGCTCCACGCGATCGCCGGCGTGCGCACGAGTGAAACCATGCAGATGCAGATTACTCTCGGAGGTGTCTCCCTCCTCGCCCTGATCGATTCAGGCTCCACCCACAACTTCATCGCCGAAGAGGCGGCCGCTCGTGCTACGTTACCGCCCCCCACCACAG
>NC_041390.1:209509027-209537585 GCF_002162155.2 Triticum dicoccoides | reverse complement strand
GCTGCCGGTACCCACGGGCGTGTGGACTGACATCGGCATCGACTTCGTGGAAGCGCTTCCTCGAGTAGGCGGGAAGTCTGTCATCCTCACCGTGGTGGATCGCTTCAGCAAGTATTGCCATTTTGTGGCGTTAGCCCACCCATACACGGCAGAGTCCGTGGCACAGGTGTTCTTCGCTGAGGTTGTTCGTCTCCATGGCGTGCCGCAGTCCATGGTCTCTGACCGCGACCCCGTCTTCACCTCCGCTTTTTGGCGAGAGCTCATGCGCCTCACGGGGACAAAGCTGCACATGACGTCAGCATTTCACCCGCAGTCGGATGGTCAAACGGAGGCTGCTAACAAGATCATTGTGATGTATTTACGGTGTCTTACCGGGGATCGTCCCAAGCAGTGGCTCCGGTGGCTTCCCTGGGCTGAGTACATATACAACACCGCCTACCAGACAGCAACCCAAGAGACTCCGTTCAAGCTTGTGTATGGCCGTGACCCTCCCACTATTCGCTCTTACGAGCCCGGCGACACACGGGTGGCTGCAGTGGCCAGGAGCATGGCTGAGCGCGACGAACTTCTCGAGGACGTCCGCTATCGTCTACAACAGGCACAGGCGGTCTATAAGTCCTACTACGACAGACGTCATCGGGACATTCGGCATGAGGTGGGCGATTGGGTTTGGCTTCGCCTTCGACAGCGCGCCGCGTCCTCTCTCAACTTGCCAACCAGGGGCAAGCTCAAGCCACGATTCTATGGGCCGTACCGCATTTCAGAAGTGATCAACGACGTGGCATACCGTCTTGAGCTTCCGGCACGCTCGCGCCTCCATGACGTGTTCCACGTGGGCCTCCTCAAGAAGTTCTTCGGCATTCCTCCAACTACACCGCCGGGATTGCCTTCGATCCACAACGGGGCGGCTGTTCCAGAACCAGAGCGCGTGACTCGTGCGCGCCTAGCACGCGGCGTTCGCCAGCTACTCGTCCACTGGAAGGGTGAAGCAGTTTCGTCAGCTACATGGGAGGATCTTGACAGTTTCGTCGAGCACTACCCCGCTTTTCAGCTCGAGGACGAGCTGCTCGTCGAGGGGGGGAGAGATGTCATGTGGGGCACGTCTTACAGACGTGGGCCGCGCGGCCAGGAGCAGCCGACGGCCGCATCAGGCAAGGCGCAGGCTGGACAGGAGTCCTGATCCGGGCACATTAGTTCCTAGACTAGTTTATTTCGTATAGGTTTCTAGTTTGTTATTAGCCCATGGGGCCTTTATATATCAGATAGTTAGCACCCTTTAGGGATAAGCAATAAAGTTATTTCCTTCTATCTTCCCCTCCCGCATCATAGAGCAGCCAGGCAAAAAACCCTAGCGCTCCTATCCACCGCGACTACGAACTACGTAGTCGAGGTCCTGCTGTCTTGGGCACCGAGGCCCTTGACAGAAAAGCATCTTTCACGCTGCCAACGGGATCTGGACCAATAAGAGGATCAGGAGGACGAATACAGTGGACACTACTACTCAGCAAGATACAGTTCAAACCCTGTATCCTCCTGATTGATCTCCCTTCGCCCCTGTTTAAGAATCATGTTTCACCCATTCAGGTAAATCTAGCTGAAACATTTTACGAACTCTACAAGTTGAAAGTTCATACTTTTAGACGAGTATACCATTTTGGAGGTGTGTGTGTCAGTTCGCCGATTATTGACACCTCATTCTATGTATTTTAGTGTTGTCTTCAGAATTATAGACACCTCATTCTATAAGGAGGCCGCCACCAAGAAGAGCGAGGTTGTGTCAATGGACTCAGGTGCGTGCACTCGTTGGTGGTTTCAGTCTCATAATTTTTTCTTTCCAGTTGAAGAACGGGCGGTGGATATCTGTTACTCCATTCTGTCTTTCCTGGTCTGTACATTTTGAGAAGATTGCATACATTGTATTGATGTGTCTTTTGTGTGAAACTTTGACTTATTGGTCAACAATATATGAGTTATACGTCATAAAAAATATATCATTGGAAAGTTCATTGAAATATGCATCCAATGGCATACTCTTTGTGGCGTATAACTCACATGTTGTTGGTAAAATCAATGCTCAAAGTTATTTTCGGTCACAAAACATTGATAAAACTATAAATCACATTTTAATTCTTGTTGCGATTACACCTATTAGTTGCAGTTCATAAGCTGTGTTGAGTTGACTGCTGATTTCTTTTCTTCTATTATTTTCCTTTATGAACCTGGTGGCCAGCGACAAGTTGTAGAAAGAAACAAGGCTTATGTTAGGCAAAGTTGATTAGGTTGTACTACACACCGAGTGCCTCCATAAGAATCTAGATAAAATGCCATAAAAGGTGAGATTGGGCATAGTCTTGATATAGTTTCGTTAAAAGATATTCCATTGATTTTTTGGGTTTGAACATACTTATGATTGTTTTCTTCTAACTGCATCTTAATATATGCTTTTGTAGACTGTTCTAGATAAGATGATGGCTATCAATGTGAGCGACTGAGCTTTTATGTCCAGAAAATGCTCACTAATAAAATCTGGAATGTCTTATGTTTCTCATCTTTTTTCTTCATTTGTATGGTTAAAGTTTGGCTTCAAACCAACAAATAGTTAATATTAAATTAAGCTATTTTCCCGCTCCCCTCTTCAGTTGGCAAACCCATCAAGGAATTGTTGTAATGAATATATTTTATATGGTTACATCCACAACAGGAAGAGATCTTAAATGCTATAGCATACGTCTATATTAATGTATATGAGTGAGAGCGAGGACCGAGTATGGGAATTTAATGTGCGGAGACAAGATGAGTGCGGACATGCCCGCCTCAGGAGGCAACACCAGGTGGCACCCTAGCCTTTAGTACATATACACATACACTCACCTCTATGAATGTACACATGCACATCCTACCCCTATGAGCACCTTTGAGAGACTGGGACGGCATATCATCTTTAGTTTTACGAAGTCACCGTAGGCGCCTCATCATCGACGGGATAGTCTTCTCCCACTGAAAATGCATCGTCAGAAATCTTGAAATAAATTCAGGAATAATGCGAGCATCAGGACTTGAACCCTGGTGGACTGGGGAGCATCAGGAATAGCGTCGCGCCGTTGCTTTGCAGCGCCGACCCCAAATCCAACTAAGGGCATCTCCAACGCTCTTCCCGTAAATTTGCTCCGACATCCGTCCACTGACAAGGAGGGACCAGGCCACGGACGCTGATGCTCAAGGCGGCTATCCAACGTTGCCTGTATACATTTCCATCACTGTTTGAACTAACATGACGAAATTCATGCAAACACGGTGGATTTCATATAAATCGGACGGTATTCATTACATTTTGAACATTTTTCATATAAACGGGACGAATTCATTACATTTTTCATATAAACCATAGTAAACCCTACTCTAAACCTAAACTAAATGATTGCCGGCGCCTGTTCCCCATGTCCGGCCATGAGCCCCGAGAATTGAAGCTTCGCCTTCTCCAATTTCATCTCGACGCTCTCCAGCTTCGCCTTCGGAGACCCCGGAAGTGAAACTGTCCACCTTCACGTCGCCAACAAGTAGCTAATCGACCGACGATGTTCAGCCCAGAAGCTTGCCTCCAATGGGAGGGGAGGAGCAGTGTCCTTCTTGGTACCCAAGCGGTCGTGTCCTACCATGCACTACTCTTCCTCGCTACCGGCGGCGCCGGTGAACATTTCGGCTTCGTGGCTGTGGTGGCGGGGCGCGGCCGGGGCGGAGCTGGTGATATCCTCCTTCTCGTTGCTCTTGCCCTACACCTCATCCGCCGCCTCGTCGGACTCCTTGTAGGCGGCTTCTAACTCTGCCTGGTGTTGGCGGAACCACCAACGGTCGCCGCCGATCTCGCGGGCGGAGTGGTAGGACTCGAGCAACACCTCTTACTCAGGCACCTCCATGTACAACACGATGGATGTGCTGGCGACGAGCAACTCCTCCGCCTCATGGTGCTCCTCGAGGAGGCGGAGGTTGTAGGCCTTGTCGACCAGCGCCTGCCGGAACTTGGCCTCCTCCTCCTCCCGCGGCATGTCTGTGTAGTGCACACGGGCCTCACCATCGGTGAGGCCCGCACGCACCAGCGAGGAGGGTGGCGCTGTCTCATCCTCCATTGGGGCGTCATCGGCCGCTGTTTGTTGGCCGGCCTGCTAGCCTGCAGTAATTAGCCCTGTGCGTTCGGTTTATTCGGTTTACATGATTCGGTTTATACGGTTTTTCGGTATGTACGATATTAATACTTTGGTAAATACGGTATGAAATTAAAATACGGTTCGGTTTCGGTATATACCAAATTATTTCGGTATGGTTTCGGTATATACCATAAAAACCAAAGTTGACGCGAATTTGAAAATGACGTAATAATAATTTGCAAATTTATGACTCAAAACACATTCTATTTTACACAAATAGTATATGACTATATATATAAGTATATATGCATGCATTGATTCATCTGTTGATGGTTATGGACGTGCTTAGCATTTTAAAAAGAGAAAAATGACAATGTTACAAGAAAAATGTAGGTGCTTAGTAGTGAATTTGACTCATGTACAAGAAAAATGACAATTTGTACGGTTGTTCATCTCAAGAAATATAAATTTATCTTTTACTTTGGTTTATTCGGTTAACCATTCGGTTTTTCGGTATATACCATAAAAACCAAAGTTCAAATCGGTATGAAAAGTTCATACCATACCGAAACCAGAAACCATAAAAACAAAAAAATCGGTTCGGTTCGGTTTATTTTCGGTATGGTTTTTCGGTTCGGTTTTAAAATGCACAGAGTGAGCAGTAATGGCGGCCATCTCCTTCTGCTCCGAGGAGAGGGTGACCCCGAGGACTTTGGAGTGCGAGGAGGCCATGGCGTGCTGCAGAGAGGAGAAAGGGATCGGAGAAGGATGGTTGCGGCTATTGTCGAGGTAATGAACCTGATAATGAGTACTAGGAGTACGAACTAAGGGCGGAACCTACCTACGGCGCAAGTGTCTCACTCAGATTTAGCGAGTCCGGGCCCCTCTCGGAGAAATAACAGCCCTACGTCTCGTGCTCGGAGGCTTGTGTTTTCTCTTGGGGTGTATGACTACAATGGGTGTTGAACCCTTACCATGGAGTTGAGGGGAGGCTTATATAGAGTGCGCCTCAACCCATTAATGTCATGTTACAAGGGGTTAAATGAGCATAACTACAACAGTTACCGGTAACGACAGCTATAACTATACTTGAAATCTGGGATTAAGGCACCTGACCTTAGCGGTTCCCACGTCGCCTCCACGCCTCCGCTATCCGAGTGATGCTGGCGAGGCCGACTGGTGGGAAGACGTTCGAGTGCTGATGGAATATCTGAGTGGATTTCTAGGGATGCGCATCCGAATGCGCTTGTGGTCCAAGGACCTTCCAATGATGGTGTGAGACCCTAGGTGGGCCTTAGATGTCAGGTCCTTGACCCTACCAGTAGTAGGTGACCCCATCATTAGCCCCCGAATCGGCTGAGGTTTGGTAGGACGAATGGGTTGAATCATTGGCTTGGTCTGAGTGCTTCGGGAGCACCCGGGATCCGTTGCCAAGTGGTTACCTATCGTGACCTGGGCGAAACCACTGCGGATTCTGGACTAAAGGTTTTTTCGAGTGATCGGATCATGTTTGATTGCTGGGCAAAACTTGGTGGCATTCGTGTGTCTCTCGGGAGGGATGGACTAGGGGTCCGAATGAGGACGGGCCATGAAACCTGGGTGACGACGCTGGCGCGTGGTCTGATTCTCCGGAGAGATGTCACTCATTATCCCAGGGGAACGCCAGCGTGGGCGATCTTCGAGTCCAAGTTTATGAGGCTTGCTTGATGAGGACATGGAGGCCATAGTTACACCCATAGCCCCTACTATTGTACCTATTGGATCAATTAGTATAGATTGCGCACGGTAGTTATATTATCAGGTACTTTCGTTTCTTGATAATGTTTCTGAAGTTCATGAGAATATGATGCTGCCTAACTTCGATACATTTTTGTTGCTTATAGTTGAAGGGCCTAGCTTGGACAAGAAGGAACAACATTGGAGCATTATCAAGCATGAAGATGAAGGCGCGCGCGAAGAGAACAAGAACATAGTTTGTAGTGGAGATTTCCGCACTTTGAAGCCACCATGATGTCATATAAGAAGATGGATGAAATATACAACATGGCATTTTATAAATTTCGCCCATAGCTTATTATTGGTGTTGCGCCACCTTATTTTTTGGGCCATGTCCATGTAATTTTCAAATACTACTTCATAGGCTGTTTTTAGAGTCCATATTATAGGGAAAACGAACCAGGAGGTATTTTAGTCCCACCTTGCCAAGTGTGGACGAAATCCCATCTCTTTTCCCCTATAAATATAGCCCTTAAGGCATCGTTTAGACTTGGGATTTTATTTAGTTAAAAGTTATCCATCGCTGCAACTTCGTGTACTTCGTTTGTGTCCAACGACCAGACCAAGACCGCTTATGAAACCCCACTTTTATCAATATTTCATGCATATTCGCAATATTCAGCTTGCATTAATTAACGTGGTTGTAGCATTTTTTTCACACATATAAATCCAACCTAGTGAAGGAAATATGCCCTAGAGGCAATAATAAAGTTATTATTTATGTCCTTATTTCATGATAAATGTTTATTATTCATGCTAGAATTGTATTAACCAGAAACATAATACATGTGTGAATACATAGACAAACAGAGTGTCACTAGTATGCCTATACTTGACTAGCTCGTTGATCGACGATGGTTATGTTTCCTAGCCATAGATATGAGTTGTCATTTGATTAACGGGATCACATCATTAGGAGAATGATGTGATTGACTTGACCCATTCCATTAGCTTAGCACTTGATCGTTTAGTTTGTTGCTATTGCTTTCTTCATAACTTATACATGTTCCTATGACTATGAGATTATGCAACTCCCGTTTACCGGAGGAACACTTTGTGTGCTACCAAACGTCACAACGTAACTGGGTGATTATAAAGGTGCTCTACAGGTGTCTCCGAAGGTACTTGTTGGGTTGGCGTATTTCGAGATTACGATTTGTCACTCCGATTGTCGGAGAGGTATCTCTGGGCCCTCTCAGTAATGCACATCACTTAAGCATTGCAACTAATGAGTTAGTTGTGGGATGATGTATTACGGAACGAGTAAAAGAGACTTGCCGGTAACGAGATTGAACTAGGTATTGAGATACCAACGATCGAATCTCGGGCAAGTAACATACTGATGACAAAGGGAACAACGTATGTTGTTATGCGGTCTGACCGATAAAGATCTTCGTAGAATATGTGGGAGCCAATATGAGCATCCAGGTTCCGCTATTGGTTATTGACCGGAGACGTGTCTCGGTCATGTCTACATAGTTCTCGAACCCGTAGGGTCCGGACGCTTAAGGTTTCGATGACAGCTATATTATGAGTTTATGAGTTTTGATGTACCGAAGGAGTTCAGAGTCCCGGATGAGATCGGGGACATGACGAGGAGTCTTGAAATGGTCGAGACGTAAAGATCGATATATTGGACGACTATATTCGGACATCGGAAAGGTTTCGAGTGATTCGGGTATTTTTCGGAGTACCGGAGAGTTACGGGAATTCGCCGGGGAGTATATGGGCCTTATTAGGCCATACAGGAATAGAGGAGAGAGGCCAAAAGGAAGGAGGCGCCCCCCCTCTGGTCCAAATTGGACAAGGGGTGCATCCCACTTTTCCTTGTTCCTCTCCCCCTCTTTCCTTCTCTCCTACTCCAACAAGGGAAGGAGGAGTCCTACTCCCGGTGGGAGTAGGACTCCCCCCTTGGCGCGCCCTCCTCCTAGGCCGACCGCCTCCCTCCCTTGCTCCTTTATATACGGGGGCAGGGGGCACCCCAAAGAGACAACAGTTGACCATTGATCTCTTAGCCGTGTGCGGTGCCCCTGATGAAGCTATGTACCTAGGGTAGGGTCATGGACCTGTCCTAACTGCCCTACCCAAGGACATCTCTAGAAGAAATCACCTTTCAATCGACTTGGAGGTGTTCCACTCGACATACTCGAAGACACTCGACCAAGAAGCAATCACTCGACCAAGAAGCAATCACTCGACGACCAGGAGACCTAAAGTCACTCCGCACGCTAACAGTCGGACATTAAGTAGCTTTTATGGTCATCATAACACTTTATTACTAGCGTTACCAGTAATGCCCTGCCTTAATGTACATTGAACCCTTTGTAACGTGGGCTGGCCGGGGTCCTGGCGCACTCTATATAAGCCACCCCCTCCTCCGAGACAAGGGTTCGCACCTCTGTAATTCATACTCACATAATTCAGTCGACCGCCTTCGGGCTCCGAGACGTAGGGCTATTACTTCCTCCGAGAAGGGCCTGAACTCGTAAACCTTGCGTGCTTACAACTTCTCCATAGCTAAGATCTTGCCTCTCCATACTTACCCCCCTACACTACTGTCAGACTTAGAACCACGACAGTTGGCGCCCACCGTGGGGCAGGTGTTTTAGCCTTTGTTGGAGGAGTTGCGACCTTTTCCGACCCGAATCATCATGGTTTTCGGCGGAGTTTCGGTGGAGGGCCGCGAGATCCGTCTCGGCGCGCTCACGTTCATCGTCGACGACTCTGCTTGGCTCCAGGAGGCTCCGCTCGACGTGGACGCACTCCCTGCTCGCGGGGCAACGCACTTTAGCGCGTGCGTCCGCGGCATTCTCCTGCGGCAACCGTCGACCCCCTACCGGTCGGCTCCTGTGTTGTCCTCCCTCCCCGTTTCCCGCCGGCGCAAGCGCTCCGGTCGGTCGAGACTTCAGCGGTGGGTGAGACACGCGGTGGCACGTCAGTCGGCCACCCCTCAAGTCCTGGCGATCGAGCCCGGCGAATCCCTCTACGGCCTGTTCGACTGGCTTCGCAGAGACCGCATCCGAGTGCGACAACAGCGATCCGGCGGCGGAGGTTCTGATGGTCGATGGACCGCCCAGTCCTCCCAGTTTTCCCCGCACCGACGGAGGCGTGGGTGGAGGCGACCCGTTGCATCTCCATGAGGAGTACCTTCCCGAGCCTTTCACGTCGCTGCAGAGAGAAGAACTTCGCCGCCGGAACGTGGATGCACTTCACTCCTATCGTTGGAGAAACCCCCGAGGCTCACGCCTTGGAGGACGCGCGCCTGGCAAACTTGGCCGAGCGCACTCGACTGGAGAACCTCCAGCGAGCACTCGACGAGCGTGCGCGACAACGGGTTCCCGAATCCAGTCGACGTCAGCTCTTTCCGCCCCCGCAGGTATATCGAACTCCGATTCAGAATTTAGCAGCTGCGGCCCGTATAGCGGAGTCGATTCAGCCTTCCCAGTCGGAGGCTGGCAGAGGCTTGCTGCAGATCAGAGCGTTACTCCGGGCAGCAGGAGATCAAAATTCCGCTGTTTCTCAGTCGCGGAACAGGATTCACAGCAGATCCGTTGTTGCGGACACAGTCCAGTCGGCTCACAGCCCGAGATCACCCCCGAGGCGTGAGGGACGTGGAGACCGGCGTGACCAGTATGGGAACCATGAGCAGTATGATCACCGAGTCGATCGTGACGGTCGACGCCGAGTGCCCACGCCTCGCTACCAGGATGACAGGCGCCCTCATAGTGGTGGACGAAGGATTCCAGTCGACCCCAGAGGGCCAGGCTTTGACGCGAGATCCATTCTCGTCCAAGGTTTGGTCAACAGGAACAGGGCTCACCGAGAAGGTCACGACAGAGATGCACCTACCAGCAGCAGAGTACATGTTTCGGGGCCAGAGTGCTTTAGTAGAGCCATCAGGGCCGTTGTGATTCCTCCCAAGTTCAGGTTGGCGATTGGAGTCAGTAAGTTCACTGGTGAGTCCAAGCCCGATACTTGGCTTGAGGACTACCGAGTGGCCGTCCAGATTGGCGGCGGCAATGATGAAGTGGCCATGAAGCACCTGCCTCTCATGTTGGAGGGCTCGGCCAGAGCGTGGCTGAACCAGTTAGCACCTAGCAACATTTACACTTGGGAAGATCTCTCCCAAGTGTTCGTCACCACATTTGAAGTCACATGCAAGCGACCGGCAGGGCTGACGGAACTACGGTCTTGCGTGCAGAAGCCGAATGAAACTTTGAGGGATTACATCCAGAGGTGGATCACGTTACATCACTCGGTGGAGAATGTGCCTGACCACCAAGCAGTTTGTGCCTTCAAGGAAGGCGTCAAGTACAGAGAACTGAATTTGAAATTCGGTCGAACCGGAGATATGTCCCTGAATCGGATGATGGAGATTTCCACCAAGTACGCTAATGGTGAAGATGAAGATCGACTCAGGAGTGGCAAGCTCAAGTCAGTCGCCCAAGAAACCGGAGGAAATTCCAATCGGAAACAGAAGCGGAAAGCCGAGCCAGCGGCTCCCGGGGAGGCCTTGGCTTTAACCCAAGGAAAGTTTAAAGGGAAACCTAAAGGACCTTGGAACCCCAAAAAAGTTAAAGACCAGGACGGAAATGATGTGTTGGACTTACCATGTCTCGTCCACATAAAGAAAGATGAAGAGGGTAATTTCATTTACCCGAAACATACCACTCGACAGTGTCGACTCTTAATCCAGCAGTTCCAGGGCAAGCAGCACAAAGGTAAGGAAAAGGAGTCAGACAAGGTCGAGGACAAAGAAGACAGTGACGACGGATACCCTCAGGTCAATTCCACTCTGATGATTTTTGCCGATGTTGAAAGCAAAAGTTGACTGAAAGTTATTAACCGAGAGGTGAATATGGTCGCCCCGGTGACACCTAGTTACCTGAAATGGTCTCAGACTGCCATAACATTCGACCAGTCTGACCACCCAATGCACATCGCCACCCCTGGGAGGCAAGCTTTGGTGGTCGACCCAGTTGTTGAAGGCACTCGACTGACCAAAGTCCTGATGGATGGTGGCAGTGGTTTGAACATATTATATGCTGAGACGTTGAAAGGGATGGGCATTCCAATGTCCAGACTCAGTGCCAGCAATATGAGTTTCCATGGGGTCATTTCTGGGAAGAAGGCTGAATCACTCGGCCATATTGCTCTTGATGTGGTTTTCGGTGATTCCAAGAATTACCGCAAAGAGAAGTTGACATTTGAAGTTGTAGACTTCCAGAGTGCCTACCACGCTATTTTGGGCAGGCCGGCTTATGCACGCTTCATGGCCCGACCGTGTTATGTGTATCTCAAATTGAAGATGCCTGGCCCCAAAGGTGTGATCACTATTACGGGCAATCGGAAGAAAGCGGAAGAATGTTTTCAGAAAGGTTCGAAGATCGCCGATGCTCAGATGGCAGTGGTGGAGTTGCAGGAATACCAGAAGACTGCAGACCCGAGTGATTTGTTGCGAGCCAAGAAGCCCGCTACAGAGTCAGCTTTTCAGTCGACTGGCGATACAAAGACATCTCACATCCACCCGACCGACCCCAGCGCTGCTCCAACTCATATCTCGACAACACTCGACTCCAAATAGGAAGAAGCGCTCATCCAGTTCCTTCGTGAGAACTGGGACATTTTCGCATGGAAGCCCTCTGACATGCCGGGTGTTCCCAGGGAGATGGCTGAGCACCGCCCAAGATTCGACTCAAAAATAAAACCTGTCAAGGAACATCTCCGACAGTCCGCCGTCCAGAAGAGAAAGGCCATTGGCAAAGAGGTAGCTCGGCTCTTAGCGGCGGAGTTCATCCGAGAAATCTACCACTCCGAGTGGCTCGCCAATGTTGTCATGGTCCCCAAGAAGGACAAGTCACTTCGCATGTGCGTTGACTTTAAACATATCAATCGAGCTTGCCCGAAAGATCATTTTCCTCTCCCCCGCATCAACCAGATAGTCGACTCGACTGCGGGATGTGAGCGACTGTCTTTTTAGACGCCTATTCCGGGTACCATCAGATCCGTATGTATGGGCCTGACGAGATCAAAACAGCTTTCATCACTCCATTCGGGTGCTTCTGTTATGTTACCATGCCATTCGGCCTCAAGAATGCCGGAGCCACATTCATGAGGATGATTCAAAAGTGTTTGCTCACACAAATCAGTCGGAATGTGGAGGCGTACATGGATGATATTGTGGTCAAGTCATGGAAGGGTTCCGACCTGTTGACTGACCTTGTTGAAACCTTTGCCAACCTCAGAAGGTTTGATATCAAGCTTAATCCATCAAAATGCACATTCGGGGTTCCTGGCGGAAAGTTACTCGGTTTTCTCGTTTCCGAACGGGGAATCGACGCCAATCTAGAAAAAGTCAGTATTATACTCCGAATGAAAAGTCATGTGCGAGTGCACGATGTTCAGAAGCTTACTGGTTGCTTGGCCGCCCTAAGTCGATTCATATCTCGTCTCGGTGAAAAGGCATTGCCTCTTTACCGATTGATGAAGAAGTCTGACAAGTTCGAGTGGACTCCTGAAGCTGACGCAGCGTTCGCAGAGCTCAAAGCTCTGCTCTCCACCCAGCCGGTGCTTGCTACCCCAATCAGCAAGGAGCCTTTGCTGCTTTACATTGCAGCCACAGGACAAGTCGTCAGTACGGTACTTATGGTCGAGCGGGAAGAAGAAGGGAAAACCTTCAAAGTTCAGCGCCCAGTGTATTATATTTTTGAAGTCTTGACCCCATCGAAGCAAAGATATCCTCATTATCAGAAGCTCGTATATGGGATTTATATGACCACAAAGAAAGTTGCCCACTACTTCTCTGATCATTCCATTACAGTCGTCAGCGACGCTCCGTTGTCAGAGATCTTGCATAACAGGGACGCAACTGGTCGAGTGGCAAAATGGGCGATTGAACTCCTTCCTCTAGATATCAAGTTTGAGGCAAAGAAAGCTATCAAGTCCCAGGCAATCACGGATTTCGTCACCGAGTGGATTGAACAACAACTGCCGACTCAGGTTCACTCGGAGCATTGGACCATGTTCTTCGACGGTTCCAAGATGCTAAATGGTTCCGGCGCCGGAGTAGTGTTGGTCTCCCCCAGAGGAGATAAACTCAGATATGTTCTTCAAATCCACTTTGATTCCTCTAACAATGAGGCAGAATATGAAGCACTTTTATATGGGTTGTGCATGGCCATTTCACTCGGCGTCCGTCGCCACATGGTCTATGGCGACTCAGATTTGGTGGTTAATCAAGTGATGAAGGAATGGGACGTCAGAAGTCCAGCCATGACTGGTTATTGCAATGTAGTGAGAAAGCTGGAGAAGAAATTCAAGGGGTTATAGCTTCATCACATACCCCGACTGAAAAATCAAGCAGCTGATGATCTGGCAAAAATAGGTTCCAAAAGAGAAGCCATTCCCAGCAATGTGTTTTTGGAACACATCCACACACCATCAGCCCAGGAGGATCCCTTCACTGAAGAGGCCCCGCAGCCAAAAAGCACCACGGATCCGACTGAAGTTGAAGTTCCAGCTGTGGTCGACCTGATCATGGAAGTCTTGGTTATCACTCCTGTCTGGACGGAACCGTACATCGTGTACATCCTAAGGAAAGAACTCCCAGAAAACGAAGAAGAGGCTCGACAGATCGTCCGTCGATCCAAGGCCTTTACAGTCATAAAGGGACAGTTATATAGAGAAAGCGTGACTGGGGTCGGCCAGAAGTGTATTACACCAGAAGAAGGACAGATGATCCTTAACGATATCCACTCGGGGACCTGTGGTCATCATGCGTCCTCTCGGACCATTGTGGCTAAAGCATACCGAGCGGGGTTCTACTGGCCAAGAGCCAATGAGATGGCAAAAGAGATAGTCGACAAATGTGAAGGATGTCAGTATTACTCCAATATGCCGCACAAGCCCGCGTCAGCCCTGAAAACCATCCCACTCGTCTGGCCCTTCGCTGTTTGGGGGCTGGACATGGTTGGACCACTAAGAACAGGCAGGAGTGGCTTCACTCATGTGCTAGTAGCAGTCGACAAGTTCACCAAATGGATTGAAGCCAAGCCTATCAAGAACCTTGATGCTTGCACCGCTATTAGTTTCATCAGAGAGTTGATATTCAGATATGGAGTTCTGCATAGCATCATCACGGACAATGGGTCAAACTTCGATTCCGACAAATTCAGGGCCTTTTGCGCCTCTCAGGGCACTCGGGTTGACTATGCTTCGGTCGCTCACCCCCAGTCGAATGGGCAAGCAGAAAGGGCAAACGGCCTAATTCTCAAAGGACTGAAACCTCGATTGATGCATGATCTCAAGCACGCAGCAGGTGCATGGGTCGACGAGCTTCCATTAGTCCTTTGGGGATTGAGGACAACCCCGAATCGATCGACTGGAAGAACCCCATTCTTTCTAGTCTACGGAGCCGAGGCAGTCTTACCGAGTGACCTGCTTCACAACGCTCCCCGAGTCGAGCTCTACTCTAAAGATGAAGCAGAACAAGCCCGGCAGGACGCAGTCGACCTCCTAGAAGAAGAAAGAGAAATGGCCTTGATTCGATCGACCATCTATCAGCAAGACTTGCGTCGATTCCATGCCAGAAACGTGAAGAGCCGAGCCTTCCAAGAAGGCGACTTAGTCCTCCGAGTGGATCAGCAGAAACCACACAAGCTCGCTCCTACTTGGGAAGGCCCCTTCATAGTCACCAGAGTCCTCCACAATGGAGCATACCACCTCTACAATGTTGATCGCCAGATTGATGAGCCACGAGCCTGGAATGCGGAGCTACTCCGCCCCTTTTATACTTAAATTCTCACTCGGATGAGAGGTAATAAGAAAAACTCATGTAGTTTATTTATCAAAGACAAGAGCGTTATAATTTTCCCAGTGATTATTATTGTTTTTGTTTGCATAAGAAATCCCCCAGTGGGTGGCTTAGCTGCGGATCCACTTCGCCTAAGTTTGTAAAAACAGTTTCCTACCGAGTGGCGAGCCAGCCTCCCACTCGGGGGCTTAGCTGCGAATCCGTTTCGCCTAAGTATTTAAAAAATCCTACCGAGTGGAGAGCAATCCTCCCACTCGGGGGGCTTAGCTGCAGTCCAGTACTCGCCTAAGTTCTCTCACTTGGAGACTTAGCTGCAGTCCGGCACTCGCCTAAGTTTGAAAAAATCCTACCGAGTGGAGAGCAATCCTCCCACTCGGGGGCTTAGCTACAGTCCAGTACTCGCCTAAGTTCTCTCACTTGGAGACTTAGCTGCAGTCCGGCACTCGCCTAAGTTTGAAAAAATCCTACCGAGTGGAGAGCAATCCTCCCACTCGCGGGCTTAGCTGCAGTCCAGTACTCGCCTAAGTTCTCTCACTTGGAGACTTAGCTACAGTCCGACACTCGCCTAAGTTTGAAAAAATCCTACCGAGCGGAGAGCAATCCTCCCACTCGGGGCTTAGCTGCAGTCCAGTACTCGCCTAAGTTCTCTCACTTGGAGACTTAGCTGCAGTCCGGCACTCACCTAAGTTTGAAAAAAATCCTACCAAGTGGGGAGCAATCCTCCCACTCGGGGGGCTTAGCTGCAGTGCAGTACTCGCCTAAGTTCTCTCACTTAGAGACTTAGCTGCAGTCCGGCACTTGCCTAAGTTTGAAAAATTCCTACCGAGTGGAGAGCAATCCTCCCACTCGGGGGCTTAGCTGCAGTCCAGAACTCGCCTGAGTACGAAACACATCTCAATCCTCAAGGACGACGAGGGGCAGGTCGACTGCCTGTTGGGGAACGTTGCAGAAAACAAAAATTTTCCTACGGTTTCACCAAGATCCATCTAGGAGTTCATCTAGCAACGAGTGATCGGATTGCATCTACATACCTTTGGAGATCACGCGCGGAAGCGTTCAAAGAACGGGGATGAGGAAGGCATACTCGACGTGATCCAAATCATCGGAGATCCTAGCGCCGAACGAACGGCACCTCCGCGTTCAACACACGTACGGTTAGCGTAACGTCTCCTCCTTCTTGATCCAGCAAGGGGAAAGGAGAGGTTGAGGGAGATGGCTCTAGCAGCAGCACGACGACGTGGTGGTGATGGAGCTGCAGTACTCCGGCAGGGCTTCGCCAAGCACTATGGAGGATGAAGATGTGTTGGAGAGGGAGAGGGAGGCACCAAAGATGTGTTATGAGAGGTCCTCCTTCCCCCACTATATATAGGGAGTCCAAGGGGGGGGGGGCGGCCCTAGGAGATCCAATCTCCTAGGGGGGGCGGCGGCCAAGGGAGGAATCCCTCCCCCCCAAGGCACCTAGGGGGTGCCTTCCCCCTTTGGGACTCTTCCCTTCTTGAACCCTAGGCGCATGGGCCTCTTGGGGCTGGTGCCCTTGGCCCATGTAGGCCAAGGCGCACCCCCTACAGCCCATGTGGCCCCCCGGGGCAGGTGGCCCCACCCGGTGGACCCCGGGACCCTTCCGGTGGTCCAGGTACAATACCGGTGACCCCGAAACTTGTCCCGATGCCCGAAATAGCACTTCCTATATATAATTCTTTACCTCCGGACCATTCCGGAACTCCTCGTGACGTCCGGGATCTCATCCGGGACTCCGAACAACATTCTTGTTACTGCATATACATATCCCTACAACCCTAGCGTCACCGAACCTTAAGTGTGTAGACCCTACGGGTTCGGGAGACATGTAGACATGACCGAGATCGCTCTCCGGCCAATAACCAACAGCGGGATCTGGATACCCATGTTGGCTCCCACATGCTCCTCGATGATCTCATCGGATGAATCACAATGTCGAGGATTCAAGCAACCCCGCATACAATTCCCTTCGTCAATCGGTATGTTACTTGCCCGAGATCCGATCGTCGGTATCCCAATACCTCGTTCAATCTCGTTACCGGCAAGTCACTTTACTCGTACCGTAATGCATGATCCCGTGACCAGACACTTGGTCACTTTGAGCTCATTATGATGATGCATTACCGAGTGGGCCCAGTGATACCTCTCCGTCATACGGAGTGACAAATCCCAGTCTTGATCCGTGTCAACCCAACAGACCCTTTTGGAGATACCCGTAGTATACCTTTATAGTCACCCAGTTACGTTGTGACGTTTGGTACACCCAAAGCACTCCTACGGTATCCGGGAGTTACACGATCTCATGGTCTAAGGAAAGGATACTTGACATTGGAAAAACTCTAGCAAACGAACTATACGATCTTATGCTATGTTTAGGATTGGGTCTTGTCCATCACATCATTCTCCTAATGATGTGATCTCATTATCAATGACATCCAATGTCCATAGTCAGGAAACCATGACTATCTGTTGATCAACGAGCTAGTCAACTAGAGGCTTACTAGGGACATGTTGGTGTCTATTATTCACACATGTATTACGATTTCCGGATAACACAATTATAGCATGAATAAAGACGATTATCATGGACAAGGAAATATAATAATAATGCTTTTATTATTGCCTCTAGGGCATATTTCCAACAGTCTCCCACTTGCACTAGAGTCAATAATCTAGTTACATTGTGATGAATCGAACACCCATGGAATTCTAGTGTTGATCATGTTTTGCTCTAGGGAGAGGTTTAGTCAACGGATCTGCTACATTCAGGTCCGTATGTACTTTACAAATATCTATGTCTCCATTTTGAACATTTTCACGAATGGAGTTGAAGCGACGCTTGATGTGCCTTGTCTTCTTGTGAAACCTGGGCTCCTTGGCAAGAGCAATAGCTCCAGTGTTGTCACAGAAGAGCTTGATCGGCCCCGACGCATTGGGTATGACTCCTAGGTCGGTGATGAACTCCTTCACCCAAATTGCTTCATGTGCTGCCTCCGAGGCTGCCATGTACTCCGCTTCACATGTAGATCCCGCCACGACGCTCTGCTTGCAACTGCACCAGCTTACTGCCCCACCATTCAAAATATACACGTATCCGGTTTGTGACTTAGAGTCATCCAGATCTGTGTCGAAGCTAGCGTCGACGTAACCCTTTACGACGAGCTCTTTGTCACCTCCATAAACGAGAAACATTTCCTTAGTCCTTTTCAGGTACTTCAGGATATTCTTGACCGCTGTCCAGTGTTCCTTGCCGGGATTACTTTGGTACCTTCCTACCAAACTCAGGGCAAGGTTTACATCAGGTCTGGTACACAGCATGGCATACATAATAGAACCTATGGCTGAGGCATAGGGGATGACACTCATCTCTTCTATATCTTCTGCCGTGGTCGGACATTGAGCTGAGCTCAATTTCACACCTTGCAATACAGGCAAGAACCCCTTCTTAGACTGATCCATATTGAACTTCTTCAATATCTTGTCAAGGTATGTGCTTTGTGAAAGACCTATGAGGCGTCTTGATCTATCTCTGTAGATCTTGATGCCTAATATATAAGCAGCTTCTCCAAGGTCCTTCATTGAAAAACTTTTATTCAAGTAGGCCTTAATGCTGTCCAAGAGTTCTATATCATTTCCCATCAAAAGTATGTCATCTACATATAATATGAGAAATGCTACAGAGCTCCCACTCACTTTCTTGTAAACGCAGGCTTCTCCATAAGTCTGCGTAAACCCAAACGCTTTGATCATCTCATCAAAGCGAATGTTCCAACTCCGAGATGCTTGCACCAGCCCATAAATCGAGCGTTGGAGCTTGCACACCTTGTCAGCATTCTTAGGATCGACAAAACCTTCCGGCTGCATCATATGCAATTCTTCCTTAAGGAAACCATTAAGGAATGCCGTTTTGACGTCCATTTGCCATATTTGATAATCATAGAATGCGGCAATTGCTAACATGATTCGGACGGACTTTAGCTTCGCTACCAGTGAGAAAGTCTCATCGTAGTCAACCCCTTGAACTTGTCGATAACCCTTAGCGATAAGCCGAGCTTTATAGATGGTCACATTACCATCCGCGTCTGTCTTCTTCTTAAAGATCCATTTATTTTCTATGGCTCGCCGCTCAACAGGCAAGTCAGTCAAAGTCCATACTTCGTTTTCATACATGAATCCTATCTCCGATTTCATGGCTTCTAGCCATTTGTCGGAATCCGGGCCCGCCATCGCTTCTTCATAGTTCGAAGGTTCACCGTTGTCTAACAACATGATTTCCAAGACAGGGTTGCCGTACCACTCTGGTGCGGAACGTGTCCTTGTGGACCTTCGAATTTCAGTAGGAGCTTGATCAGAAGTATCTTGATCATCATCATTAACTTCCTCTCTAGTCGGTGCAGGCACCTCAGGAACATTTTCTTGAGTTGTGCCGTTTTCCGGTTCAAGAGGTAATACTTCATCAAGTTCTACTTTCCTCCCACTTACTTCTTTCGAGAGAAACTCTTTCTCTAGAAGGGACCCATTCTTGGCAACAAAGATCTTGCCTTCGGATCTGAGGTAGAAGGTATACCCAATAGTTTCTTTAGGGTATCCTATGAAGGCGCATTTTTCCGATTTGGGTTCGAGCTTTTCAGGTTGAAGTTTCTTGACACAAGCATCGCATCCCCAAACTTTTAGAAATGATAGCTTAGGTTTCTTCCCAAACCATAATTCATACGGTGTCATCTCAACGGATTTCGATGGAGCCCTATTTAAAGTGAATGCGGCAGTCTCTAAAGCATAGCCCCAAAAAGATAGCGGTAAATCGGTAAGAGACATCATAGATCGCACCATATCTAATAGAGTGCGATTACGAAGTTCGGACACACCATTACGCTGAGGTGTTCCAGGCGGCGTGAGCTGTGAAACTATTCCACATTTTCTTAAGTGTGTGCCAAACTCATGACTCAAGTATTCTCCTCCACGATCTGATCGCAGGAACTTGATTTTCCTGTCACGTTGATTCTCAACCTCACTCTGAAATTCCTTGAACTTTTCAAAGGTTTCAGACTTGTGTTTCATTAAGTAGATATACCCATATCTACTCAAGTCATCAGTGAGGGTGAGAACATAACGATAGCCACCGCGAGCCTCAACACTCATTGGACCGCACACATCAGTATGTATGATTTCCAATAAGTTGGTTGCTCGCTCCACTGTTCCTGAGAACGGAGTCTTGGTCATTTTACCCATGAGGCATGGTTCGCACGTGTCAAATGATTCGTAATCAAGAGACTCTAAAAGTCCATCAGCATGGAGCTTCTTCATGCGTTTGACACCTATGTGACCAAGGCGGCAGTGCCACAAGTATGTGGGACTATCATTATCAATCTTACATCTTTTGGTACTCACACTATGAACATGTGTAGCATTACGCTCGAGATTCATTAAGAATAAACCATTTACCATCGGAGCATGACCATAAAACATATCTCTCATATAAATAGAACAACCATTATTCTCGGATTTAAATGAGTAGCCATCTCGTATTAAACGAGATCCCGATACAATGTTCATGCTCAAAGCTGGCACTAAATAACAATTATTGAGGTTTAAAACTAATACCGTAGGTAAATGAAGAGGCAGCGTGCCGACGGCGACCACATCGACCTTGGAACCATTCCCGACGCGCATCGTCACCTCGTCCTTCGCCAGTCTCCGCTTATTCCGCAGCTCCTGCTTTGAGTTACAAATGTGAGCAACTGCACCGGTATCAAATACCCAGGAGCTACTATGAGTACTGGTAAGGTACACATCAATTACATGTATATCACATATACCTTTCGTTTTGCCGGCCTTCTTGTCCGCTAAGTATTTGGGGCAGTTCCGCTTCCAGTGACCACTTTCCTTGCAATAAAAGCACTCAGTCTCGGGCTTGGGTCCATTCTTTGGCTTCTTCCCAGCAGCTTGCTTGCCGGGCATGGCAACTCCCTTGCCGTCCTTCTTGAAGGCTTTCTTACCCTTGCCCTTCTTGAACTTAGTGGTTTTATTCACCATCAACACTTGATGTTCCTTTTTGACTTCTACCTCTGCTGATTTCAGCATTGCAAATACTTCAGGAATGGTCTTTTCCATCCCCTGCATATTGAAGTTCATCACAAAGCTCTTGTAGCTCGGTGGAAGCGACTGAAGGATTCTGTCAATGACCGCGTGCGTCATCCGGGAGATTAACTCCCAGCTGAGTCAAGCGGTTATGCAACCCAGACATAGTGAGTATGTGCTCACTGACAGAACTGTTTTCCTCCATCTTACAGCTGAAGAATTTGTCGGAGACTTCATATCTCTCGACCCGGGCATGAGCTTGGAAAACCATTTTCAGCTCTTCGAACATCTCATATGCTCCGTGTCTCTCAAAACGCTTTTGGAGCCCCGGTTCTAAGCTGTAAAGCATGCCGCACTGAATGAGGGAGTATTCATCGGTACGTGCCTGCCAAGCATTCATAACGTCTTGTTCTGCAGGGAGAACAGGTGCATCACCTAGCGGTGCTTGTAGGACATAATCTTTCTTGGCAGCTATGAGGATGATCCTCAGGTTCCGGACCCAGTCCGTGTAGTTGCTGCCATCGTCTTTCAGCTTGGTTTTCTCTAGGAACGCGTTGAAGTTGAGGACTACGTTGGCCATTTGATCTACAAGACATATTGTAAATATTTTTAGACTAAGTTCATGATAATTAAGTTCATCTAATCAAATTATTCAATGAACTCCCACTTAGATAGACATCCCTCCTGTAATCTAAGTATAACATGATCCGAGTTAACTAGGCCGTGTCCGATCATCACGTGAGACGGACTAGCCAACGTCGGTGAACATCTTCATGTTGATCGTATCTACCATACGACTCATGCTCGACCTTTTGGTCTTCTGTGTTCCGAGGCCATGTCTGTACATGCTAGGCTCGTCAAGTCAACCTAAGTGTTTGCATGTGTAAATCTGTCTTACACCCGTTGTATGTGAACGTTAGAATCTATCACACCCGATCATCACGTGGTGCTTCGAAACAACGAACTGTCGCAATGGTGCACAGTTAGGGGGAACACTTTCTTGAAATTATTATGAGGGATCATCTTATTTACTACCGTCGTTCTAAGCAAACAAGATGCAAAAACATGATAAACATCACATGCAATCAAATAATAATAGTGACATGATATGGCCAATATCACATAGCTCCTTTGATCTCCATCTTGGGGCTCCGTGATCATCTTGTCACGGGCATGACACCATGATCTCCATCATTGTGTCTCCATGAAGTTGCTCGCCAACTATTACTTCTACTACTATGGCTAATGCGTTTAGCAATAAAGTAAAGTAATTTACATGGCGTTTCTCAATGACACGCAGGTCATACAAAAAATAAAGACAACTCCTATGGCTCCTGCCGGTTGTCATACTCATCGACATGCAAGTCGTGATTCCTATTACAATAGCATGAACATCTCATACATCACATATATATCATTCATCATTCATCACAACTTTGGCCATATCATATCGCAAAGCACTTGCTGCAAAAACAAGTTAGACGTCCTCTAATTGTTGTTGCAAGTTTTACGTGGCTGAAGTAGGGTTCTAGCAAGAACATTTTCTTACCTATGTGAAAGCCACAACATGATTTGTCAACTTCTATTTACCCTTCATAAGGACCCTTTTCATCGAATCCGCTCCAACTAAAGTGGGAGAGACAGACACCCGCCAGCCACCTTATGCAACTTGTGCATGTTAGTCGGTGGAACCGGTCTCACGTAAGCGTACGTGTAAGGTTGGTCCGGGCCGCTTCATCCAACAATACCGTTGAAGCAAGATAAGACTAGTAGCGGCAAGAAAGTTGACAACATCAACGCCCACAACCAATTGTGTTCTACTCGTGCAAGAGAACTACGCATAGACCTAGCTCATGATGCCACTGTTGGGGAACGTTGCAGAAAACAAAATTTTTCCTACGGTTTCACCAAGATCCATCTAGGAGTTCATCTAGCAACGAGTGATCGGATTGCATCTACATACCTTTGTAGATCACGCGCGGAAGCGTTCAAAGAACGGGGATGAGGAAGGCGTACTCGACATGATCCAAATCACCGGAGATCCTAGCGCCGAACGGACAGCACCTCCGCGTTCAACACACGTACGGTTAGCGTAACGTCTCCTCCTTCTTGATCCAGCAAGGGGAAAGGAGAGGTTGAGGGAGATGGCTCCAGCAGTAGCACGACGGCGTGGTGGTGATGGAGCTGCAGTACTCCGGCAGGGCTTCGCCAAGCACTATGGAGGAGGAAGATGTGTTGGAGAGGGAGAGGGAGGCACCAAAGATGTGTTATGAGAGGTCCTCCTTCCCCCACTATATATAGGGAGTCCAAGGGGGGGGGGGGCGCCGGCCCTAGGAGATCCAATCTCCTAGGGGGGCGGCGGCCAAGGGAGGAATCCCTCCCCCCCAAGGCACCTAGGGGGTGCCTTCCCCCTTTGGGACTCTTCCCTTCTTGAACCCTAGGCGCATGGGCCTCTTGGGGCTGGTGCCCTTGGCCCATGTAGGCCAAGGTGCACCCCCTACAGCCCATGTGCCCCCCCGGGGTAGGTGGCCCCACCCGGTGGACCCCCGGGACCCTTCTGGTGGTCCCGGTACAATACCGGTGACCCCGAAACTTGTCCCGATGCCAGAAATAGCACTTCCTATATATAATTCTTTACCTCCGAACCATTCTGGAACTCCTCGTGACGTCCGGGATCTCATCCGGGACTCCGAACAACATTCGGGTTACTGCATATACATATCCCTACAACCCTAGCATCACCGAACCTTAAGTGTGTAGACCCTACGGGTTCGGGAGACATGTAGACATGACCGAGATCGCTCTCCGGCCAATAACCAACAGCGGGATCTGGATACCCATGTTAGCTCCCACATCCTCCTCGATGATCTCATCAGATGAACCACGATGTCGAGGATTCAAGCAACCCCGCATACAATTCCCTTCGTCAATCGGTATGTTACTTGCCCGAGATCCGATCGTCGGTATCCCAATACCTCGTTCAATCTCGTTACCTGCAAGTCACTTTACTCGTACCGTAATGCATGATCCCGTGACCAGACACTTGGTCACTTTGAGCTCATTATGATGATGCATTACCGAGTGGGCCCAGTGATACCTCTCCGTCATACGGAGTGACAAATCCCAATCTTGATCCGTGTCAACCCAACAGACACTTTCGGAGATACCCGTAGTATACCTTTATAGTCACCCAGTTACGTTGTGACGTTTGGTACACCCAAAGCACTCCTACGGTATCCGGGAGTTACACGATCTCATGGTCTAAGGAAAGGATACTTGACATTGGAAAAACTCTAGCAAACGAACTATACGATCTTATGCTATGTTTAGGATTGGGTCTTGTCCATCACATCATTCTCCTAATGATGTGATCTCGTTATCAATGACATCCAATGTCCATAGTCAGGAAACCATGACTATCTGTTGATCAATGAGCTAGTCAACTAGAGGCTTACTAGGGACATGTTGGTGTCTATTATTCACACATGTATTACGATTTCCGGATAACACAATTATAGCATGAATAAAGACAATTATCATGGACAAGGAAATATAATAATAATGCTTTTATTATTGCCTCTAGGGCATATTTCCAACACTGCCACCTTCTCCTGGGGAGCTTCACCACAAATACAATGCGCGATTCATCCCGCTCTATAGTAACGAAGTGCGGGTCGACTGCCACCTTCTCCTGGAGAGCTTCGCCACAAATACAATGTGGTGTGGGTTGACCGCCGCCTTCCCCTGGAGAGCTTCGCCACAAATATGATGCGCACTCCATCGCCGACCCGCAAGGGCGACAAGACATGGGTCGACTGCTTCCGTCTCCTTCGGAGCTGCGTTGCGAATACAAAAGTTGTCTCGAATGGAGAACGGGTTCACTCAGCAGGAGATTCATAAAGATATTCAACGGTAAACCAAGTTCAGATAAATTCTAAAGGTCCCGGATCACAGATCGAAGTACTCAGGCATGCAGCCCGAAAAAGTTTAAACGGTTACAAAAACCACTCGGCATTCTGAGGCAAATTTAAGGTGGGACATAAGAGTTTGTTCACTCCACGGGAGGAGGGCTGGCAGGCTCGACGAACTCATCCAGGTCGACGCCGTCGGCTATCCGAGTGGCTGCAGCGATGAAAGTCTCCATAAAGGTTCGGAAGTCATGTTTCTGAGTGTTGGCAACCTTGATTGCTGCCAGTTTGTCTTGTCGCACCTCCTTGCAGTGGACACGAACCAAAGACAGAGCCACGTCAGCGCCACACCGAGCAGCAGACTTCTTCCACTCCTGCACTCGGTCTGGGATTTCATTTAGTCGAGTCATCAGGGACTCTATCATTTTGGAGCACAACCTCTGGCCAAAGTGCCGGGTCGATCCGTGACATGGCGACCTTCAGTCGAGCCAAGTAGCCCACGACACTGTCGATGCAAGATTCCAGACGGAGCAGATTCATGGCAGTTTCATCTTTCACGGGAGAGTTGATTGGATCCAAACATGGTTCGATCCGCCCAGTCTCCTCTTCAAAGTTCTGGCAAAACTCTGCATCCACGATCCAAGGATAAGTCAATTTTCGTACACTGAGTCGACACAAAAAAAATCAGTCGGAACAGAATGTGCACCTTCAAGCTTGATGAACAACTTCTTGGCAAGACTTCTCAGATAGCTCTCCAGATCATCCCTCCTGCGAGCAATGCTTTCCATTTTCTCGCCCTGGACGAGATTCGCCTTCTTCCAGCGCGAGCACTCCTTGTTGGAGTCATTCAGAGCGGTCTTCAGCCTGGTATTCTCTTCTTCCAACTAGCCGACCGAAGCCAGCTTCTGGTCGGCCAGAGCGGTCCTGTCGTCAGCCTCCTTACGAGCAGCAGCCAAATCCTGATCCTTCTTCGCCAGAGCTTCTCTCAGTTTTTTTTGCAAAGAAATGACGATTGATTCAGAAATAGTAGAAGGCTACTCGAGCCTAAAACTGACCAGTCGACAAACTCGTCTTACCAGCGGTGCCGTCTCTGACCTTTTGCAGCTCTGTCCTGGCCAGCTCCAAGTCAGCAAAGCGAGCTCCAAGATCACAAGATTTCTGAAATCAAAGGGGAGAAGTTATTTTACAGCGAAAAACAACAAAGGCAATAAATACTAAGACTATGGTCGACTGCCCGCAGTCCACCATAGTCTCGGGGACTACACCCAGTGGGTGCACTTTGTGTGCCCCCACCGGTTCTGATCCCACTCGACCGGCCCGCTGAAGTCGAGTCCAAAAAAAGGCAAAAAGAGAGAAAGTAGAACTCAGACTACAATCGACTACCAGCAGTCCACCGTAGTCTCGGGGACTACACCCAGTGGGTGCACTTTGTCTGCCCCCACCGGTTCTGATCCCACTCAACCAGACTGAGTGGAAGAGACAAACTATTTATACATTCGACAAAATACAAAGACTACAGTCGACTGCCAGCAGTCCACCGTAGTCTCGGGGACTACACCCAGTGGGTGCACTCAGCGTGCCCCCACTAGTCCAAAAAATTCAATCGACACACCCAGTGGGTGTACAGATGAAAAGATTTTCGGAAAGAGTCTTCAGATAGCATATCCTAACAGAACAAGTTGCGACCAACTAACCTGAACATTGCTCTGGAGAGCTGAGCTGGCATCATAGGCGGCTTGGCTGGCGTCCCGCACCGTCTTCATCTTCTCCATCATAATGCCCGCCTGGCGTATGGCTTCCCTAGCAGCATTCACCTCGTCCTCCGGGACATGATGGGTCGCAAAAAGTGAAGGCGGGTCGACAGGGGCCCGAGCAGTCGACGAAGAAGGCAAGGCACTCGACAGTAGCTCAGCGAAGGTAACAGAACCCCGATTGACATCGCCAGTGTCGCGAACGACTGGTTCCGCCCTCGGCGTCGACTGTAGCGCCTCACTTACCGGAGCTCGCCTATTCTTCCTTGTCAAAGGCCTCTCGGACTCTTCATCATCATCAGGGAGGTCAATAATGTTGGAAGTTGTGCAAAGTTCAATTGCCAAAATCACGTCACCCAATTATGCACATTGCAGTTGAATCGACCGAATAAAGATAGTATGGCAGAAATCATACCCGGATTAGAAGTGACCGCATCCTCCATCACCTCATCATCATCCCTGTAAGCTGAGGTCCCAAAAGTGGCAGCTCTGACAATTCCAAAGTTCGTCCAGTTAAAACAAGAAAAACAAACAGCGCGGAGCGTCGAGTGAATACAAAGAGAGACACTCACGAGGAGGCGACGGGGATATCAATCTTGATCTTCGGCAACGCCTTCCGAGTCCTCGGCTCTGCAACTTTGGGGTGCTTTGGCGCCTTCTCAGTCGGGGTTGGTGAAGAGATCCGAGGACGCTTCGAAGACTGACCAGCCTGAGTAGTTGCCTTGTCGCGGGCACTCGGCCGTTCTTGGTCAAGCTTGGATCGCCTCTCCCTGCGAGGGGACGACTCGACTTCTTCTCCATCGCTTGAGTCGTCGCTTCCTCCATCCCCTTCACCATCGGAAGTCCACTCGCCACTGTCGCCGCCACTCGCCTCGCCTTCCAGAACTTGCTCTTGCTCCCTGTTGGGCATTGAATAAATTTCAATAATGGCCTGAAAGAAAGCAGGGGGAACAAAGTCAGTCGACGCAATATAGGCAGCTGCGCGAGTGAATTCAGATTACAAGCAAAAACTCAGAATCAGACCTGCTCTGGTGCATGAGACTGGTCGAATGGGGGAACTCTCCTAGATCCCCTGGGATTGTCCTTGTTCCCGGTAATGCCCGATAGCCACTTCTCCAGCGTGTCGTCGTGGACCTCCTCCGGGTGGATCTGAGTGGAGTCTTCAAGACCCGAATACATCCACATCGGATGGTCTCGAGCTTGAAGAGGCTGGATGCGTCGCTGAAGGAAGACCTCCAAGAGATCCATACCAGTGATCCCGTCACGAATAAGCTGGACCACTCGATCGACCAACACCTTCACGTGCGCCTTCTCCTCCGAGAGCACATTCAAAGGGGAGGGTTTCTCCACTCGGTCCATGGTAAAGGGAGGGAGGCCAGTCGATTGCCCTGGCGTCGACTGGTCTTTACAGTAAAACCAGGCCGACTGCCATCCGCGAACTGAGTCAGGAAGAATCATGGCCGGAAAGGAGCTTTTCCCTCTCGTCTGGATGCCAAGACCCCCACACATCTGGATCACTTGGGTCCTCTCGTCACTCGGATTAGCCTTTTTCACTATCTGGGAGCGACAAGTGAAAATATGCTTGAAAAGACCCCAGTGAGGCCGGCAACCCAGGAAATTTTCACACAAAGAAATGAAAGCAGCGAGATAAACGATTGAGTTGGGGGTAAAATGGTGGAGTTGTGCCCCAAAGAAGTTCAGAAACCCTCGAAAGAAAGGTGAGGAGGCAAGGAAAATCCATGGTCGACGTGGGTGGCAAGAAGAACACGCTCACCCTCCCGAGGTTGCGGCTCAGATTCCTTCCCCGGAAGCCGCGCCGAGTCATAGGGGATCAGCCCCCCTTCGGCCAGGTCGTCAAGGTCTTCTTGGGTGATCCTCGAGTGGATCCAGTCACCCTGGATCTAGCCCTTCGGTAGGCCGGTCCGTGAGGAAGATCTACCCCGGCTGGTTGCCTTCCCCTTCGACCTCGCCGTCGCCTTCTTTGCCTGCTCTAGAGCCGCCGTCTTCTCCTTCCCCATTGTCGCCGGCGAGACGCGTACGGAGCGGTGGTGCTGGGGCAAGAACGAGAGCAAC
>NC_041390.1:209473283-209508717 GCF_002162155.2 Triticum dicoccoides | reverse complement strand
TGACGGGTAGGCCCAGGTGGCTCTGTCAAATCCCGTAACGATCGCGCGCGCGATACATGGCGAAAAAGGCGGCGCAGGGATCGAGGCAGCTCCGCTCTATCCCATCCGATTACTGCGGCCTCCCCCGTCCCGCGTGCTTCCCAAAATTCGGATCCCACGGAATCTGTAGGCAGCGAACAACTTGTCAGACCAAAGATCTCCTCCGCACCATCACTCGGAGCCTTACAAGTAAAGAAACTCACTCGACGAAGAATTAAGAATGGATCAAGGCGACTAAAAAGGAAGTTGCTGTCATCACTCAGGTCCGTTGATCCGAAACAAGATATGCTCACGACATGAAAAACGAGTCAGAGAAGTTCTCAACTCCTTCCCCACTCAAACCTCGATCCATTCGGGGGCTAATGATGAAGCTATGTACCTAGGGTAGGGTCATGGACCTGTCCTAACTGCCCTACCCAAGGACATCTCTAGAAGAAATCACCTTTCAATCGACTTGGAGGTGTTCCACTCGACAGACTCGAAGACACTCGACCAAGAAGCAATCACTCGACGGCCAGGAGACCTAAAGTCACTCCGCACGCTAACGGTCGAACATTAAGTAACTTTTATGGTCATCATAGCACTTTATTACTAGCGTTACCAGTAACGCCCTGCCTTAATGTACATTGAACCCTTTGTAACGTGGGCTGGCCGGGGTCCTGGCGCACTCTATATAAGCCGCCCCCTCCTCCGAGACAAGGGTTCGCACCTCTGTAATTCATACTCACATAATCCAGTCGACCGCCTCCGGGCTCCGAGACGTAGGGCTATTACTTCCTCCGAGAAGGGCCTGAACTCGTAAACCTTGCGTGCTTACAACTTCTCCATAGCTAAGATCTTGCCTCTCCATACTTACCCCCCTACACTACTGTCAGACTTAGAACCACGACAGCCCCCCTCCACCATAGTCCTCGATAATATTGTAGTGGTGCTTAGGTGAAGCCCTGCGACAGTAGAACATCAAGATCGTCACCACACCGTCGTGCTGACGGAACTCTTACCCGACATTCTGCTTGATCGGAGTCCGGGGATCGTCATCGAGCTGAACGTGTGCTAGAACTTGGAGGTGCCATAGTTTCGGTGCTTGATCGGTCGGGCCGTGAAGATGTACGACTACATCAACCGCGTTGTGCTAACGCTTCTGCTTTCGGTCTACGAGGGTACGTAGACAACACTCTCCCCTCTCATTTCTATGCATCACCATGATCTTGCGTGTGCGTAGGAATTTTTTTGAAATTGCTACGTTCCCCAACAGTGGTATCAGAGCCTAGGTTTTATGCGTTGATGTTGTGCACGAGTAGAACACAAGTGAGTTGTGGGTGATATAAGTCATACTGCTTACCAACATGTCATACTTTGGTTCGACGGTATTGTTGGATGAAGCAGTCCGGACCGACATTACGCGTACGCTTACGCGAGACTGGTTCTACCGACGTGCTTTACACATAGGTGGCTGGCGGGTGTCAGTTTCTCCAACTTTAGTTGAACCGAGTGTGGCTACGCCCGGTCCTTGCGAAGATTAAAACAACACCAACTTGACAAACTATTGTTGTGGTTTTGATGCGTAGGTAAGAACGGTTCTTGCTAAGCCCGTAGCAGCCACGTAAAACTTGCAACAACAAAGTATAGGACGTCTAACTTGTTTTTGCAGGGCATGTTGTGATGTGATATGGTCAAGACATGATGCTAAATTTTATTGTATGAGATGATCATGTTTTGTAACCGAGTTATCGGCAACTGGCAGGAGCCATATGGTTGTCGCTTTATTGTATGCAATGCAATTGTTCTGTAATGCTTTACTTTATCACTAAGCGGTAGCGATAGTCATGGAAGCATAAGATTGGCGAGACGACAATGCTGCTACGATGGAGATCAAGGTGTCGCGCCGGTGACGATGGTGATCATGACGGTGCTTCGGAGATGGAGATCACAAGCACAAGATGATGATGGCCATATCATATCACTTATATTGATTGCATGTGATGTTTATCTTTTATGCATCTTATCTTGCTTTGATTGACGGTAGCATTATAAGATGATGTCTCACTAAATTTCAAGATAAATGTGTTCTCCCTGAGTATGCACCGTTGCCAAAGTTCGTCGTTCCCAGACACCACGTGATGATCGGGTGTGATAAGCTCTACATCCATCTACAACGGGTGCAAGCCAGTTTTGCACACGCAGAATACTCAGGTTAAACTTGACGAGCCTAGCATATGCAGATATATCCTCGGAACACTGAGACCGAAAGGTCGAGCGTGAATCATATAGTAGATATGATCAACATATTGATGTTCACCATTGAAAGCTACTCCATTTCACGTGATGATCGGTTATGGTTTAGTTGATTTGGATCACGTGATCACTTAGAGGATTAGAGGGATGTCTTTCTAAGTGGGAGTTCTTAAGTAATATGATTAATTGAACTTAAATTTATCATGAACTTAGTCCTGGTAGTATTAGCATATCTATGTTGTAGATCAATAGCTCGCGTTTAGCTCCCCTGTTTTATTTTTGATATGTTCCTAGAGAAAACTAAGTTGAAAGATGTTAGTAGCAATGATGCGGATTGGATCCGTGATTTGAGGTTTATCCTCATTGCTGCACAGAAGAATTATGTCCTTAATGCACCGCTAGGTGACAGACCTATTGCAGGAGTAGATGCAGACGTCATGAACGTTTGGCTAGCTCAATATGATGACTACTTGATAGTTTAGTGCACCATGCTTAACAACTTAGAATCGGGACTTCAAAGACGTTTTGAACGTCATGGATCATATGGATATTCCAGGAGTTGAAGTTAATATTTCAAGCAAATGCCCGGATTGAGAGATATGAAGTCTCTAATAAATTCTATACCTGCAAGATGGAGGAGCATAGTTCTGTCAGTGAACATATACTCAAAATGTCTGGGTATCATAATCACTTGACTCAACTGGGAGTTTATCTTCCTGTTGATAGTGTCATTGACAGAGTTCTTCAATCACTGCCACCAAGCTACAAGAGCTTTGTGATGAACTATAACATGCAAGGGATGGATAAGACAATTCCCGAGCTTTTCATGATGATGAAACCAATGAAGGTAGAAATCAAGAAAGAGCATCGAGTGTTAATGATTAACAAGACCACTAGTTTCAAGAAAAGGGCAAAGGGAAAGAAAGGGAACTTCAAGAAGAACGGCAAGCAAGTTGCTGCTCAAGTGAAGAAGCCCAAGTCTGGTCCTAAGCTTGAGACTAAGTGCTTCTACTACAAAGGGACTAATCACTGGAAGCGGAACTGCCCCAAGTATTTGGCGGATAAGAAGGATGGCAAAGTGAACAAAGGTATATTTGATATACAGATTATTGATGTGTATTTTACTAGTGTTCGTAGCAACCCCTCGATATTTGATACTGGTTCAGTTGCTAAGAGTAGTAACTCGAAACGGGAGTTGCAGAATGAATAGAGACTAGTTAAGGGTGAAGTGACGATGTGTGTTGGAAGTGGTTCCAAGATTGATATTGTTGGGGAACGTAGCAGAAATTCAAAATTTTCCTACGTGTCACCAAGATCTATCTATGGAGAGACCAGCAACGAGGGGAAGGAGAGTTGCATCTACATACCCTTGTAGATCGCTAAGCGGAAGCGTTCAAGTGAACGGGTTGATGGAGTCGTACTCGTCATGATTCAAATCACCGATGATCAAGTGCCGAACGCACGGCACCTCCGCGTTCAACACACGTACAACCCGGTGACGTCTCCCACGCCTTGATCCAGCAAGGAGAGAGGGAGAGGTTGAGGAAGACTCCATCCAACAGCAGCACAACGGCATGGTGGTGGTGGAGGAGCGTGGCAATCCTGCAGGGCTTCGCCAAGCACCATGGGAGAGGAGAAGAACTTGGGAGAGAGGGAGGGGCTGCACCAAAGGCAAAAGTTGTGTCTCAAGAGGCCCTCCTTCCCTCACTATATATAGGGATCCCAAAAGGGGGGGGGTGCGCCAGCCCTAGGTATGGTTGCTCCTCCTTTTCCCCACTATATATAGGGCCAAGGGAGAGGGGGGAGGCGCAGCCCTTGCCCCTTCCTCCAAGGAAGGGTGCGGCCAAGGGGGGGAGGAGTCCATCCTCCCCAAGGCACCTCGGAGGTGCCTTCCCCTTTTAGGACTCTCCCCTTTTTTCTTCTCTTGGCGCATGGGCCTCTTGGGGCTGGTTCCCTTGGCCCATATAGGCCAAGGCACACCCCCTACAGCCCATGTGGCCCCCCGGGGTAGGTGTCCCCACCCGGTGGACCCCCGGGACCCTTCCGGTGGTCCCGGTACAATACCGATGACCCCGAAACTTGTCCCGATGGCCGAAACAGGACTTCCTATATATAATTCTTTACCTCCGGACCATTCCGGAACTCCTCGTGGCGTCCAGGATCTCATCCGGGACTCCGAACAACTTTTGGGTTACCACATACTAATATCTCTATAACCCTAGCGTCACCGAACCTTAAGTGTGTAGACCCTACGGGTTCGGGAGACATGCAGACATGACCGAGACGTTCTCCGGTCAATAACCAACAGTGGGATCTGGATACCCTTGTTGGCTTCCACACGTTCCACGATGATCTCATCGGATGAACCACGATGTCAAGGACTTAATCAATCCCGTATACAATTCCCTTTGTCTAGCGGTATTGTACTTGCCCGAGATTCGATCGTCGGTATCCCTATACCTTGTTCAATCTCGTTACCGGCAAGTCTCTTTACTTGTTCCGTAACACATCATCCCGTGATCAACTCCTTGGTCACATTGCGCATATGATGTTGTCCTACCGAGTGGGCCCAGAGATACCTCTCCGCTTACACGGAGTGACAAATCCCAGTCTCGATTCGTGCCAACCCAACAGACACTTTCGGAGATACCTTTAGTGCACCTTTATAATCACCCAGTTACGTTGTGACGTTTGGTACACCCAAAGCACTCCTACGGTATCCGGGAGTTGCACAATCTCATGGTGTAAGGAAATGATACTTGACATTAGAAAAGCTTTAGCATACGAACTACACGATCTTTGTGCTAGGCTTAGGATTGGGTCTTGTCCATCACATCATTCTCCTAATGATGTGATCCCGTTATCAACGACATCCAATGTCCATGGTCAGGAAACCGTAACCATCTATTGATCAACGAGCTAGTCAACTAGAGGCTCACTAGGGACATGGTGTTGTCTATGTATCCACACATGTATCTGAGTTTCCTATCAATACAATTATAGCATGGATAATAAACGATTATCATGAACAAGGAAATATAATAATAACTAATTTATTATTGCCTCTAGGGCATATTTCCAACAGTCTCCCACTTGCACTAGAGTCAATAATCTAGTTCACATCGCCATGTGATTAACACTCACAGGTCACATCGCCATGTAACCAACATCCAAAGAGTTTACTAGAGTCAATAATCTAGTTCACATCACTATGTGATTAACACTCAATGAGTTCTGGGTTTGATCATGTTGCTTGTGAGAGAGGTTTTAGTCAACGGGTCTGAACCTTTCAGATCCGTGTGTGCTTTACAAATCTCTATGTCATCTCCTAGATGTAGCTACCACGTTCCATTTGGAGCTATTCCAAATAACTGTTCTACTTGGAATTATTCTAAATTGTTGCTCCATTATACGTATCCGGTATCTCTATCGGAGCTGTCCGGATAGGTGTTAAGCTTGCATCGACGTAACCCTTTACGACGAACTCTTTTACCACCTCCATAATCGAGAAAAATTCCTTAGTCCACTAGTTACTAAGGATAACTTTGACCGCTGTACTGTGATCCATTCTTGGATCACTCTTGTACCCCTTGACTGACTCATGGCAAGGCACACTTCAGGTGCGGTACTCAGCATAGCATACTGTAGAGCCTACGTCTTAAGCATAGGGGATGACCTTCGTCCTTTCTATTCTGCCGTGGTCGAGCTTTAAGTCTTAACTTCATACCTTACAAATCAGGCAAGAACTCCTTCTTTGACTGATCCATCTTGAACACCTTCAAGATCATGTCAAGGTATGTGCTCATTTGAAAGTACCATTAAGCGTTTTGATCTATCCTTATAGATCTTGATGCTCAATGTTCAAATAGCTTAATCCAGGTTTTCATTGAAAAACACTTTCCAAATATCCCTATATGCTTTCCAGAAATTCTACGTCATTTCTGATTAAAAAATATGTTAACAACATATACTCATCAGAAATTCTATAGTGCTCCCACTCACTTCTTTGGAAATACAAGTTTCTCATAAACTTTGTATACACCCAAAATCTTTGATCATCTCATCAAAGCATACATTCCAACTCCGGGATGCTTACTCCAGTCCTTAGAAGGATTACTGGAGCTTTGCATACTTATTAGCATCTTTCAGGATTGACAAAACCTTCCGGTTGTATCACATACAACCTTTCCTCAGAAAATAGTCGAGGAAACTATGTTTTGACATCCTATCTGCAAGATTTCATAAATAATGCAGTAATCACTAATATAATTCCAACAGACTCTTAGCATCACTACGAGTGAGAAAATCTCACCGTAGTCAACTCCTTGAACTTGTCAGAAAACATCTTAACGACAAGTCGAGCTTTCTTAATGGTGACATTTACCATCATTGTCCGTCTTCCTTTTAAAATCCATCTACACTCAACAGCCTTACGACCATCAAGTAGTTCTTCCAAAGTCTACACTTTGTTTTCATACATGGATCCTCTCTCGGATTATATGGCCTCAAGCCATTTATCGGAATCCAGGCCCACCATCGCTTCTCCATAGCTCGTAGGTTCATTGTTGTCTAGCAACATGACTTCCAAGACAGGATTACGTACCACTCTGAAGTAGTACGCATCCTTGTCATCCCACGAGGTTTGGGAGTGACTTGATCCGAAGTCTCATGATCAATATCATAAGCTTCCACTTCAATTGGTGTAGGTGCCACAGGAACAACTCTTTGTGCCCTGCTATACACTAGTTGAAGTGACGGTTCAATAACCTCATCAAGTCTCCACCATCCTCCCACTCAATTCTTTCGAGAGAAACTTTTCCTCGAGAAAGGACCCGATTCTAGAAACAATCCTTTATTGCTTTCGGATCTGAGACAGGAGGTATACCCAACTATTTTTGGGTTGTCCTATGAAGATGCATTTATCCGCTTTGGGTTCGAGCTTATTGGCCTGAAACTTTTCCACATAAGCGTCGCAGCCCCAAACTTTTAAGAAATGACAGCTTAGGTCTCTCTAAACCATAGTTCATACGGTGTCATATCATAGGAATTACGTGGTGCCCTATTTAAAGTGAATGTGGTTGTCTTTAATGCCTAACCCATAAACTATCATGGTAATTCGATAAGAGACATCATGGTATGCATCATATCCAATAGGGTGCAGTTATGATGTTCGGACACACCATCACACTATGGTGTTCCAGGCTGTATTAGTTTTGAAACAATTTCCACAATGTCTTAATTCTGTGCCAAACTCGTAATTCAGATATTCATCTCTATGATCATATCATAGATATTTTATCCTCTTGTCACGACGATCTTTCAACTTCACCCTGAAATTACTTGAACCTTTCAATAATTCAGACTCGTGATTCATCAAGTAAATATACTCAACATCTACTCAAATCATCTGTGAAGTAAGAACATAACGATATCCACTACATGCCTCAGCACTCATTGGACTGCACACATCAAAATGTATTACTTCCAACAAGTTGCTTTCTTGTTCCATTTTACTGAAAACGAGGCTTTCAGTCATCTTGCCCATGTGGTATGATTTGCATGTCTCAAGTGATTCAAAATCAAGCGAGTACAAAACGGTCCATTTGCATGGAGTTTCTTCATGCATATATACCAATAGACATGGTTCGCATGTCCCAAACTTTTCAAAAATGAGTGAGCCCAAAGATCCATCAACATGGAGCTTCTTCATGCGTTTTATACCGATATGACTTACGTGGCAGTGCCACAAGTAGGTGGTACTATCATTACTATCTTTTGGCATGAACATGTGTATCACTACGATCGAGATTCAATAAACCATTCATTTTAGGTGTAAGACCATTGAAGGTATTATTCAAATAAACAGAGTAACCATTATTCTCCTTAAACGAATAACCGTATTGCGATAAACATAATCCAATCATGTCTATGCTCAACGCAAACACCAATCTCGATGGTAGAGGGAGCGTGCGATGCTTGATCATATCAACATTGAGAACACTTCCAACACATATCGTCAGCTCACCTTTAGCTAGTCTCCGTTTATTCCGTAGCTTTTATTTCGAGTTACTAACACTTAGCAACCGAACCGGTATCTAATATCCTGGTGCTACTAGGAGTACTAGTAAAGTACACATCAACACAATGTATATCCAATATACTTCTATCGACCTTTCCAGCCTTCTCATCTTCCAAGTATCTAGGGTAATTCTGCTCCAGTGGTTGTTCCCCTTATTACAGAAGCACTTAGTCTCGGGTTTGGGTTCAACCTTGGGTTTCTTCACTAGAGCAGCAACTGAATTGCCGTTTCATGAAGTATCCCTTCTTGCCCTTGCCCTTCTTGAAACTAGTGGTTTCACTGACCATCAACAATTGATGCTCCTTCTTGATCTCTACTTTCGTGGTGTCAAACATCGCGAATATCTCAAGGATCATCATATATGTCCCTGATATATTATAGTTCATCACGAAGCTCTAGCAGCTTGGTGGTAATGACTTCGGAGAAACATCACTATCTTATCTGGAAGATTAACTCCCACTCGATTCAAATGATTGTTGTACTCAGACAAGCTGTGCACAAGCTCAACAATTGAGCTTTTCTCCCTTAGTTTGCAGGCTAAGAAAATCGTCGGAGGTCTTATACCTCTTGACGTGGGCACGAGCTTGAAATCCCAATTTCAGCCCTCAAAACATCTCATATGTTTCGCGATGTTTCAAAACGTCTTTGGTGCCTCAACTCTATACCGTTTAACTGAACTATCATGTAGTTATCAAAACGTGTATGTCAGATGTTCGCAACATCCACAAACAACGTTCGAGGTTCAGCACACTGAGCGGTGCATTAAGGACATAAGCCTTCTAAGAAGCAATGAGGACAATCCTCAGTCTACGGACCTAGTCCGCATAATTGCTACTATCAACTTTCAACTAATTTTTCTCTAGGAACATATCTAAACAGTAGAACTAAAGCGTGAGATACGACATAATTTGCAAAATCCTTTTGACTATGTTCAGGATAATTAAGTTCATCTTATGAACTCCCACTTAGATAGACAGCCCTCTAGTCATCTAAGTGATTACATGATCCGAGTCAACTAGGCCGTGTCCGATCATCACGTGAGACGGACTAGCCAACGTCGGTGAACATCTTCATGTTGATCGTATCTTCTATACGACTCATGCTCAACCTTTCGGTCTTCTGTGTTCCGAGGCCATGTCTATGCACATGCTAGGCTCGTCAAGTTAACCCTAAGTGTTTTGCATGTGTAAAACTGTCTTACACCCGTTGTATGTGAACGTAAGGATCTATCACACCCGATCATCACGTGGTGCTTCGAAACGACGAACTGTAGCAACGGTGCACAGTTAGGGGAGAACACTTCTTGAAATTTTAATGAGGGATCATCTTATTTACTACCGTCGTTCTAAGCAAATAAGATGTATAAACATGATAAACATCACATGCAATCAAATAATAGTGACATGATATGGCCAATATCATATAGCTCCTTTGATCTCCATCTTGGGGCTCCATGATCATCTATTACAAGAACATGATCAATCTCATACATCACATATATCATTCATCACATCCGTTTGGCCATATCACATCACATAGCATACCCTGCAAAAACAAGTTAGACGTCCTCTAATTGTTGTTTGCATGTTTTACGTGGCTGCTATGGGTTTCTAGCAAGAACGTTTCTTACCTACGCAAAAACCACAACGTGATATGCCAATTGCTATTTACCCTTCATAAGGACGCTTTTCATCGAACCTGATCCGACTAAAGTAGGAGAGACAGACACCCTCTAGCCACCTTATGCAACTAGTGCATGTCAGTCGGTGGAACCTGTCTCACGTAAGAGTACGTGTAAGGTTGGTCCGGGCTGCTTCATCCCACGATGCCGCCGAATCAAGATAAGACTAGTAACGGCAAGCATATTGAACAAAATCAATGCCCACAACTACTTTGTGTTCTACTCGTGCATAGAAACTACGCATAGGCCTAGCTCTGATACCATTGTTGGGGAACGTAGCAGAAATTCAAAATTTTCCTACGTGTCACCAAGATCTATCTATGGAGAGACCAGCAACGAGGGGAAGGAGAGTTGCATCTACATACCCTTGTAGATCGCTAAGCGGAAGCGTTCAAGTGAACGGGGTTGATGGAGTCGTACTCGTCATGATTCAAATCACCGATGATCAAGTGCCGAACGCACGGCACCTCCGCGTTCAACACACGTACAACCCGGTGACGTCTCCCACGCCTTGATCCAGCAAGGAGAGAGGGAGAGGTTGAGGAAGACTCCATCCAACAGCAGCACAACGGCATGGTGGTGGTGGAGGAGCGTGGCAATCCTGCAGGGCTTCGCCAAGCACCACGGGAGAGGAGAAGAACTTGGGAGAGAGGGAGGGGCTGCACCAAAGGCAAAAGTTGTGTCTCAAGAGGCCCTCCTTCCCTCACTATATATAGGGATCCCAAAAGGGGGGGGGGGGTGCGCCAGCCCTAGGTATGGTTGCTCCTCCTTTTCCCCACTATACATAGGGCCAAGGGAGAGGGGGAGGCGCAGCCCTTGCCCCTTCCTCCAAGGAAGGGTGCGGCCAAGGGGGGGAGGAGTCCATCCTCCCCAAGGCACCTCGGAGGTGCCTTCCCCTTTTAGGACTCTCCCCTTTTTTCTTCTCTTGGCGCATGGGCCTCTTGGGGCTGGTGCCCTTGGCCCATATAGGGCAAGGCGCACCCCCTACAGCCCATGTGGCCCCCCGGGGTAGGTGGCCCCACCAGGTGGACCCCCGGGACCCTTCCGGTGGTCCCGGTACAATACCGATGACCCCGAAACTTGTCCCGATGGCCGAAACAGGACTTCCTATATATAATTCTTTACCTCCGGACCATTCCGGAACTCCTCGTGACGTCCGGGATCTCATCCGGGACTCCGAACAACTTTCGGGTTACCGCATACTAATATCTCTATAACCCTAGCGTCACCGAACCTTAAGTGTGTAGACCCTACGGGTTCGGGAGACATGCAGACATGACCGAGACGTTGTCCGGTCAATAACCAACAGCGGGATCTGGATACCCATGTTGGCTCCCACACGTTCCACAATGATCTCATCGGATGAACCACGATGTCAAGGACTTAATCAATCCCGTATACAATTCCCTTTGTCTAGCGGTATTGTACTTTCCCGAGATTCGATCATTGGTATCCCTATACCTTGTTCAATCTCGTTACCGGCAAGTCTCTTTACTCGTTCCGTAACACATCATCCCGTGATCAACTCCTTGGTCACATTGCGCATATGATGATGTGAAGGAAATATGCCCTAGAGGCAATAATAAAGTTATTATTTATTTCCTTATAATCATGATAAATGTTTATTATTCATGCTAGAATTGTATTTACCGGAAACATAATACATGTGTGAATACATAGACAAACAGAGTGTCACTAGTATGCCTCTACTTGACTAGCTCGTTAATCAAAGATGGTTATGTTTCCTAACCATGAACAATGAGTTGTTATTTGATTAACGAGGTCACATCATTAGTAGAATGATCTGATTGACATGACCCATTCCATTAGCTTAGCACCCGATCGTTTAGTATGTTGCTATTGCTTTCTTCATGACTTATACATGTTCCTATGACTATGAGATTATGCAACTCCCGTTTACCGGAGGAACACTTTGGGTACTACCAAACGTCACAACGTAACTGGGTGATTATAAAGGAGTACTACAGGTGTCTCCAATGGTCGATGTTGGGTTGGCGTATTTCGAGATTAGGATTTGTCACTCCGATTGTAGGAGAGGTATCTCTGGGCCCTCTCGGTAATACACATCACATAAGCCTTGCAAGCATTACAACTAATATGTTAGTTGTGAGATGATGTATTACGGAACGAGTAAAGAGACTTGCCGGTAACGAGATTGAACTAGGTATTGGATACCGACGATCGAATCTCGGGCAAGTAACATACCGATGACAAAGGGAACAACGTATGTTGTTATGCGGTCTGACCGATAAAGATCTTCGTAGAATATGTAGGAGCCAATATGGGCATCCAGGTCCCGCTATTGGTTATTGACCAGAGACGTGTCTCGGTCATGTCTACATTGTTCTCGAACCCGTAGGGTCCGCACGCTTAAGGTTACGATGACAGTTATATTATGAGTTTATGCATTTTGATGTACCGAAGGTTGTTCGGAGTCCCGGATGTGATCACGGACATGACGAGGAGTCTCGAGATGGTCGAGACATAAAGATTGATATATTGGAAGTCTATGTTTGGACATCGGAAGTGTTCCGGGTGAAATCGGGATTTTACCGGGTTACCGGGAGGTTACCGGACCCCCCCGGGAGCCATATGGGCCATCATGGGCCTTAGTGGAAAGGAGAAAGGGGCAGCCCAAGGGGGCTGCGCGCCTCCCCCCTTCCCCTAGTCCTATTAGGACTAGGAGAGGTGGCCGGCCACCCCTCTCCCTCTTTCCCCCTTGGGAATCCTAGTTGGAATAGGATTGGGGGGGGAGTCCTACTCCCGGTAGGAGTAGGACTCCTCCTGCGCCTCTCCCTCTTGGCCGGCGCCCCCTCCCCCCTTGGCTCCTTTATATACGGAGGCAGGGGCACCTCTAAACACACAAGTTGACACAAGTTGATCCACGTGATCGATTCCTTAGCCGTGTGCGGTGCCCCCTGCCACCATATTCCTCGATAATACTGTAGCGGAGTTTAGGCGAAGCCCTGCTGCTGTAGTTCATCAAGATCGTCACCATGCCGTCGTGCTGACGAAACTCTTCCCCGACACTTTGCTGGATCGGAGTCCGGGGATCGTCATCGAGCTGAACGTGTGCTCGAACTCGGAGGTGCCGTAGTTTCGGTGCTTGATCGGTTGGATCGTGAAGACGTACGACTACCCTCTACGTCGTGTCATCGCTTCCGCAGTCGGTCTGCGTTGGGTACGTAGACAACACTCTCCTCTCGTTGCTATGCATCACATGATCCTGTGTGCGCATAGGAAATTTTTTGAAATTACTACGAAACCTAACAGTGGCATCCGAGCCTGGTTATTGATGTTGATGTTATATGCACGAGTAGAACACAAGTGAGTTGTGGACGATACAAGTCATACTGCCTACCAGCATGTCATATTTTGGTTCGGCGGTATTGTTGGACGAGACGACCCAGACCAACCTTACGCGTACGCTTACGCGAGACCGGTTCCCTCGACGTGCTTTGCACAGAGATGGCTTGCGGGCGACTGTCTCTCCAACTTTAGTTGAACCAAGTATGGCTACGCCCGGTCCTTGCGAAGGTTAAAACGGAGTCTATTTGACAAACTATCGTTGTGGTTTTGATGCGTAGGTGAGATTGGTTCTTACTTAAGCCCATAGCAGCCACGTAAAACATGCAACAACAAAGTAGAGGACGTCTAACTTGTTTTTGCAGGGCATGTTGTGATGTGATATGGTCAAGGCATGATGCTGAATTTTATTGTATGAGATGATCATGTTTTGTAACCAAGTTATCGGCAACTGGCAGGAGCCATATGGTTGTCGCTTTATTGTATGCAATGCAATCGCGATGTAATGCTTTACTTTATTACTAAACGGTAGTGATAGTCGTGGAAGCATAAGATTGGCGAGACGACAACGATGCTACGATTGAGATCAAGGTGTCGCGCCGGTGACGATGGTGATCATGACGGTGCTTCGGAGATGGAGATCACAAGCACAAGATGATGATGGCCATATCATATCACTTATATTGATTGCATGTGATGTTTATCTTTTTATGCATCTTATCTTGCTTTGATTGACGGTAGCATTATAAGATGATCTCTCACTAAATTATCAAGAAGTGTTCTCCCTGAGTATGCACCGTTGCAAAAGTTCTTCGTGCTGAGACACCACGTGATGATCGGGTGTGATAGGCTCTACGTTCAAATACAACGGGTGCAAAACAGTTGCACACGCAGAATACTCAGGTTAAACTTGACGAGCCTAGCATATGCAGATATGGCCTCGGAACACGGAGACCGAAAGGTCGAGCGTGAATCATATAGTAGATATGATCAACATAATGATGTTCACCGATGAAACTAATCCATCTCACGTGATGATCGGACATGGTTTAGTTGATTTGGATCACGTGATCACTTAGAGGATTAGAGGGATGTCTATCTAAGTGGGAGTTCTTTAATAATATGATTAATTGAACTTAAAATTTATCATGAACTTAGTCCCTGATAGTATCTTGCTTGTTTATGTTGATTGTAGATAGATGGCTCGTGCTGTTGTTCCGTTAAATTTTAATGCGTTCCTTGAGAAAGCAAAGTTGAAAGATGATGGTAGCAATTACACGGACTGGGTCCGTAACTTGAGGATTATCCTCATTGCTGCACAGAAGAATTACGTCCTGGAAGCACCGCTGGGTGCCAGGCCTGCTGCTGGAGCAACGCCAGATGTTATGAACGTCTGGCAGAGCAAAGCTGATGACTACTCGATAGTTCAGTGTGCCATGCTTTACGGCTTAGAATCGGGACTTCAACGACGTTTTGAACGTCATGGAGCATATGAGATGTTCCAGGAGTTGAAGTTAATATTTCAAGTAAATGCCCGGATTGAGAGATATGAAGTCTCCAATAAGTTCTATAGCTGCAAGATGGAGGAGAACAGTTCTGTCAGTGAGCATATACTCAAAATGTCTGGGTATAATAATCACTTGATTCAATTGGGAGTTAATCTTCCGGATGATTGCGTCATCGACAGAATTCTCCAATCACTGCCACCAAGCTACAAGAGCTTCGTAATGAACTATAATATGCAAGGGATGAACAAGACTATTCCCGAGCTCTTCGCAATGCTGAAAGCTGCGGAGGTAGAAATCAAGAAGGAGCATCAAGTGTTGATGGTTAACAAGACCACTAGTTTCAAGAAAAAGGGCAAAGGGAAGAAAAAGGGGAACTTCAAGAAGAACGGCAAGCAAGTTGCTGCTCAAGAGAAGAAACCCAAGTCTGGACCTAAGCCTGAAACTGAGTGCTTCTACTGCAAGCAGACTGGTCACTGGAAGCGGAACTGCCCTAAGTATTTGGCGGATAAGAAGGATGGCAAGGTGAACAAAGGTATATGTGATATACATGTTATTGATGTGTACCTTACTAGAGCTCGCAGTAGCACCTGGGTATTTGATACTGGTTCTGTTGCTAATATTTGCAACTCGAAACAGGGACTACAGAATAAGCGGGCACTGGCAAAGGACGAGGTGACGATGCGCGTGGGAAACGGTTCCAAAGTCGATGTGATCGCAGTCGGCACGCTACCTCTACATCTACCTTCGGGATTAATATTAGACCTAAGTAATTGTTATTTGGTGACAGCGTTGAGCATGAACATTATATCTGGATCTTGTTTAATGCGAGACGGTTATTCATTTAAATCAGAGAATAATGGTTGTTCTATTTATATGAGTAATATCTTTTATGGTCATGCACCCTTGAAGAGTGGTCTATTTTTATTGAATCTCGATAGTAGTAATACACATATTCATAATGTTGAAGCCAAAAGATGCAGAGTTGATAATGAAAGTGCAACTTATTTGTGGCACTGTCGTTTAGGTCATATCGGTATAAAGCGCATGAAGAAACTCCATACCGATGGACTTTTGGAACCACTTGATTATGAATCACTTGGTACTTGCGAACCGTGCCTCATGGGCAAGATGACTAAAACACCGTTCTCCGGTACTATGGAGAGAGCAACAGATTTGTTGGAAATCATACATACCGATGTATGTGGCCCGATGAATATTGAGGTTCGTGGCGGATATCGTTATTTTCTCACCTTCATAGATGATTTAAGCAGATATGGGTATATTTACTTAATGAAACATAAGACTGAAACATTTGAAAAGTTCAAAGAATTTCAGAGTGAAGTTGAAAATCATCGTAACAAGAAAATAAAGTTTCTACGATCTGATCGTGGAGGAGAATATTTGAGTTACGAGTTTGGTGTACATTTGAAAAACTGTGGAATAGTTTCGCAACTCACGCCACCCGGAACACCACAGCGTAATGGTGTGTCCGAACGTCGTAATCGTACTTTACTAGATATGGTGCGATCTATGATGTCTCTTACTGATTTACCGCTATCATTTTGGGGATATGCTTTAGAGACGGCCACATTCACGTTAAATAGGGCACCATCAAAATCCGTTGAGACGACGCCTTATGAACTGTGGTTTGGCAAGAAACCAAAGTTGTCGTTTCTTAAAGTTTGGGGCTGCGATGCTTATGTGAAAAAGCTTCAACCTGATAAGCTTGAACCCAAATCGGAGAAATGTGTCTTCATAGGATACCCAAAGGAAACTGTTGGGTACACCTTCTATCACAGATCCGAAGGCAAAACATTCGTTGCTAAGAATGGATCATTTCTAGAGAAGGAGTTTCTCTCGAAAGAAGTGAGTGGGAGGAAAGTAGAACTTGACGAGGTAACTGTACCTGCTCCCTTACTGGAAAGTAGTTCATCACAGAAAACTGTTTCAGTGACACCTACACCAGTTAGTGAGGAAGCCAATGATAATGATCATGAAACTTCAGATCAAGATACTACTGAACTTCGTAGATCAACCAGAGTAAGATCCGCACCAGAGTGGTACGGTAATCCTGTTCTGGAGGTCATGCTACTAGATCATGATGAACCTACGAACTATGAAGAAGCAATGGTGAGCCCAGATTCCGCAAAGTGGCTAGAAGCCATGAAATCTGAGATGGGATCCATGTATGAGAACAAAGTATGGACTTTGGTTGACTTGCCCGATGATCGGCAAGCAATTGAGAATAAATGGATCTTTAAGAAGAAGACTGACGCTGATGGTAATGTTACTGTCTACAAAGCTCGACTTGTCGCAAAAGGTTTTCGGCAAGTTCAAGGAATTGACTACGATGAGACCTTCTCACCCGTAGCGATGCTTAAGTCCGTCCGAATCATGTTAGCAATTGCCGCATTTTATGATTATGAAATTTGGCAAATGGATGTCAAAACTGCATTCCTGAATGGATTCCTGGAAGAAGAGTTGTATATGATGCAACCAGAAGGTTTTGTCGATCCAAAGGGAGCTAACAAAGTGTGCAAGCTCCAGCGATCCATTTATGGACTGGTGCAAGCCTCTCGGAGTTGGAATAAACGTTTTGATAGTGTGATCAAATCATTTGGTTTTATACAGACTTTTGGAGAAGCCTGTATTTACAAGAAAGTGAGTGGGAGCTCTGTAGCATTTCTGATATTATATGTGGATGACATATTACTGATTGGAAATGATATAGAATTTCTGGATAGCATAAAGGGATACTTGAATAAAAGTTTTTCAATGAAAGACCTCGGTGAAGCTGCTTACATATTAGGCATTAAGATCTATAGAGACAGATCAAGACGCTTAATTGGACTTTCACAAAGCACATACCTTGACAAAATTTTGAAGAAATTCAAAATGGATCAAGCAAAGAAAGGGTTCTTGCCTGTGTTGCAAGGTGTGAAATTGAGTAAGACTCAATGCCCGACCACTGCAGAAGATAGAGAGAATATGAAAGATGTTCCCTATGCATCAGCCATAGGCTCTATCATGTATGCAATGCTGTGTACCAGACCTGATGTGTGCCTTGCTATAAGTTTAGCAGGGAGGTACCAAAGTAATCCAGGAATGGATCACTGGACAGCGGTCAAGAACATCCTGAAATACCTGAAAAGGACTAAGGATATGTTTCTCGTATATGGAAGTGACAAAGAGCTCATCGTAAAAGGTTACGTTGATGCAAGCTTTGACACTGATCCGGACGATTCTAAATCGCAAACCGGATACGTGTTTACATTAAACGGTGGAGCTGTCAGTTGGTGCAGTTCTAAACAAAGCGTCGTAGCAGGATCTACATGTGAAGCGGAATACATAGCTGCTTCGGAAGCAACAAATGAAGGAGTCTGGATGAAGGAGTTCATATCCGATCTAGGTGTCATACCTAGTGCATCGGGTCCAATGAAAATCTTTTGTGACAATACTGGTGCAATTGCCTTGGCAAAGGAATCCAGATTTCACAAAAGGACCAAACACATCAAGAGACGCTTCAACTCCATCCGGGATCTAGTCCAGGTGGGAGACATAGAGATTTGCAAGATACATACGGATCTGAATGTTGCAGACCCGTTGACTAAGCCTCTTCCACGAGCAAAACATGATCAGCACCAAAGCTCCATGGGTGTTAGATTCATTACAGTGTAATCTAGATTATTGACTCTAGTGCAAGTGGGAGACTGAAGGAAATATGCCCTAGAGGCAATAATAAAGTTATTATTTATTTCCTTATAATCATGATAAATGTTTATTATTCATGCTAGAATTGTATTTACCGGAAACATAATACATGTGTGAATACATAGACAAACAGAGTGTCACTAGTATGCCTCTACTTGACTAGCTCATTAATCAAAGATGGTTATGTTTCCTAACCATGAACAATGAGTTATTATTTGATTAATGAGGTCACATCATTAGTAGAATGATCTGATTGACATGACCCATTCCATTAGCTTAGCACCCGATCGTTTAGTATGTTGCTATTGCTTTCTTCATGACTTATACATGTTCCTATGACTATGAGATTATGCAACTCCCGTTTATCGAAGGAACACTTTGGGTACTACCAAACGTCACAACGTAACTGGGTGATTATAAAGGAGTACTACAGGTGTCTCCAATGGTCGATGTTGGGTTGGCGTATTTCGAGATTAGGATTTGTCACTCCGATTGTCGGAGAGGTATCTCTGGGCCCTCTCGGTAATACACATCACATAAGCCTTGCAAGCATTACAACTAATATGTTAGTTGTGAGATGATGTATTACGGAACGAGTAAAGAGACTTGCCGGTAACGAGATTGAACTAGGTATTGGATACCGACGATCGAATCTCGGGCAAGTAACATACCGATGACAAAGGGAACAACGTATGTTGTTATGCGGTCTGACCGATAAAGATCTTCGTAGAATATGTAGGAGCCAATATGGGCATCCAGGTCCCGCTATTGGTTATTGACCAGAGACGTGTCTCGGTCATGTCTACATTGTTCTCGAACCCGTAGGGTCCGCACGCTTAGGTTACGATGACAGTTATATTATGAGTTTATGCATTTTGATGTGCCGAAGGTTGTTCGGAGTCCCAGATGTGATCACGGACATGACGAGGAGTCTCGAAATGGTCGAGACATAAAGATTGATATATTGGAAGTCTATGTTTGGACATCGGAAGTGTTCCGGGTGAAATCGGGATTTTACCGGGTTACCGGGAGGTTACCGGAACCCCCCGGGAGCCATATGGGCCATCATGGGCCTTAGTGGAAAGGAAAAAGGGGCAGCCCAAGGGGGCTGCGCGCCTCCCCCCTTCCCCTAGTCCTATTAGGACTAGGAGAGGTGGCCGGCCACCCCTCTCCCTCTTTCCCCCTTGGGAATCCTAGTTGGAATAGGATTGGGGGGGGGGGGGAGTCCTACTCCCGGTAGGAGTAGGACTCCTCCTGCGCCTCTCCCTCTTGGCCGGCGCCCCCTCCCCCCTTGGCTCCTTTATATACGGAGGCAGGGGCACCTCTAAACACACAAGTTGACACAAGTTGATCCACGTGATCGATTCCTTAGCCGTGTGCGGTGCCCCCTGCCACCATATTCCTCGATAATACTGTAGCGGAGTTTAGGCGAAGCCCTGCGGCTGTAGTTCATCAAGATCGTCACCACGCCGTCGTGCTGACGAAACTCTTCCCCGACACTTTGCTGGATCGGAGTCCGGGGATCGTCATCGAGCTGAACGTGTGCTCGAACTCGGAGGTGCCGTAGTTTCGGTGCTTGATCGGTTGGATCGTGAAGACGTACGACTACTTCCTCTACGTCGTGTCATCGCTTCTGCAGTCGGTCTGCGTTGGGTACGTAGACAACACTCTCCTCTCGTTGCTATGCATCACATGGTCCTGTGTGCGCGTAGGAAATTTTTTGAAATTACTACGAAACCCAACATGATGTCCTACCGAGTGGGCCGAGAGATACCTCTCCGCTTACACAGAGTGACAAATCCCAGTCTCGATTCGTGCCAACCCAACAGACACTTTCGGAGATACCTGTAGTGCACCTTTATAATCACCCAGTTACGTTGTGACGTTTGGTACACCCAAAGCACTCCTACGGTATCCGGGAGTTGCACAATCTCATGGTCTAAGGAAATGATACTTGACATTAGAAAAGCTTTAGCATACGAACTACACGATCTTTGTGCTAGGCTTAGGATTGGGTCTTGTCCATCACATCATTCTCCTAATGATGTGATCCCGTTATCAACGACATCCAATGTCCATGGTCAGGAAACCGTAACCATCTATTGATCAACGAGCTAGTCAACTAGAGGCTCACTAGGGACATGGTGTTGTCTATGTATCCACACATGTATCTGAGTTTCCTATCAATACAATTATAGCATGGATAATAAACGATTATCATGAACAAGGAAATATAATAATAACTAATTTATTATTGCCTCTAGGGCATATTTCCAACAGATATGATCATCATCACACACTCCCTATACTTTCGGGATTAGTGTTGAACCTAAATAAGTGTTATTTGGTGTTTGCGTTGAGCATGAATATGATTTGATCATGTTTATTGAAATACGGTTATTCATTTAAGTAAGAGAATAAATTGTTGTTCTGTTTACATGAATAAAACCTTCTATGGTCATACACCCAATGAAAATGGTTTGTTGGATCTCGATTGTGGTGATACACATTCTCATAATATTGAAGCCAAAAGATGCAAAGTTAATAATGATAGTGCAACTTATTTGTGGCACTGCCGTTTAGGTCATATTGGTGTAAAGCACATGAAGAAAATCCATGCTGATGGGCTTTTGGAATCACTTGATTATGAATGAGTTGATGCTTGCGAACCATGCCTCATGGGCAAGATGACTAAGACTCTGTTCTCTGGAACAAATGGAGCAAGCAACTGACTTATTGGAAATAATACATACTGATCTATGCAGTTCGATGAATGTTGAGGCTCGCGGCGGGTATTGTTATTTTCTGACCTTCACAGATGATTTGAGAAGATATGGGTATATCTAGTTGATGAAACATAAGTCTGAAACATTTGAAAAGTTCAAAAACTTCAGAGTAAAGTGGAAAATCATCGTGACAAGAAAATAAAGTTTCTACGATCTGATCGTTGAGACAAATATTTGAGTTACGAGTTTGACCTTCAGTTAAAACAATGTGAAAAAGTTTCATTACTCACGCCACCTGGAACACCATTACAGTGTAATGGTGTGTCCGAACATCATAACCGTACTTTATTAGATATGGTGCGATCTGTGATGTCTCTTACCGATTTACCACTATCGTTTTGGGGTTGTGCATTAGAGACAACTACATTCACATTAAATAGGGCACCATCTAAATCCGTTGAGACGACACCGTATGAACTATGGTTTGGCAAGAAACCTAAGTTGTCGTTTCTTAAAGTTTGAGGTTGCAATGCTTATGTGAAAAAGTTTCAACCTGATAAGCTCAAACCCAAATCGGAGTAGTGCATCTTCATAGGATACCCAATAGAAAATGTTGGGTACACCTTCTATCACAGATCCGAAGGCAAGATATTCATTGCTGAGAATGGATCCTTTCTAGAGAAGGAGTTTCTCTTGAAAGAAGTGAATGGGAGGAAAGTAGAACTTGATGAGGTAACTGTACCTGCTCCCTTATTGGAAAGTAGTTCATCACAGAAATCTGTTCCTGTGACTACTACACCAATCAGTGAGGAAGCTAATGATGATGATCATGTAAACTTCAGATCAAGTTACTACCGAACCTTGTAGGTAAACTAGAGTGAGATCTGCACCAGAGTGGTACGGTAATCCTGTTCTGGAGGTCATGTTACTTGACCATGACGAGCCTATGAACTATGAGGAAGCGATGATGAGCCCAGATTCCGCGAAATGGCTTGAGGCCATGAAATCTGAGATGAGATCCATGTATGAGAACAAAGTATGGACTTTGATTGACTTGCCCATTGATCGGCGAGCCATTGAGATTAAATGGATCTTCAAGAGGAAGACGGACGCTGATAGTACTGTTACTGTCTAAAAAGCTAGAATTGTCGCAAAAAGGTTTTCGACAAGTTCAAGGTGTTGACTACGATGAGAGTTTCTCACTCGTATCTATGCTTAAGTCTGTCCGAATCATGTTAGCAATTGCCGCATTTTATGAAATCTGGCAAATGGATAAACAAAACTGCATTCCTTAATGGATTTATTAAAGAAGAGTTGTATATGATGCAACCAGAAGGTTTTGTCAGTCCTAAATGTACTAACAAAATATGCAAGCTCCAGCGATCCATCTATGGACTGGTGCAAGCATCGTGGAGTTGGAATATACGCTTTGATAAGTTGATCAAAGCATATAGTTTTATACAGACTTGCGGTGAAGCCTGTATTTACAAGAAAGTGAGTGGGAGCACTACAGTATTTCTGATAAGTATATGTGAATGACATATTGTTGATCGGAGATAATGTAGAATTATTCTGCAAAGCATAAAGGAGTGTTTGAAAGGAGTTTTTCAAAGAAATACCTCGGTGAAGCTGCTTACATATTGAGCATCAAGATCTATAGAGATAGATCAAGACACTTGATAAGTTTTTTCAATGAGTACATACCTTGACAAGATTTTGAAGTAGTTCAAAATGGAACAGTCAAAGAAGGAGTTCTTGCCAGTGTTACAAGGTGTGAAGTTGAGTAAGACTCAAAACCCGACCACGATAGAAGATAGAGAGAGAATGAAAGTCATTCCCTATGCCTCAGCCATAGGTTCTATAAAGTATGCCATGCTGTGTACCAGACCTATTGTATACCCTGCCCTGAGTTTGGCAAGGGAGTACAATAGTGATCTAGGAGTAGATCACTGGACATTGGTCAAAAATATCCTTAGTGGAATAAGGATATGTTTTTCGATTATGGAGGTGACAAAAGGTTCGTCGTAAAGGGTTACGTCGATGCAAGTTTTGACACTGATCCAGATGACTCAAAGTCTCAATCTGGATACATATTGAAAGTGGGAGCAATTAGCTAGAATAGCTTAGTGCAGAGCATTGTTGACATAGAAATTTGCAAAATACTTACGGATCTGAATGTGGCAGACCCGTTGACTAAATTTCTCTCACAAGCAAAACATGTTCACACCCAAGTACTCTTTGGGCGTTAATCACATAGCGATGTGAACTAGCTAGATTATTGAATCTAGTAAACCCTTTGGGTGTTGGTCACATGACGATGTGAACTATGGGTGTTAATCACATGGTGATGTGAACTATTGATGTTAAATCACATGACGATGTGAACTAGATTATTGACTCTAGTGCAAGTGGGAGACTGAAGGAAATATGCCCTAGAGGCAATAATAAAGTTATTATTTATTTCCTTATTTCATGATAAATGTTTATTATTCATGCTAGAATTGTATTAACCGGAAACATAATACATGTGTGAATACATAGACAAACAGAGTGTCACTAGTATGCCTCTACTTGACTAGCTCGTTGATCGAAGATGGTTATGTTTCCTAGCCATAGACATGAGTTGTCATTTGATTAACAGGATCACATCATTAGGAGAATTATGTGATTGACTTGACCCATTCCATTAGCTTAGCACTTGATTGTTTAGTTTGTTGCTATTGCTTTCTTCATAACTTATACATGTTCCTATGACTATGAGATTATGCAACTCCTATTTACTGGAGGAACACTTTGTGTGCTACCAAACGTCACAACGTAACTGGGTGATTATAAAGGTGCTCTACAGGTGTCTCCGAAGGTACTTGTTGGGTTGGCGTATTTCGAGATTAGGATTTGTCACTCCGATTGTTGGAGAGGTATCTCTGAGCCCTCTCAGTAATGCACATCACTTAAGCCTTGCAAGCATTGCAACTAATAAGTTAGTTGCGGGATGATGTATTACGGAACGAGTAAAAGAGACTTGCCGGTAACGAGATTGAACTAGGTATTGAGATACCGACAATCAAATCTCGGGCAAGTAACATACCGATGACAAAGGGAACAACGTATATTGTTATGCGGTCTGACCAATAAAGATCTTCATAGAATATGTGGGAGCCAATATGAGCATCCAGGTTCCGCTATTGATTATTGACCGAAGACGTGTCTCGGTCATGTCTACATAGTTCTCGAACCCGTAGGGTCCGCACGCTTAAGGTTTCGATGACAGTTATATTATGAGTTTATGAGTTTTGATGTACCGAAGGAGTTCGGAGTCCCAGATGAGATCGGGGACATGACGAGGAGTCTCGAAATGGTCGAGACATAAAGATCGATATATTGGACGACTATATTCGGACATCGGAAAGGTTCCGAGTGATTCGGGTATTTTTCGGAGTACCGGAGAGTTACGGGAATTCGCCGGGGAGTATATGGGCCTTATTGGGCCATACGGGAATAGAGGAGAGAGGCCAAAAGGAAGGAGGCGCGCACCCCCCCTCTGGTCCGAATTGGACAAGGGGTGCAGCCCACTTTTCCTTGTTCCTCTCCCCCTCTTTCCTTCTCTCCTACTCCAACAAGGGAAGGAGGAGTCCTACTCCCGGTGGGAGTAGGACTCCCCCCTTGGCGCGCCCTCCTCCTAGGCCGACCGCCTCCCTCCCTTGATCCTTTATATACGGGGGCAGGGGGCACCCCATGTTGGGGAACGTAGCAGAAATTCAAAAATTTTCCTACGTAACACCAAGATCTATCTATGGAGAGACCAGCAACGAGTAGAAAGGAGAGTGCATCTACATACCCTTGTAGATCGCTAAGCGGAAGCGTTCAAGTGAACGGGGTTGATGGAGTCGTACTCGTCGTGATTCAGATCACCGATGATCCTAGTGCCGAACGGACGGCACCTCCGCGTTCAACACACGTACAGCTCGACGATGTCTCCCACGCCTTGATCCAGCAAGGAGAGAGGGAGAGGTTGAGGAAGACTCCATCCAGCAGCAGCACAATGACGTGGTGGTGATGGAGGAGCGTGGCAATCCTACAGGGCTTCGCCAAGCACCTACGGGAGAGGAGGAGGTGTCACGGGAGGGAGGGAGGCGCCAAGGGCTCAGGTACGGATGCCCTCCCTCCCCTCCACTATATATAGGGGCAGGGGAGAGGGGGGAGGCGCAGCCTTGCCCCCTCCTCCAAGGAAGGGGTGCGGCTAAGAGGGGGGGAGGAGTCCATCCTCCCCAAGGCACCTCGGAGGTGCCTTCCCCCTTTAGGACTCTCCCTTTTTTCCTATATCTTGGCGCATGGGCCTCTAGGGGCTGGTGCCCTTGGCCCATGTAGGCCAAGGCGCACCCCCTACAGCCCATGTGGCCCCCGGGGCAGGTGGCCCCACCCGGTGGGCCCCCGGGACCCTTCCGGTGGTCCCGGTACAATACCGATGACCCCGAAACTTGTCCCGATGGCCGAAACAGGACTTCCTATATATAAATCTTTACCTCCGGACCATTCCGGAGCTCCTCGTGACGTCCGGGATCTCATCCGGGACTCCGAACAACATTCGGTAACCACATACAAACTTCCTTTATAACCCTAGCGTCATCGAACCTTAAGTGTGTAGACCCTACGGGTTCGGGAGACATGTAGACATGACCGAGATGTTCTCCGGTCAATAACCAACAGCGGGATCTGGATACCCATGTTGGCTCCCACATGTTCCACGATGATCTCATCGGATGAACCACGATGTCAAGGACTCAATCAATCCCGTATACAATTCCCTTTGTCTAGCGGTATGGTACTTGCCCGAGATTCGATCGTCGGTATACCGATACCTTGTTCAATCTCGTTACCGGCAAGTCTCTTTACTCGTTCCGTAACACATCATCCCGTGATCAACCCCTTGGTCACATTGTGCACATTATGATGATGTCCTACCGAGTGGGCCCAGAGATACCTCTCCGTTTACACGGAGTGACAAAATCCCAATCTCGATTCGTGCCAACCCAACAGACACTTTCAGAGATACCCGTAGTGTACCTTTATAGCCACCCAGTTACGTTGTGACGTTTGGCACACCCAAAGCACTTCTACGGTATCCGGGAGTTGCACAATCTCATAGTCTAAGGAAATGATACTTGACATTAGAAAAGCTTTAGCATACGAACTACATGATCTTGTGCTAGGCTTAGGATTGGGTCTTGTCCATCACATCATTCTCCTAATGATGTGATCCCGTTATCAACGACATCCAATGTCCATGGTCAGGAAACCGTAACCATCTATTGATTAACGAGCTAGTCAACTAGAGGCTTACTAGGGACATGGTGTTGTCTATGTATCCACACATGTATCTGAGTTTCCTATCAATACAATTCTAGCATGGATAATAAACGATTATCATGAACAAGGAAATATAATAATAATCAATTTATTATTGCCTCTAGGGCATATTTCCAACAGTCTCCCACTTGCACTAGAGTCAATAATCTAGTTCACATCGATATGTGATTAACACTCAAGGTCACATCCCCATGTGACTAACACCCAAAGAGTTTACTAGAGTCAATAATCTAGTTCACATTTACCATGTGATTAACACTCGATGAGTTCTGGGTTTGATCATGTTATGCTTGTGAGAGAGGTTATAGTCGACGGGTCTGAACCTTTCAGATCCGTGTGTGCTTTACAAATCTCTATGTCATCTCCTAGATGCAGCTACCACATTCTATTTGGAGCTATTCCAAATAACTGTTCTACTTGGAGCTATTCTAAATTGTTGCTCCATTATACGTATCCGGTATCTCTACTCGAGCTATCCGGATAGGTGTTAAGCTTGCATCGACGTAACCCTTTATGACGAACTCTTTTACCACCTCCATAATTGAGAAAATTCCTTAGTCCACTAGTTACTAAGGATAACTTTGACCGCTGTCCTGTGATCCATTCTTGGATCACTCTTGTACCCCTTGACTGACTCATGGTAAAGCACACTTCAGGTGCGGTACACAGCATAGCATAGTGTAGAGCCTATGTCTTATGCATAGGGGACGACCTTAGTCCTTTCTCTCTATTCTGCCATGGTCGAGCTTTAAGTCTTAACTTCATACCTTACAACTCAGGCAAGAACTCCTTCTTTGACTGATACATCTTGGACACCTTCAAGATCACGTCAAGGCATGTGCTCATTTGAAAGTACTATTAAGCGTTTTGATCTATCCTTATAGATCTTGATGCTCAATGTTCAAGTAGCTTAATCCAGTTTTTCCATTGAAAACACTTTACAAATAACCCTATATGCTTTCCAGAAATTCTACGTCATTTCTGATCATTGATATGTCAACAACATATACTCATCAGAAATTCTATAGTGCTCCCACTCACTTCTTTGGAAATATAAGTTTCTCATAAACTTTGTATACACCCAAAATCTTTGATCATCATCAAAACATACATTCCAACTCCGAGATGCTCACTCCAGTCCTCAGAAGGATTGCTGGAGCTTTGCATACTTATTAGCATATTTCAGGATAGACAAAACCTTCCGGTTGTATCACATACAACCTTTCCTCAAGAATCATCGAGGAAACAATGTTTTGACATCCTATCTGCAAGATTTCATAAATAATGCAGTAATTGCTAATATAATTCCAACAGACTCTTAGCATCGCTACGAGTGAGAAAGTCTCATCGTAGTCAACTCCTTGAACTTGTCGAAAAACATCTTAACGACAAGTCGAGCTTTCTCAATGGTGACACTTACCATCATTGTCTGTCTTCCTTTCAAAATCCATATGTACCTAACAGCCTTACGACCATCAAGTAGTTCTTCCAAAGTCTACACTTTGTTTTCATACATGGATCCTCTCTCGGGTTTTATGGCCTTGAGCCATTTATCGGAATCCGGGCCCACCATCGCTTCTCCATAGATCGTAGGTTCATTGTTGTCTAGCAACATGACTTCCAAGACAGGATTACTGTACCACTCTGAAGTAGTACGTATCCTTGTCACCCTACGAGGTTCGGTAGTGACTTGATCCGAAACTTCATGATCACTATCATAAGCTTCCACTTCAATTGGTGTAGGTGCCACAGGAACAACTTCCTGTGCCCTGCTACACATTGGTTGAAGTGATGGTTCAATAACCTCATCAAGTCTCCACCATCCTCCCACTCAATTCTTTTCGAGAGAAACTTTTTCCTCGAGAAAGGACCCGATTCTAGAAACAATCCCTTATTGCTTTCGAATCTGAGACAGGAGGTATACCCAACTGTTTTGGGTGTCCTATGAAGATGTATTTTATCCGCTTTGGGTTCGAGCTTATCAATCCTGAAACTTTTTCACATAAGCGTCACAGCCCCAAACCTTTAAAAAAACGACAACTTAGGTTTCTCCAAACGGTGTCGTCTCAACGGAATTACGTGGTGCCCTATTTAAAGTGAATGTGGTTGTCTCTAATGCCTAACCCATGAACGATAGTGGTAATTCGATAAGAGACATCATGGTATGCACCGTATCCAATAGGGTGCAACTATGACGTTTGGACACACCATCACACTATGGTGTTCCAGGCTGTATCAGTTGTGAAACAATTTCCACAATGTCTTAATTCTGTGCCAAACTCGTGATTCAGATATTCATCTCTATGATCATATCATAGATCTTTTATCCTCTTGTCACGACGATCTTTCAACTTCACACTGAAATTACTTGAACCTTTCAATAATTCAGACTCGTGATTCATCAAGTAAATATACTCAACATCTACTCGAATCATCTGTGAAGTAAGAACATAACGATATTCACTGCATGCCTCAGCACTCATTGGACTGCACACATCAAAATGTGTTACTTCCAACAAGTTGCTATCTTGTTCCATCTTACTGAAAACGAGGCTTTTCAGTCATCTTGCCCATGTGGTATGATTTGCATGTCCCAAGTGATTCAAAATCAAGTGAGTCCAAACGATCCATCTGCATGGAGTTTCTTCATGCGTATACACCAATAGACATGGTTCGCATGTCTCAAACTTTTCTAAAACGAGTGAGTCCAAAGATCCATCAACATGGAGCTTCTTCATGCGTTTTATGCCACTATGACTTACATGGCAGTGCCACAAGTAGGTGGTATTATCATTACTATCTTTTGGCATGAACATGTGTATCACTACGATCGAGATTTAATAAACCATTCCTTTAGGTGCAAGAGCACTTATTCCGGTTTAATACTAATCTTGATGGTAGAGGGAGCGTGCGATGTTAGATCATATCAAGCTTGGAAAAACTTATCGTCAGCTCACCTTTAGCTAGTCTCCGTTTCCTTCCGTAGCCTTTTGTTTCGAGTTACTAACACTTAGCAACCGAACCGGTATCTAATACCCTGGTGCTACTAGGAGTACTAGCAAAGTACACATTAACACAATGTATATCCAATATACTTCTATCGACCTTGCCAGCCTTCTTATCTACCAAGTATCTAGGGTAATTCTGCTCTAGTGGTTGTTCCCCTTATTACAGAAGCACTTAGTCTCGGGTTTGGGTTTTACCTTGGGTTTCTTCACTAGAGCAGCAGCTGATTTGCCGTTTCATGAAGTATCCCTTCTTGCCCTTGCCCTTCTTGAAACTAGTGGTTTCACCAACCATCAACAATTGATGCTCCTTCTTGATTTCTACTTTCGCGGTGTCAAACATCGCGAATACCTGAAGGATCATCATATCTATCCCTGATATGTTATAGTTCATCACGAAGCTCTAACAGCTTGGTGGCAATGACTTTGGAGAACCATCACCGTCTTATCTGGAAGATCAACTCCCACTCGATCCAAATGATTGTTGTACTCAGACAATCTGAGCATAAGCTCAACAATTGAGCTTTTCTCCTTAGTTTGCAGGTTAAGAAAGTCATCGGAGGTCTTATACCTCTTGACATGGGCACGAGCCTGAAATCCCAATTTCAGCCCTCAAAACATCTCATATGTTTCGCGATGTTTCAAAAACGTCTTTGGTGCCTCAACTCTAAACCGTTTCACTGAACTATCACGTAGTTATCAAAACGTGTACAAACGACGTTTGGGGTTTAGCACACTGAGCGGTGCATTAAGGACATAAGCCTTCTATGAAGCAATGAGGACAATCCTCAGTTTACGGACCTAGTCCGCATAATTGCTACTATCAACTTTCAAAACATATCTAAACAGTAGAACTATAGCGTGAGCTACGACATAATTTGCAAAATCCTTTTGACTATGTTCAGGATAATTAAGTTCATCTTATGAACTCCCACTCAGATAGACATCCCTCTAGTCATCTAAGTGATTACATGATCCGAGTCAAACTAGGCCGTGTCCGATCATCACGTGAGACGGACTAGTCATCATCGGTGAACATCTTCATGTTGATCGTATCTTCTATACGACTCATGCTCGACCTTTCGGTCTCCGTGTTCCGAGGCCATGTCTGTACATGCTAGGCTCGTCAAGTTAACCCTAAGTGTTTCGCGTGTGTTCCGAGGCCATGTCTGTACATGCTAGGCTCGTCAACACCCGTTGTATTTGAACGTCTGAATAAAACACCCGATCATCACGTGATGTTTTGAAACAGCGAAATGTCGCAACGGTGCACAGTTAGGGGAGAACACTTCTTGAAATTGTGGTAAGGGATCATCTTATTTACTACCGTCGTACTAAGCAAATAAGATGTATAAACATGATAAACATCACATGCAATCAAATAGTGACATGATATGGCCATCATCACTTTGCTCCTTTTGATCTCCATCTTCGGGGCTCCATGATCATCATCGTCACCGGCATGACACCATGATCTCCATCATCATGATCTCCATCATCGTGTCTTCATGAAGTTGCCTCGCCAACTATTACTTCTACTACTATGGCTAACGGTTAGCAATAAAGTAAAGTAATTACATGACGTTTAAGTTGACACGCAGGTCACAAATAAATAAAGACAACTCCTATGGCTCCTGCCGGTTGTCATACTCATCGACATGCAAGTCGTGATTCCTATTACAAGAACATGATCAATCTCATACATCACATATATCATTCATCACATCCTTTTTGGCCATATCACATCACAGCATACCCTGCAAAAACAAGTTAGACGTCCTCTAATTGTTGTTTGCATGTTTTACGTGGCTGCTATGGGTTTCTAGCAAGAACGTTTCTTACCTACGCATGAACCACAACGTGATATGCCAATTGCTATTTACCCTTCATAAGGACCCTTTTCATCGAATCCGATCCGACTAAAGTGGGAGAGACAGACACCCGCCAGCCACCTTATGCAACTAGTGCATGTTTGTCGGTGGAACCGGTCTCACGTAAGCGTACGTGTAAGGTTGGTCCGGGCCGCTTCATCCCACGATGCCGCCGAATCAAGATAAGACTAGTAACGGCAAGCATATTGAACAATATCGACGCCCACAACTACTTTGTGTTCTACTCGTGCAAAGAATCTACGCAATAGACCTAGCTCATGATGCCACTGTTGGGGAACGTAGCAGAAATTCAAAAATTTTCCTACGTAACACCAAGATCTATCTATGGAGAGACCAGCAACGAGTAGAAAGAGAGTGCATCTACATACCCTTGTAGATCGCTAAGCGGAAGCGTTCAAGTGAACGGGGTTGATGGAGTCGTACTCGTCGTGATTCAGATCACCGATGATCCTAGTGCCGAACGGACGGCACCTCCGCGTTCAACACACGTACAGCTCGACGATGTCTCCCACGCCTTGATCCAGCAAGGAGAGAGGGAGAGGTTGAGGAAGACTCCATCCAGCAGCAGCACAACGGCGTGGTGGTGATGGAGGAGCGTGGCAATCATGCAGGGCTTCGCCAAGCACCTACGGGAGAGGAGGAGGTGTCACGGGAGGGAGGGAGGCGCCAAGGGCTCAGGTATGGATGCCCTCCCTCCCCTCCACTATATATAGGGGCAGGGGAGAGGGGGGAGGCGCAGCCTTGCCCCTTCCTCCAAGGAAGGGGTGCGGCTAAGAGGGGGGGAGGAGTCCATCCTCCCCAAGGCACCTCGGAGGTGCCTTCCCCCTTTAGGACTCTCCCCTTTTTCCTATATCTTGGCGCATGGGCCTCTAGGGGCTGGTGCCCTTGGCCCATGTAGGCCAAGGCGCACCCCCTACAGCCCATGTGGCCCCCCGGGACCCTTCTGGTGGTCCCGGTACAATACCGATGACCCCGAAACTTGTCCCGATGGCCGAAACAGGACTTCCTATATATAAATCTTTACCTCCGGACCATTCCGGAACTCCTCGTGACGTCCGGGATCTCATCCGGGACTCCGAACAACATTCGGTAACCACATACAAGCTTCCTTTATAACCCTAGCGTCATCGAACCTTAAGTGTGTAGACCCTACGGGTTCGGGAGACATGTAGTCATGACCGAGATGTTCTCCGGTCAATAACCAACAGCGGGATCTGGATACCCATGTTGGCTCCCACATGTTCCACGATGATCTCATCAGATGAACCACGATGTCAAGGACTCAATCAATCCCGTATACAATTCCCTTTGTCTAGCGGTATGGTACTTGCCCGAGATTCGATCGTCGATATACCGATACCTTGTTCAATCTCGTTACCGGCAAGTCTCTTTACTCGTTCCGTAACACATCATCCCGTGATCAACCCCTTGGTCACATTGTGCACATTATGATGATGTCCTACCGAGTGGGCCCAGAGATACCTCTCCGTTTACACGGAGTGACAAAATCCCAATCTCGATTCGTGCCAACCCAACAGACACTTTCAGAGATACCCGTAGTGTACCTTTATAGCCACCCAGTTACGTTGTGACGTTTGGCACACCCAAAGCACTCCTACGGTATCCGGGAGTTGCACAATCTCATGGTCTAAGGAAATGATACTTGACATTAGAAAAGCTTTAGCATACGAACTACATGATCTTGTGCTAGGCTTAGGATTGGGTCTTGTCCATCACATCATTCTCCTAATGATGTGATCCCGTTATCAACGACATCCAATGTCCATGGTCAGGAAACCGTAACCATCTATTGATTAACGAGCTAGTCAACTAGAGGCTTACTAGGGACATGGTGTTGTCTATGTATCCACACATGTATCTGAGTTTCCTATCAATACAATTCTAGCATGGATAATAAACGATTATCATGAACACGGAAATATAATAATAATCAATTTATTATTGCCTCTAGGGCATATTTCCAACACCCCAAAGAGACAACAATTGATCATTGATCTCTTAGCCGTGTGCGGTGCCCCCCTCCTCCATAGTCCTCGATAATATTGTAGTGGTGCTTAGGCGAAGCCCTGCGACAGTAGAACATCAAGATCGTCACCACACCGTCGTGCTGACGGAACTCTTCCCCGACATTCTGCTGGATCGCAGTCCGGGGATCGTCATCGAGCTGAACGTGTGCTAGAACTTAGAGGTGCCGTAGTTTCGGTGATTGATCAGTCGGGCCGTGAAGACGTACGACTACATCAACCGCGTTGTGCTAACGCTTCCGCTTTCGGTCTACGAGGGTACATAGACAACACTCTCCCCTCTCGTTGCTATGAATCACCATGATCTTGCGTGTGCGTAGGAAATTTTTTGAAATTGCTACGTTCCCCAACACCTAGCTCCACATATTTCTACACCGTGCATATATACGTTCACCTGGCAATCGCTTTACCCAACTTTTGGAGTTATTTGACACCGCTGGTTGCCGATCACCTCCTGCTGCATGGTAAGAACTTGCCAGACTTTGATTTTTTCTCTACTGTGAGCATTTTATCACCACATCCCAGTAGTTCATAGGAACGGATTTTGTTTCCTGTTTCTACTAATCATGGCAGGTTCCAAAATCGATTGGGCTTCATCGATTGTGGGAGACGTGCCATCACCTCAGACAATACAGCCACCATCACAAGAGGTACAAAGACGTCAGAATACGCACAAACAGGTTCTTGTTTCCATGCCACCTTTTAATGGTCATTTTAAGCCTGATTTATATATTGAATGAGAGTTCGAAATAAATGCTATATTTGATTCCCATAATTTTCCCGAATGTTAAAAAGTTAAGCTCGCAGTTGGTACATTCACTGGTTTTGCTACTGTTTTGTGGAGTAATGTAACGCCCTCGATGCGGCTATAGCTCCCACGTGTCGAGGCACGACTTAGAGACATAACCGCATTGAAATCAATGTCGCAAGTCAGGCAATCATTACAACATCCCATGTAATATACAATAAAAGGGGGAGAACATAGTTGGCTTACACTCGCCACGTCACATCAAAGTACATAAATAACATCCATCATACAAACACTCATGGCCCGACTACGGCGCCAAAATAGAAGAAACCCAACATGCGACAAGGTCCCAATCAAACCCCAACTAGGCACCACTACTAATCATCAGGAAAAGACACGTAGTAACACTGAGAGTCCTCGTCGAACTCCCACTTGAGCTCGTACTCGTCACCTGGAGCGGAATCACCTGGACCTGCATCTGGAGTTATAGTATCTGTGAGCCACAGGGACTCAGCAATCTCGCACCCTCGCGATCAAGACTATTTAAGCTTATAGGAAGGGTAAGGCAAATATATATGTGGAGCTGCAGCAAGCGACTAGCATATATGGTGGCTATCTTATTCGCAAAAGAGAGCGAGAAGAGGAGGCAAAGCACGAGCGAGAAACGAGAGGGTAACCTGCACAAACATTACTCCAACACCGTGTCCACTTCCCGGACTCCGCCAAGAAGAGGCCATCACGGTAACACACTCAGTTGATTCATTTTAATTAATTAAGGTTCAAGTTATCTACAACCGGACATTAACAAATTCCCATCTGCCCATAACCGCGGGCACGGCTTTCGAAAGTTCAATCCCTGCAGGGGAGTCCCAACTTAGCCCATGACAAGCTCTCACGGTCAACGAAGGAATAGACCTCCTCCCAAGACGTTCCGATCAGACTCGGTATCTCGGTAATTCAAGACACTTCGACAGGTTAAAACAAATCCAGCAACACCGCCCGAATGTGCCGACAAATCCCGATAGGAGCTGCACATATCTCTTTCTCAGGGCACACTCAGATGAACACTAC
>NC_041390.1:209466558-209472883 GCF_002162155.2 Triticum dicoccoides | reverse complement strand
CCCGCGGGCTCCGGAAACCCGAGGGAAAAAGAGGCTAGGTGGCAAATGGTAAGACCAAGGTTGGGCATTGCTGGAAAAGCTTTAATCAAGGCGAACTATCAAGGGGTTCCCATTATAACCCAACCGCGTAAGGAACGCAAAATCCGGGAACATAACACCGACATGACGGAAACTAGGGCGGCAAGAGTGGAACAAAACACTAGGCGAGAGGCCGAGCCTTCCACCCTTTACCATGTATATAGATGCATTAAGATAACATGGCAATGTAATGATATCCCAACAAGTAAATAAATGATGTTCCAACAAGGAACGGCCTCCAATCTTCACCTGCAACTAGCAACGCTATAAGAGGGGCTGAGCAAAGCGGTAACATAGCCAATCAATGGTTTGCTAGGACATGGTGGGTTAGAGTTTCAACATGGCAATTGGGAGGCTGACAAGCAAAAGGTAGGCATCGTAGCATTGGCATAGCAAAGAGCGAGCAAACTAGCATAGCAAAGATAGTAGTGATTTCGAGGGTATGATCATCTTGCCTGCACAGTTGTCAGAGTTGACTGGATTCTCACAAGCAAACTCAATGGGCTCCTCGGTAGCGAACTCGTCTCCCGGCTCTACCCAAATAAGACAAACAAGCAACAAGGATACAATCAACCACGTGCAAGACCAAGCAATATGATGAAACGATGATATGCTATGCGGGATGCGATGCAGGATGCAAAAATGCAAGATATGACAGGAAATGCATGAACCTGGCCTCAACTTGGAATTCTAAGGGTGCCACTAGAAATATGAGATGAAATCTCTTGAAAACGATATAAAGATCATCGGAATCGGAGTTACGGTTTGGAAATGGCAAGCGTTTTAAGAATGACACCGGTCTGCGATTTACAACAAGTAGGCATCTAAATGCAATGAGATGAACATGCTACAGCCACCAAACATGACAACAAAATACATGGCAGGGATGCACACAATATGCTTAACAAAAGACTAGCACTGAGCTACAGCCAATTCATCCATTATGAGGTTCAAACAAGCATGGCAAACACGCAAATGCAAAACAGATTCCAGACTTAGTGAAATTAACACTTGTCTGAAATTTCAGATCACGAAGCCCTCTTCGGAGCAGCAAAACAACATGATACATGACCTGATTAAGACAAGTAAGAAGATGGCATGGAGCTACTCAACAAGCTTAACAAAAGTCCCAAAGTGACCTGGGGTCAAAAGGGATCACAAAATATACTAACAAGCACATGAACATAGCTCAAACACAATCAGTTTTCAGACTTAGTGAAAACTGAGACATGCTGAAATATAACTCACGAAGGCATGTAAACAAGCTCGATGCACTCACCACGGTGCAAGTCATGGAAAGGCAAGCATACATTCATTAATAAGGCACAAAATACAAGCTAGACATGGCAAGAACAATGGCATGGCATGCACGGATCAACTACAACAACGCCGGCAAAATCGCAAACGAGTTGACGATCTGCCCAGATTCACAACAAAGCAAAAGTAGAGCTCGATTGACTCAAGCTAGGGTGCTCCATAATTGCAAACAAAGACATGGGTGGATAGAGCATAACATGATTAACAAAACTCCCTTACTGATCATCCTCAAGAGAGGCACGGATCACTAGGAAACAAGCTGAACACATGGCATCATGAACTAAATAATCCCAGACTTAGTGAAAACTACTAAGTCCCTGAAAACTGATTTCCCGGGTGCCTCACTTTGCAAGCTTGCACAAGTCACCACACACATACTAAAAATGCATGGGTTGCACCACTGGAAAGAAGACAAAATCCTTAACAAAACATATGAAGGACTCACAGGCATAGCATGCACACAATAATCATGGCAAAAATGACAAAAGTCTAAGATGAACTAGCAGATCTGGCAATTAACTCACGAAGCCTTCTTCTAACAGCATTTTGGGCATCAAGATGACCTCAAATGAAAATGATGCAATGGAATGAAATGATGTACTCGTCGAGACGAACATTCTGATATACTATATGTCCAAAACGGAGCTACGGATGCAAAGTTACGGGGCCTCGAACAGGAGCATATGAAGTGAAATTCCTGGGACTTAGCAAAAAAAATCAACCTCTCGGATCAGATCTAGGGTTTCGCACAGAAACCGAGGCACGACGCTGCACTATAGCCGTTCGAGGTTCACCGAAAGAAAAAAGGGCGCGGCGGCCGGAGCTCTCGCCGGAGAGGCGCCGGGGAAGTCGGAGGAGGCCCGGGTCGGGCGGATCCGGCGCCGGAGGACCCGCCGGCGACGAGGGCAGCCGCGGCGAGGGCGGACGGCGAGGCGGCAGCCGCGGGCTGGCGAGGCGGGAGCCGTGGCGAGGGGCGGCCGGCAAGGCGGCAGCCCCGGGCTGGTGACGGCGGAGGGCGCCAGCGACGAGCTCGCGCGCGGCTCGGGAGGAGGAGGGCGCGGGGGCGCGCGTGGGCCGGGAGGGCCCGTCCCGGGCCCCACGGGCTGGCAGCGGCGGCGATGTGGGCCTGAGGCGCGGGGCGAATGAGGGGGCGCCACGTTTCGGCGGACATCGGGGCGGACAAAGTCCGTCGGTGGGACTTGTGTCCGGCGCGCGCGAGGTGTCGAATCTAGGGTTTCGGGGGGAAGAAGAAGAAGAAAAAGGGGGGGGGGGTCTATTTATAGGCATAAGTGGAGCTAGGAGAGTCCAAATGAGGTGCGGTTTTCGGCCATGCGATCGTGATCGAACGCTCTAGGACATGGAGCAGAGTTTGGTGGGTTTTGGGCCAAAATGGAGGGATGTTGGGCTGCAACACACACGAGGCCTTTTCGGTCCCTCGGTTAACCGTTGGAGTATCAAACGAAGTCCAAATGATACGAAACTTGACAGGCGGTCTACCGGTAGTAAACCAAGGCCGCATGACAAGTCTCGGTCCAATCCGGAAATGTTTAATCCCCACACACGAAAGAAAGCTAGAAATGACCACCGGAGGAGAACGAAGCGCCGGAATGCAAAACGGACAACGGGGAAATGCTCGAATGCATGAGACGAACATGTATGCAAATGCAATGCACATGATGACATGATATGAGATGCATGACAAAGGCAACAACACATGGAGACAAAGACCCGAACCCTAGAAATAAATATAACTTAACGCCGGAAACGGCAAGAGTTGGAGTACAAAAAGGGAAAGTTACACCCGGGGTGTTACAACACTCCACCACTACGAAAAGATCTCGTCCCGAGATCTAGGACTGAAAGAACTCCGGGTACTCAGAACGAAGGTGATCCTCACGTTCCCAGGTAGCTTCAAGGTCGGAATGGTGTGACCACTTGACTTTGAGAAATTTGATTGACTTGTTGCGAGTCTTGCGTTCAGTCTCTTCAAGAATAGCAACTGGGTGCTCACGATAGGACAGATCTTCTTGGAGCTCAATGTCCTCGAAGTTGACGGTGCGGTCAGGAGTCTTGAAGCACTTTTGAAGCTGAGAGACATGGAACACCTCATGAACATTTGCAAAGTTTGAAGGAAGCTCGAGTTGATAGGCGAGGTCGCCTCTCTTGCTGACAATCTTGAAAGGTCCCACGTATCTAGGGGCAAGCTTCCCTTTGATACCGAAGCGACGAGTACCTTTCATAGGAGAGACACGGAGGTAAACATGATCTCCGATCTCAAAAGCCAAATCACGGTGCTTACTATCATAGTAACTCTTCTGGCGGGATTGGGCTGCTTTGAGGTTATCACGAATGACTTTGCACATTTCTTCTGCTTATGTGATTAAGTCATTACCCAAAAGCTGACGTTCACTGGTTTCAGACCAGTTGAGAGGGGTACGACACTTCCTGCCATACAGAATTTCAAATGGGGCCTTGCCCGAACTTGCTTGAAAACTGTTGTTATAGGAGAATTCAGCATAAGGAAGACAATCCTCCCACTTCATGCCGAAGGAGATCACACAAGCCCTGAGCATATCTTCAAGAATCTGGTTGACACGCTCGACTTGACCGCTTGTTTGGGGATGGAAAGCAGTGCTGAAGCGGATGTTAGTGCCCATGGCCTTCTGAAAATAATCCCAAAACTTCGAGGTAAAGATGCTGCCACGGTCTGAAGATATCACTTGAGGAATACCGTGTAGAGAGACAATGCGAGAGGTATAGAGTTCCGCCAATTGAGCTGCAACAATCGACTCTTTGATAGGCAGAAAATGAGCCACTTTGGTGAGTTTGTCGATGACAACAAATATAGCATCATTGCCACGCTTGGACTTTGGAAACCCAGTCACGAAGTCCATTTCAATGTGGTCAAACTTCCATTCTGGAATGGCAAGAGGTTGGAGGAGACCTGCTGGCCTCTGGTGTTCTGCCTTCACTCTTCTGCAGACATCACATTCATTCATGAATTGAGCGATCTCGCGCTTCATTCGAGTCCACCAATAAGCTTGCTTAAGGTCCTGATACATCTTCGTGCTCCCAGGGTGGATGGAGAGGAGAGAATTGTGAGCCTCGTTCATGATCACTTTACGAAGTTCACCCTTGGGCACAACAATACGATCCTCGAAGAAGAGAGTGTCCTTGTCATCAAGGCGGTAGCACTTGTACTTGGACTGACTCTTGGCAATCCCAATCTTCACCTTTTTCACCATAGCATCAAGAAGCTGGGCTTGGCGAATCTGGTCTTCTAAGGTAGGAGAGACTTGAAGGTTGGCGAGTAAACCTTGAGGAACAACTTGCAGATTAAGTTTGCGGAAAGCTTCACAAAGCTCGGGTTGATAAGGCTTGAGAATCAGACTGTTGCAGTAGGCCTTTCTGCTCAAAGCGTCAGCAATCACATTAGCCTTGCCTGGAGTATACTCAATACTCGAATTATACTCTTGAATCATTTCGACCCATCGAGTTTGCCTGAGGTTGAGATTAGGCTGAGTGAAGATGTACTTGAGACTCTTGTGATCAGTGAAAATGTCCACTTTTCTTCCCAATAGAAGATGTCTCCAAGTCAAAAGAGCATGCACAACTGCCGCCAACTCGAGATCATGAGTGGGCTAGTTCTTCTCATTAGGCTTCAACTGGCGAGATGTATAAGCAACAACTTTCTTCTCTTGCATCAATACTGCGCCAAGACCTTGGAGAGAGGCATCACAAAAGATCTCGTACGATTTGGATTCATCAGGCAGAGTCAGAATTGGAGCAGTGATCAATTTCTCTTTCAAAGTGTTGAAAGAAATGTCACACTCCGAAGACCAAACGTACTTGACGTGCTTCTGAAGAAGATTTGAGAGAGGCTTCGCGATCTTAGAAAAGTTTTCAACGAATCTCCTGCAATAGCTTGCGAGACCGAGGAAACTGCGGAGTTGCTTCACGTTCCGAGGAGGTTCCCAATTCACAATTGCAGACACCTTCTCGGGATTCACGGAAATGCCCTTGCCAGAGATGATATGACCAAGATAAAGAACCTCATCGAGCCAAAATTCACACTTGGAGAACTTGGCGTAGAACTGATGTTCTCTGAGCTTATCGAGAACCAAACGCAAGTGCTTGGCATGATCTTCCTTGTTCTTGGAGAAAACCAGAATGTCGTCGAGATAGACCAAAACGAAGTTCATCATGCGAGAGAACGTCGGAGGAGCGTTGGCGAGGCCAAAAGACATGACAGTGTATTCATATGAGCCAAAGCTTGTTCTGAATGCTGTCTTGGGAATATCTTCTTCACGAATGCGAATCTGGTGATAACCCATACGGAGATCAAGCTTGGAGAATACTTGGGCACCTTTGAGTTGTTCGAACAGCTCATTGATGTTGGGAAGTGGGTATTTGTTCTTGATGGTCTTCTTGTTCACTGGACGGTAATCAACACAAAGTCGGTCCGTTCAATCCTTCTTCTTCACAAAAAGAACACCACAACCCCACGGAGAAGAACTAGGCCGGATGAGACCCATTCTTTCTTGCTCATCGAGTTGCTTCTTCAGCTCCTTCAACTCTTCGGGTCCGAGCTTGTAAGGACGTTTGCACACAGGTTCCGTGCCAGGCTCAAGTTCAATAACGAATTCAACTGGCCGGTGCGGAGGCATTCCTGGGAGCTCTTCTGGAAAGACGTCTTGATATTCGCAAACGACTAGAATTTGTGAAATAGCGTCCAATTCACCCTTCTCATTGAGAGAAAACAGACGGATAGTATCATCACGAGCGGCAAAGACAATTACATCCTCAGACGAATGAGTCAATTGAATCTGCCTGGCTGCACAATCAAGCCGAGCCTTGTGCTTAGAAAGCCAATCCATTCCGAGAATAAGATCAATATCCGAGTTACCAAGGGTTTCGGGGGGAAGAAGAA
>NC_041390.1:209438820-209466345 GCF_002162155.2 Triticum dicoccoides | reverse complement strand
ATTTAGAGGCATAAGTGGAGCTAGGAGAGTCCAAATGAGGTGCGGTTTTCAGCCACGCGATCGTGATCGAACGCTCTAGGAAATGGAGCAGAGTTTGGTGGGTTTTGGGACAAAATGGAGGGGTGTTGGGCTGCAACACACACGAGGCCTTTTCGGTCCCTCGGTTAACCGTTGGAGTATCAAACGAAGTCCAAATGATATGAAACTTGACAGACGGTCTACCGGTAGTAAACCAAGGCCGCATGACAAGTCTCGGTCCAATCCGGAAATGTTTAATCCCCACACATGAAAGAAAGCTAGAAATGACCACCGGAGGAGAACGAAGCGCCGGAATGCAAAACGGACAACGGGGAAAATGCTCAAATGCATGAGACGAACATGTATGCAAATGCAATGCACATGATGACATGATATGAGATGCATGACAAAGGCAACAACACACAGAGACAAAGACCCGAACCCGAGAAATAAATATAACTTAACGCCGGAAACGACAAGAGTTGGAGTACAAAAAGGGAAAGTTACATCCGGGGTGTTACAAGTAAACATTGTCGGTTATACCCTGATTATGTACCTAATACTTGGGATGATTTAAAACTTGTCATGAGAGATAGATTTATCGATGTATATTATAGTCGTGGCATGATTAAAAAACTACAACATTTAGAACAAGATAGTGACACCGTAACAAAATATTATGATGATTTACAAACTACCTTGTTGCACTCATTTTTAAAGGAAACTGAAGATGATTTTATGGATAGATTTTGGGGAGGGTTAAACCATGATATTCAGGAGATACTAATGCATGAAGAGTGTTATCCTATGGACCGTTAGTTTCATCTTGCTTGCTGCTACCTCTTGAGCAGTGTGTTGGTTTTCCCTTGAAGAGGAAAGGGTGATGCAGTAAAGTAGCGTAAGTATTTCCCTCAATTTTTGAGAACCAAGGTATCAATCCAGTAGGAGATCACGCTCAAGTCCCACGCACCTACACAAACAAATAAGAACCTCGCAATCAACGCGAAAAAGGGGTTGTCAATCCCTTCACGGTCACTTACGAGAGTGAGATCAGATAGATATGATAAGATAATATTTTTGGTATTTTTATGATAAAGAGAAATAAAAGATGCAAAGTGAAATAAAAGGTAATAGAAATAACTAAGTATTGGAAGATTAATATGATGGAAGATAGACCCCGGGGCCATAGGTTTCACTAGTGGCTTCTCTCAAGAGCATAAGTATTACGGTGGGTAAACGAATTACTGTCGAGCAATTGATAGAATTGAGCATAGTTACGAGAATATCTAGGTATGATCATGTATATAGGCATCACGTCCGAGACAAGTAGACCAAAATGATTCTGCATCTACTACTATTACTCCACACATCGACCGCTATCTAGCATGCATCTAGAGTATTAAGTTCAAGAGAACAGAGTAATGCTTTAAGGAAGATTGTCGGTGTCAAAACCGGTGGATCTCGGGTAGGGGGTCCCGAACTGTGCGTCTAGGCCGGATGGCAACAGGAGACGAGGGACATAATGTTTTACCCAGGTTCGGGCCCTCTTGATGGAGGTAAAACCCTATGTCCTGCTTGATTAATATTGATGATATGGGTAGTACAAGAGTAGATCTACCACGAGATCAAGGAGGCTAAACCCTAATAGCTAGCCTATGGTATGATTGTTGTATGATGAAGTTGTTCTACGGACTAAACCCCTCTGGTTTATATAGACACCGGCGAGGGCTAGGGTTACACCAAGTCGGTTACAATGGTAGGAGATCTTGAATATCCGCATCACCAAGCTTGCCTTCCACGCCAAGGAAAGTCCCATCCGGACACGGGACGAAGTCTTCAATCTTGTATCTTCATAGTCCTGGAGTTCGGCTGAAGGTATAGTCCGGCTACCCGAACACCCCTTAATCCAGGACTCCCTCAGTAGCCCCTGAACCAGGCTTCAATGATGACGAGTCAGGCGCGCAAATTGTCTTCGGCATTGCAAGGCGGGTTCCTCCTCCAAATTCTTCATAAAAGTTTGTAAACACCAAGAGTAGTGTCCGACTCTGCAAAATAAGCTTCCACGTATTGCCATAGAGAGAATTATATTAACACAAATCTAATCTGCTGACGTATTCCGCAGCGTGACATCACACTGCGGCCAAGCCTTTATTCAAATCGTTTTCACTTCTCCACCTCAGCGTGTTTTGCGAGGCGGTTTCCTTGGCATGTCTTGTCAAAGCAGAGATCGTGTCCCCTTTATTTACGGGATTCTCATCAATACGGACGTGGGTAACCTAATCGTGCCCATTAGCATGTTTTCTCGATTAAAGGCGAGTCCCAAACGGTTACGGGGAGGGCTCCTGGTATTTAACCTCTTATAAAGAGACCAAGGCCTTACTCATTTTCTCCAATCTCAAAACAAGTTTGCCTGTCGCCTCGAGTTCCAATACCCTAGGCTCCAGATTCCAGGCGCTTCGGACCTTTGACAATGTTCGGTTCCGACCTTTAAGGCCGATGGATGCCCTCCTCCGTCACGGAGGAGGACATGCTAAGTTTGAGAGAGGCTAAGTTTTTGACTGTCGAAATTTCACATAGGTTGCCTGCTCAAAGGCAGGCTATTCCCAGTCCCTAGCCTGGTGAGAGCGTAGTGTTCATGTCTCACTTCCTTCGGGGTTTAGGCTTCCTGATGGATCCCTTCGTGAGGGAGCTGATGTTCTATTATGGGCTGGAACTTCATGACCTAGCTCCGGAGTCCATCCTCCACATTTCCTCATTCATCGTTGTGTGCGAAGCGTTCCTTCGTGTTACTCCTCACTTCGGATTATGGCTCAAGACTTTTGGAGTGGAGCCGAAGATGATCGAGGGACGGCACGTAGAGTGCGGAGGTGCTATCATAAGTAAGAATGCCAATGCTCCATGGCCCGAGGGCTCCTTTCAAGAGGAGCTCGGCTTGTGGCAATGAGAGTGGTTCTATATCACCGCTCCTAGGAGCGCCAAGTGGGTGGCGCCTCCTGCCTTTCGCTCGGGTCCCCCACCACGGCTAGTGTCATGGGTCAACAAAGGATTAGATTGGGGGTTATCCAAAGACGTGCCCCTGTTGCAGGGCTGCATTAGGGATCTCTTAGAAGGAGACCTCAACCTGGTCAAGGTGACGCAGGTCATGCTGATTCGCCGAACATTGCCCAGCAAACGTCGCTCCCTTCGTCTGTGGGAGTTTAATCCAGAGGGACCACGAGCTCTCCATCATTTTATGGGCGCAACACCCGTGGAGATGTATAAAATGTTCTTCGGATCACAAGCAATGTGTCCAGATTTGACCGAGGACGCAAGTTTAAGCTGCAATCGCCTGGATACTCAAGTAAGTAACCTTGTGCCCGGATTCGCTATCCATAAAATTGTCATAGACTCGCCCCTAAAAGAGCTGCCCTTTTAAACATGAGTGGGTAGCGAAGGCGAAGCTGATCAGGTGTCCGGCTCCCCTTCCTGAGACCAGGCCGGATCCCGTGCTAGTCAGGATGTTGAAGATCGTGCCTTTGGAGGGAAGTGAGGGGGAGGACAAGGAAACTATGGCCTCCTCGAAGGAGACTGCTCCGAAGGGAGGAACCGACAATTCCTCTCCTAGGGGGAAGAAGAGGGCCGCCTCTGACGACCCGGAGACCATGGCCTCAAAGCGGGGGAAGAAGTCCTCGTCAGAGGGTCCGGCGCCGGGGAGATCCTCGGCCGAACTACGCCCCCAAAGGGATCAGCCCTCCAGCGAGCCGTAAGTAGAGAAAGATTTTCCTTTAGAGGGATGAGAGAAATCCTTAGTTTTTATCTGAGAAGATTAACCAAAATTTTACCTTGTAGCTCGGACCTCAGCCCTTCTCAGCAGAGCTCGTCTTCGGGGGATCTTCTTCCGGAGATGATGGAGAGTGGAATGCCTCCCCCTGCCGTACCGTCTAGGGAGGCGGGCGACCCTGAGGTGTCGTCGCGGAGGGTTTCTCCGAATCTGGCAGGGGTGGAAGGTAGCCATATGGCCCCCAAGGTTCTCCGCGTCCTGCCTTTGATGGAGGTCGTAGGACGAGTCCGACACCGTCTGGTGCGCGGTCGGAGGAGCTGATGATTCTGCTGGGGCGAGCTTCTATCTCAGAGGAGCACCGTGCATTGATGGGTACGGTGATTGGAAGGATTTTGTTCGCGGAAAGCGGATTGCACGAGGCCGTCAGAAGTTTGCTGACGGGTTTTGAGGTACGTTTGATAATGTACTTCTTTGTCAGTTGCGCATAAACAAGATGCGCCCTGTGTAGATAGTAGCCCTTGAGACTCTGTGCGTTGTCAAAATTGACGGCGCGCAGAGGATCATAATCCCAGGTCTAATTTTGGCCTTTGTATATAGATGGCGAAGTGTCCGGAATCGAGCCGAACTTATGATTTTGCCGAGACAAAGCGGCAACTTGACGTGGCAGATGCCGACATTGCACTCTTCAACGAGCGACTTGATGATGCTCAAGGTATGCAATTCCTCGGGCGGCATATGGTAAGAGGAGCTTTTATGCCAGTATCTTACAATGTGTGTGCTTGACGTAGATGGTGCGGCCGCCGTGGAGAGTCTCCGGGCAGAACTTGCCCGAGCTAAGGAACAAGCCAGGACAAGTGATGCGGCTGCCGAGAAGGCACTTGAAGAGCTGAGAGCCGAACAGGCTGCTCACTACCGAAGCAAGAAGGAGATGGCCGAGATGGCCGTGAAGTTAAAAAGCGCTGCTGACCGTTGCAAGTCTCTTGAGAAAGAAGACCGGGCGAGACAAACAAACTTAGAGAAGGCCGTTGTTGATGCCAAGGACGCTCGCTCTGCGATGAGAGCTGCGAAGGAGGAGCTGCGTCAGGCCGGACAAATTGCGGCTGGAAAGCCCTTTATGCTGCGGAGGAAGTTTGGCGATCCGAAGTTTGCTCCCTTGGACCGGATGTGGAGTGCGAAGGACACCTATCTGGATTTGGCAGCGAGTGCTGCTGATGCGACCGAACACTTTCGAGATCAAGAAGATCACGAAGTGGAAAGGCTTTTCTGGTCGCAGTTCCACAATCCAGAGGGTCCACTGGTAGTGGACGATCGTCTGGCTCAATGGGCCGAACTGAATAGATTGTCCGGACTCGCCATGAAGTACGTCATGGGTCGTCTGTGGCCGGGGAGATCGGAGCCGAAGAGTTATTTCGGCTTGGTGCAGCAATTCCTTGGCGCGGTGCCACGCATCGATGCGATGAAGAGGTCAGCATGCATAGAGGGCGCACGGATGGCTCTTGCCCGTGTCAAGACATACTGGGCAGAGATGGAGACCACCGTTGTTGCATCCCGAGATTCGGACCAAAGCCGAGTACCCTCCGAGCACTATTTTCAGGAAGTCCTTGAAGGCGCTCGTGTAAGAGAGACACAATGCTCAAAGGATGCTATGTTCTGATAGCATATGTAATTATGAAGTAATATTTTGATGAATTGTAGTAGCCTTTTATACTTGTGCCTGCAAGTATGTGGAACACCTCCTGTGCGGCCATTTTAAGATATACATACAAAATCTGAAAGATGGCAGTCGTTGGCTTCAGCCCCCACGCACATAGTGCGGGGGTGCTTGCAGAAGGCGCATTTTCACACTTAATCCAACGTCTTGGTCCTACAAAGGAGGTGATAGCGCAGCGAGCTAGGCAACCGGACTATAATGCTTTAACACTTTCACTTAGCCATAGGAGCTTGGCAATGGGACTATTTAGGTAGCCCCTGGTGGCGACTGCGCTCGCCCGAATTCGGGGCGCGTATGTGCCTGGCCGGGAAACGGCCCTTCGTTAATGCGGGGGAATCCTATAGATTCCGGAGAGTCATCGAGTGGTTGACCAGTCTCACGCCATATCATCACAGTTGGTTTTCGGCTTTCTCTACTAAGGTGCTCGCCTGGCCGAACCAGGGCACAATCGCAGTAGTTCTCCTAGTGCCGCCTTAGCCGATAGAACGGAACGTAAGGCGGCCGAACACAGGAGCCGGGCAACCCAACATTTGACCAAAATCATGACTCGGAGCTGATGCATATAAGGCCAAACTCGCGACGCCGAACACTCCCTAAGGTATTCGGTCTTTATGAGAGCGGGCTAGGTAACGCTCTAAGGTATAAGCCCCTAGTGTCAAGGTACGTGCAAGAATTCTGACGTGGCCACATGCCAAGACGCCAGCCTCCTCCTTGGTCATAGAACCAGGGGATGTGTATCAACAAGAGACAGTAAAAAAGGTTTACGCAGGGTCTTAATCTGAAAAGAATCCTTGGAACGGGTCCCTACTACATGTCTGCGCCTGTGTCTCCGTTGTGCCGTATCCTGTACGGGCGCAACACGACGTTCATCTGTAAAAAAGAGAGTAACTAAGTTGAAAAAGGGGCGTGCCGAACAAAAGTTATATGAAATAAACAAAGTGTAAAGTAAAATATGAAAAATTGAGCTTTATTGTCTCTTATTTTATATGTGTGAAGCCCCTAGTGCAGGGGTATATGGCCACTAAGCCTTTGTCAACGATACTTTTGTGCCAGACTCGTCTATCCGTGTCCGTGGTCTTAATGACCTATTCCGATGTTCTGGCTGGTGAAGCCATTGTATTGTGGGGCTGTTAAAGCGGCCGCACAATCCTCCGCTTGGGGGAGGCGCCCTTACTGCTTCCCTGTTAAGGAGATGATGCCGCGTGGACCGGGCATCTTAAGTGTAAGAGATGCATAATGCGGTATTGTGTTAAAGCGGGCGAAAGCTTCGCGTCCCAGCAGTGCTTGATAGCGACTTGAGAATGGGACGATGTGGAAAGTCAGCTTTTCGCGATGGAAGTTATCGGCAGAGCCGAAAATAACCTCGAGCCGGAGAAAACCCATGCAATGGGTGTCCGGACCAGGCGCTACTCCTTGAAAGGAGGTTTTGCTGTGGCGAATTCTTTTTGGGTCGATCCCCATGTGGCGGATTGAGTCCTGAGAGTAAGAGAAAAAAAGAAGGAATCTGGCAGCCCCTGGTGCGGTTTAAGCCATATTTCGGGCGTGCCGTGATAGTGCCCCTTCCCCTGTGCCCATGGTATTTCAAGAGCATAGTTATGTACGCGAAGCACTGGTTTCGCTATATTGCGAGGGCTAGGGTTGGGGCCGCATTGCTACGCTAGCTCGGAACGTGCCAGGCGGTCTTGTTGTAGGGTACTCCGGGAGCGCTTGACAGTATCCGGCTTTTTGAAGGCCGAACTGGAGAACTGCCTAGAGAGGCTGCTTTGTACTTCTGCTGCGAGCGCTGCCGTGTGCTCCTCCGTTCAGAGGGAGCGTTCAGTGTTCCCATTGACCGTGATTACTCCTCTAGGGTCTGGCATCTTGAGCTTGAGGTATGCATAGTGCGGTACCGCGTTGAATTTTGTGAATGCGGTTAGCCCGAGCAGTGCGTGATAGCCACTACGGAATGAGACTATGTCGAAGATTAACTCCTCACTTCAGAAGTTATCCGGAGATCCGAAGACCACTTCCAGTGTAACTGAGCCTATACAGTTGGCTTCTACACCTGGTATGACGCCTTTAAAGGTCGTTTTGGTGGGCTTGATCCTCGAGGGATCTATGCCCATCTTTCGCACTGTATCCTGGTAAAGCAGGTTCAGGCTACTGCTGCCGTCCATGAGGACTCTTGTGAGATGAAATCCGTCAATGATTGGGTCTAGAACCAATGCGGCGAAGCCGCCATGACGGATGCTAGTGGGGTGGTCCCTTCGATCAAAGGTGATCGGGCAGGAGGACCATGGGTTGAATTTTGGGGTGACCAGCTCCATTGCATATACGTCCCGTAACGCACGCTTCCGCTCCCTCTTGGGGATGTGGGTTGCGTATATCATGTTCACCGTCCGCACTTGCGGGGGAAATCCCTTCTGTCCACTGTTGTTCAGCGGCCTGGGCTCCTCCTCGTCGTCGCTATGCAGCCCCTTGTCTTTGTTTTCGGCTCTTAACTTGCCTGCCTGCTTGAACACCCAACAATCCCTGTTGGTGTGATTGGCTGGCTTTTCAGGGGTGCCATGTATCTGGCACAAGCGGTCAAGTATTCGGTCCAAACTAGACGGGCCCTGAGTTTTTCTTTTGAATGGCTGTTTCCGTTATCCGGATTTGTAGCCTCAGAATCCGGCATTAACTGCCGTATCCTCGTTGCTGTCGCTGTTAACGTGGCACTTTTGTTTGTTCCGATGCGACCTGTCACTTTTGTCCTTGGTATTCGAATTACCAGTGTTCTTGGTTAAGTTGTTACTGCGAGCTAGCCAGCTATCTTCTCCCGCGCAAAAGCGGGTCATGAGTGTCGTGAGGGCTGCCATAGATTTTGGCTTTTCCTGTCCCAGGTGCCGGGCCAGCCACTCGTCATGGATATTATGCTTGAAGGCCGCTAAGGCCTCTGCGTCCGGACAGTCGACTATCTGGTTTTTCTTTGTTAGGAACCATGTCCAGAATTGCCTGGCCGATTCTTCTGGCTGCTGAATTATGTGGCTTAGGTCATCGGCGTCCGGTGGTCGCACATAAGTGCCCTGGAAGTTGTCAAGGAATGCGGCTTCCAGGTCCTCCCAAGAACCGATTGAGTTTGCTGGCAAGCTGTTAAGCCAATGCCGGGCCGGTCCCTTAAGTTTGAGTGGGAGGTATTTGATGGCATGTAGATCATCGCCGCGGGCCATGTGGATATGAAGGAGATAATCCTCGATCCATACGCAGGATCTTTTGTGCCATCGTACGATTCGATGTTTACGGGTTTGAAGCCCTCAGGGATTTTATGATCCATCACTTCATCTGTGAAGCATAGTGGGTGTGCGGCACCTCTGTATTGGGCTATATCACGACGCAGCTCGAAGGAGCTTTGTCTGTTGAATTCGGCCCGGCCGGATTCATTGCGTCCGGAGTGACGATCACCGTCACGTGCCGTGGGGCGCCTGCGCGATCCGTAGATCGATCTTGTTTGCCTTGCCTTGTCCTCCAGGATGTCGCGCAGGTCGGGCGCATTTTCCCATGCCTTAGTATGCTTGACGTGGTGCCGGGGCATGGCTTGAGTGGAGGGCCAAGAGGCCTCTCTGTCGTAGCCACGAGGTGGCCGGTCGGCCATGTCATGTGCTGGTGATGTAGGTGCTTCCTCCTCTAGTCGGGGAAGCAGCCTGCGCTTTGGGTAACTCTTGGAGGGGCGTTCGAGTTCATACTCTTCGGCCGCAAGGACTTCAGTCCATCTGTCAGCTAGCAAATCCTGATCAGCTCTAAGCTGTTGCCGATTTTTCTTGAGGCTGCTTGCCGTGGCCATGAGCCTGCGTTTAAAACGCTCTTGTTCGGTAAGATCCTCTGGCACGACGAACTCGTCGTCGTCGAGGCTTGCCTCGTCTTCGGAGGGAGGCGTATAATTATCGTCCTCAACTTCTTGGTCCGCCGCCCTCTCGTGAGGGATGGCTTCTCTGTCCTCCTGTGCCAAATTTTGCTGGAGGGGGTGTTCTTCGGTGCTATCCGGAGTAGTATTATCTTGTGGGGACCCCGACTCATAAGTCGTGATCACCAAATGCATGTGTACAGTGATCCCAGAGATCAATGCTCACTGAACACACAGAAGCTGAATAACAAGAGTCTTACATCCATACATATCGTCTTACACAAATTATGACCATTATGGTCAAGCCTTACATTGATAAAGCCTTAAGGGCTAAACATCAAATGAAACACAAGCAGCGGAAATCTTCATCGATAAGTAGAACCCATGCCATCTGCCTTAACCCTACAGGCATTCTGACTGGGAAGCGTCCTAGTTCGCATGTTCGTCTCCACAGAATTCTTCTTCGAACTCCTGTTCTTCCATGCCTGGCCAATTAAATAACCAGTGGCAAGCCAATGAGTACTTTGAATGTACTCGCAAGCAACCCATGTTTTGGTTCAAGGTACAACAATGCATGATATAGGTAATTTTTTGCGGAAAGCTAGTTTTTGAGTGCAATGACATGTTCAACAACTTGTAAGGCATGCATCAGGAGAATTCAATTAACCATGAGGACAGGTTACAGATATCAACATAAATAGAGTGGGCACCAACCCAACTCAATCATGTCAAGTCCTTGACTTGACCCAAGTAGTTCTTCCCACTTATCCAACACACAATGGTTTGTAAACAAGTGGACGTAGCCCAAGAGCGGTTACCCAACTGTCCTTGACCGTGGACACAGCTATTCGAATAGTTTTACACTCTGCAGAGGTTGCACACTTTACCCACAAGATCCGGGGAACTTTCGTGTCATCCACGACCCGTGGTACCTCAAGTACCCGGGGTAAGCACCCGATCACTATCTTTCCCTAGATGACACTAACAAGGAGTCCACTCGTTGTTTCGTAACCTCACGATGTACATCATACGAGATTCACTCGAGATCATAACATCCGAGAGGGGACGCAACGGTGTATCCGGTGCCCTGTAAAAACAGTCATGGCCGCCCTACCTGGCACGACCCCATCCCGAGAGAGATCACCAACTCTCCCCCGTCACTAGTAATGCGGGCTCCAAGCTAGTATCGGCCTAGGTAATCAATAATGCCCTTTCCCATATAAGGGTAGAGTGGTTGCGCATGTAAGGTTGGAATAACGGTCGCAACTTAAACCAATCCGTTTTTGAAAACAACACATACACTTTCCTTGGTACACCACTTCGTCATCAAGTGGTTACCCAACTCATCATCTCCCTCGGGCATAAGTGTCACCCGACGGGGTTTTCGAAAAGTCCTTTGAAAATATTTTGTCTCCATCACTATGCATATTCCCGTCCCTTTTTGCGTAGCACTACTTAGCATCCTATCTACTCCCACCGGCATAACCCTCATAAGAAGGTAGGGTCATGGACAATGCAAGTATCAACGAGGAAGTAATAGAGGCAACCCATCAAAGTGGTTACCATCTCATCATGATTCCGATGCAACACTAATAAAGTGCTATATGACATGCATAAAAAGGGCTTCATAGACATGGTCAAAGGGCTGCTTGCCTTGGTCTTCAAAGTCTTCAAGTCCTTCTCCTTCTTCTTATCCAACTACTTCGTCAAATACGGGATCTATCGTCGCAAAAGAAATAACGAGAAAATAAGGCAATAATAAAACAGAAAAACCAAAGTGCTCAGAAAAATGTCAACTTATTTTTGATAAATACTAGGTTGAAAACTAAGCAGGGGAAAATTCCTAGTTTTGGATTTGGAGTAGCAGAATAGGAGAAATGGATTTTCAGAGGGGAATATAAATGCTCAAATTTGAATTTAAATTTGAACAGTGCAGAAAAGTTTGATGGATATTTACGAAAGTTATACCATTAAATAGGTGGGATTTTTAGAAAAATATGGGAGTTGGAATTATTGCATTTGGATTAATATTTAATCCTGTGGAATTTTTGCAAGTTTCCCGAAAAAGAAAAAGGAGAAGCAGCACTGTGCAACTGGGCCAGAAGGGCCACAGTGCAGCAGGCCCAGAGGAAATCCATCCCGCGCAGGGCGGCCACGTCGAAGGCGTATTTGGAAAATACGCCTCCAGCCGACGCAGCGAACCGGTGCGCGCGCGTGCGTGTTTAAACCTGACGGGTGGGGCCCACCCGTCAGTATGTGAGGCTGACTGACGGGCCCCACGACCGTCATCTTCAACCCCGGGCCAGAGAGGGGGGCAAGCTCACCGGTGTCGCTGTGGTCAACGGCGAGGCGATCCGAGCGCACCGGCTTGCTCAGGGCGGAGTCGCCGTTCGGGTGGAGGTGGAGGCGGTCGCCGGAGTGCAGGGGTTCGCCGGCAACGAGGTTCGCGGCGGAGGAGCATCGGGCGTTGATGGCTCCGGCCGTTTCCGACTGCAAGAGAGAGGGGAAACAGAGGGGAAATGATCAGGGAGGTGTGGAGGGTCTAGATCGAGAGAGAGGAGGGGCAGAGGGAGCCCGTACCCCGAGATCGACGACGACCCGAGGCGGCGGAGCTCGAGCTCGATCTCGAGCTCGGGTGCTCCTGGAGGAGAGTGGAGGGCACAGGGGGCCTTTTTGGAGTAGGTGGGGGCGAGTGGTGGTGATTGGGAGGCTCGGGGAGGCCTTTAAGTAGGCGAGCCATGGCTCACCGTAGACCCGTGCACCGGCGAAGCTGTTGCTGTCGCTGCAAGCCACGGGTGCTCACGTGGGCGTGTCCGAGGTGTTTGTAGGGGTGGTCTACGCCCAGAGGGAGGGAGAGAAGGAGCGGGGAAGTGTCAGGGCAGCGCGCGTGTGAGCATGCTCATTGGAGCTCTCGGGCGGCCATGGTGCGCGTGCGAGCAGGGGCAGGAGAGAGGGAAGGAGGAGGGGGCCGGCCAGCTGCCGTGTCCCGGACGCCGAGGCGTCTCGTCGGGCGTGCTGGGGAGGCCCGAGGTGGCCGGAGGCGGTTGGAAGGGGGCGGCTACAGTGCGAGAGCGCACTGTAGCGCGCTCCAGAGCGCCCATATGGCCGGCATGGCATTTTCTATGCCTTGTGGGCGCGGCCAACCGTGTCCAGTAGCTCATGGGTGGAGTAAAGAAGTAGGGAGGGGCATTGGATGCTCTGGATGACCACTGGGGTGAGGAGAGAGGAAGAAGAAGTGTGCAAATGGCTGTCCAGAGGGGTAAATGAGGTGGTTTCACCCCTCAATCATTGGGCTGAGATGCAGCCATTGTTACTGGAGGTAGAGGGGGACTAGGAGGAGATGTGGTAAAAAGTGGAGGCCATGGAGAAGAGTGGAAGATGTCAAAACAGGGGTTTTAGTAAAATGGCAGAAGGTGTTTGATGCTTGTTTGGTTAAGCAAATGAACTCCATTTGGCAGGAGACTCCACAGGGTGAAATGACACATATAATTAGGGCCTCTCACCAATTTGGAGCTTATTTGGGCAAAGTGGCCAATGTAACTTTGGCAAACCCTAGAAATTAGCAGAAATGGCTCTACCAAGATTTAGTCATGAAAATCTATTCTCCTTGGTGCACCACTTGGTGTAGTGTCACCATTTGAGGATTTGAACATGTCCACAAAAATTCAGATCAAAAGGACACACTTGGCAATGTAGAGTTGTTCAAATTTGGTTCTGAACAGGAAGGGTTTTGGGGCACTTTGAGCAAGATAACATTTTCTCCAACTTGTGCCATTTGATCTAGATGAACAATTAGACCATTTGAGCATGTTCACAAGGTTTGAGAACATTTGGACATGTTTGGCAATGTAAAGTTGCTCAAACTTCAAAATGGACAGAAATGGTTTTGGGGAGATTTCATGGGGTTATACTATTCTCCATGACATGATACTTGGCAAGATCATCAAACATGTCATATGTGACATGCTAGAATTTTCTTGGAATTGTTGGGGAATATTTCCTGTAGAAATATTTCAAATCCTTGAAATGGGCAGAAATGGTTTTTGAGGGATTTGACCAATATTTTGAACATGACCATGTGTTGAAACCCTTATATATGGACAATATGTGTCCATTGAGTTTCCATGATTTTTGTCAAATATTTTTGAAACAATAAAATAATTTTTCCCTATTAAAGACCATTTCTGGCCTTAAGAAAAAGCTTTTAAATAAAATAGGAAAATAACTTTTAAAATTATATTTTTGTGCTTTATGGGAGTCCTATATCTAATAGGTTTCAAATATACCTTTTGAAATATTTTTCGTACCCCAAATCAGGTACTTGCAGTGCAAACCTCAATCCAGGGGTTTTTGGAAAACTAATTTTTGAAAATACTTTTTGGCCAAATTATTTTTGTAAGAAAATACTATATTTCTCTATACACATGGCATGATCATTGGGCAGAAGTTTGGGGCAAGGAGATGAAGTATAGAAGGTGGAGTTGTGTTGACTTTAAAGAGCACTTGAAAACACAGAGAGAAAACCAACTCCAAATAAAAGCCAAATAATGCAAAAGTTTTTGTCAAACCACACTTTATCAAGATGTATTAGCTTAAGTGTTGTGGCATGAAAATCAGGGTGTGACATATCTCCCGTGCCGAAATCACCGTTTTTGCTTTGGCGGGATTTAGAGCGGCGCCGCTGACGCCGGCGCTTGGGCTGTTTCTTAGAGGTATCATCCACCGCTGTTCCATCGCCATCTCCATCCTTTGGAGTGTCCACCATATATATGTCATATGACGAGGTGGCCTTCCAACGCCCTACAGGTGCTGGTTCTTGTTCGTCTCCTGCATCGTCGTCCATGGCACGCATGTCTTCGGAGTCGAAGTCAAGCATGTCGGTTAAGTCGTCGACAGTGGCTACGAAGTGGGTGGTGGGTGGGTTTTGAATTTCTTCATCGTCCGTATCCCAACCTTGCTGACCGTAGTCCGGCCAGGGCTCTCCTGATAAAGAGAGAGACTTTAGAGAATTCAGGATGTCGCCGAAGGGCGAGTGCTGAAAGATGTCCGTGGCGGTGAACTCCATTATCGACGCCCAATCGGATTCGATCGGCGGGGGCGCGGGGGGCTCGGAGTTCGGAGAGGAATTCGGCTCCTCGGAGTCACGGGCCATGCGGAGTGTGGGGCTGGAGTTCGGCTCGATCGCCTCTGAGATCGCAGCCCCTGAGGCAGCATCCAACCGCTGATCCTCGATTGGCGCAGTGGGCTTCGAATCAATGGTCGAAACCGATGCGTGTGCGGCCTCCAAGGCGCTGTTCGGCGCAGAGCTATATCATGCCCATCGAGACAGTGCGGCACGCTTGGCTGTGCCTCAAATCCGTCGAAGATCAAGTCCCCGCGGATGTCAGCCGTGTAGTTTAGGCTTCCAAACCTGACCTGATGGCCAGTGGCATAACTTTCGATCTGCTCAAGGTGACCAAGCGAGTTGGCCCGCAGTGCGAAGCCGCCGAAGACGAAGATCTGTCTAGGGAGAAAAGTCTCACCCTGGACTGCATCGTGGTTGATGATCAAAGAAGCCATCGGGCCTGAAAGCGACGACACAGAGGAACTCTCAATGAAAGCACCAATGTCGGTGTCAAAACCGGCGGATCTCGGGTAGGGGGTCCCGAACTGTGCGTCTAGGCCGGATGGCAACAGGAGACGAGGGACACAATGTTTTACCCAGGTGGGCCCTCTTGATGGAGGTAAAACCCTACGTCCTGCTTGATTAATATTGATGATATGGGTAGTACAAGAGTAGATCTACCACGAGATCAAGGAGGCTAAGCCCTAATAGCTAGCCTATGGTATGATTGTTGTATGATGAAGTTGTTCTACGGACTAAACCCCTCCGGTTTATATAGACACCGGAGAGGGTTAGGGTTACACCAAGTCGGTTACAATGGTAGGAGATCTTGAATATCCGCATCGCCAAGCTTGCCTTCCACGCCAAGGAAAGTCCCATCCGGACACGGGACGAAGTCTTCAATCTTATATCTTCATAGTCCTGGAGTCCGGCTGAAGGTATAGTCCGGCTACCCGAACACCCCCTAATCCAGGACTCCCTCAAAGATGACATGATGTAGAGGGATAAACTCATGCAATATGATATAAACCCCATCTTTTTATCCTCGATGGCAACAATACAATACGTATCGGTTCCCTTTCTGTCACTGGGATCGAACACCGCAAGATTGAACCCAAAGCTAAGCACTTCTCCCATTGCAAGAAAGATCAATCTAGTAGGCCAAACCAAACTGATAATTCGAGAAGACTTACAAAGATAAACCAATCATACATGAAAGAATTCAGAGGAGAATCAAATATTGTTCATAGATAATCTGGATCATAAACCCACAATTCATCGGATCTTGACAAACACACCGCAAAAGAAGATTACATCGAATAGATCTCCAACAGAATCAAGGAGAACTTTGTATTGAGATCCAAAGAGAGAGAAGAAGCCATCTAACTAATAACTATGGACCCGAAGGTCTGAAGTAAACTACTCACACATCACCGGAGAGGCCATGGAGTTGATGTAGAGGCCCTCCGTGATCAATGCCCCCTACGGTGGAGCTCCGGAAAAGACCCCGAGATGGGATCTCTCGAGTACAAAAGGTTGTAGCGGTGGAATTAGGTTTTCGTGGTGCTCCTGGATGTTTGGGGGGTACGTGGATATATATAGGAGGAAAAAGTACGTCGGTGGAGCAACAGAGAGCCCACGAGGGTGGAGGGCGCGCCCAGGGGGGTAGGCATGCTCCCCTGCCTCGTGCCTTCCTCCCTTGTTTCTTGACGGCCACTCCAAGTCTTCCGGATTGCGTTTGTTGAGAAAATCACGTTCTCGAAGATTACATTCCGTTTGGACTCCGTTTGATATTCCTTTTCTTCGAAACCCTAAAATAGGCAAAAAAACAACAATTTGGGTTGGGCCTCCGGTTAGTAGGTTAGACCCAAAAATGATATAAAAGCGTAAAATAAAGCCCAGTAACATCCAAAATAGATAATATAATAGCATGGAGCAATCAAAAATTATAGATACGTTGGAGACATATCAGCATCCCCAAGCTTAATTCCTGCTCGTCCTCGAGTAGGTAAATGATAAAAAAGAACAATTTTTGATGTGGAATGCTTTCTAACATATGTCTTAATGCAATTTTTCTTTATTGTGGCATGAATGTTCAGATCCATAAGATTCAAGATAAAAGTTTAATATTGACATAAAAATAATAATACTTCAAGCATACTAACTAAGCAATTATGTCTTCTCAAAATAACATGGCCAAAGAAAGTTATCCCTTCAAAATCATATAGTCTGGCTATGCTCCATCTTCACCACACAAATATATTTAAATCATGCACAACCCCGATGACAAGCCAAGCAATTGTTTTATACTTTTGGTGTTCTCAAACTTTTTCAATCTTCACGCAATACATGAGCGTGAGCCATGGATATAGCACTATGGTGGAATAGAATGGTGGTTGTGGAGAAGACAAAAAAAGGAGAAGATAGTCTCACATCAACTAGGCGTATCAATGGGCTATGGAGATGCCCATTAATAGATATCAATGCGAGTGAGTAGGGATTGCCATGCAACGGATGCACTAGAGCTATAAGTGTATGAAAGCTCAACAAAAGAAACTAAGTGGGTGTGCATCCAACTTGCTTGCTCACGAAGACCTAGGGCAATTTGAGGAAGCCCATCATTGGAATATACAAGCCAAGTTATATAATGAAAAATTCCCACTAGTATATGAAAGTGATATCATAGGAGACTCTCTATCATGAAGATCATGGTGCTACTTTGAAGCACACGTGTGGAAAAAGGATAGTAACATTGTCCCTTCTCTCTTTTTCTCTCATTTTTTGGGCCTTCCCTTTTTTATGGCATTTCTCTTTTTTTTTCCGTCCGGAGTCTCATCCCGACTTGTGGGGGAATCATCGTCTCCATCATCCTTTCCTCACTGGGACAATGCTCTAATAATGATGACCATCACACTTTATTTACTTACAACTCAAGAATTACAACTCGATACTTAGAACAAGATATGAATCTATGTGAATGCCTCCGGCGGTGTACCGGGATGTGCAATGATGCATGAGTGACATGTATGAAGAATTATGAATGGTGGCTTTGCCACAAATACGATGTCAACTACATGATCATGCAAGCAATATGACAATGATGAAGTGTGTCATAATAACGGAACAATGGAAAGTTGCATGGCAATATATCTCGGAATGGCTATGAAAATGCCATAATAGGTAGGTATGGTGGCTGTTTTGAGGAAGGTATATGGTGTGTTTATGATACCAGCGAAAAGTGCACGGTATCAGAGAGGCTAGCAATGCTGGAAGGGTGAGAGTGCGTATAATCCATGGACTCAACATTAGTCATAAAGAACTCACATACTTATTGCAAAAATCTACAAGTTATCAAAGCAAAGTATTACACACATGCTCCTAGGGGGGTAGATTGGTAGGAAAAGACCATCGCTCGTCCCCGACCGCCACTCATAAGGAAGACAACCAATAAATAAATCATGCTCCGACTTCGTCACATAATGGTTCACCATACGTGCATGCTACGGGAATCACAAAATTCAACACAAGTATTTCTCAAATTCACAACTACTCAACTAGCATGACTCTAGTATCACCATCTCCATATCTCAAAACAATTATCAAGTATCAAACTTCTTATCGTATTCAATGCACTTGTATGAAAGTTTTTATTATTGCCATGTTGTTCTAAAGGACTCTCAAAATAATATAAGTGAAGCATGAGAGAACAATAGTTTCTATAAAATAAAACTACCACCATGCTCTAAAAGATATAAGTGAAGCACTAGAGCAAAAACTATATAGCTCAAAAGATATAAGTGAAGCACATAGAGTATTCTAATAAATTCCCAATCGTGTGAGTCTCTCTCAAAATGTGTGTACATTAAGGATGATTGTGGTAAACTAAAAGGCAAAGACTCAAATCATACAAGACGCTCCAAGAAAAACACATATCATGTGGTGAATAAAAATATAGCTCCAAGTAAAGTTACCGATAGACGAAGACGAAAGAGGGGATGCCTTCCTGGGCATCCCCAAGCTTAGGCTTTTTGGTGTCCTTGAATTTTACCTTGGGGTTCCATGGGCATCCCCAAGATTAGGCTCTTGCCACTCCTTGTTCCATAATCCATCAAATCTTTACCCAAAACTTGAAAACTTCACAACACAAAACTCAAAATAGAAAATCTCATGAGCTCCGTTAGCGAAAGAAAACAAAACACCACTTCAAGGTACTGTAATGAACTCATTATTTATTTATATTTGTGTTAAACCTACTGTATTCCAACTTCTCTATGGTTTATAAACTCTTTTACTAGCCATAGATTCATCAAAATAAGCAATCAACACAAGAAAAACAGAATCTGTCAAAAACAGAACAGTCTGTAGTAATCTGTAGCTAACGCAAGTTATGGAACCCCAAAAATTCTAAAATAAATTGCTGGACATGAGGAATTTATCTATTATTCATCTTCAAAAAGAATTACCTAAATATCACCTTCCAAATAAAAATGACATCAATTCTCGTGAGCACTTAAGTTTCTGTTTTTTACAGCAAGATCAAAAAGACTTCCCCCAAGTCTTCCCAACGGTTCTACTTGGCACAAACACTAATTAAACTCAAAAAACACAACCAAAACAGAGGCTAGATAAATTATTTATTACTAAACAGGAGCAAAAAGCAAGGAATAAAAATAAAATTGGGTTGCCTCCCAACATGCGCTATCGTTTAACGCCCCTAGCTAGGCATAAAAGCGGAGATAGATCTAGGTATTGCCATAATAATAGGATAGATCATGGAAACTCATCTCATATTCTCTATGTTCGGCAGCAAGTTTTATTTGAGGCAAGCAAAAGTAATCAAAAGGGCTAAATTTAATGGGCAGAAGTCCCCAAGATCAATTTTGGGAGGTATAGGTTCCTCCTTTGGCCCTTCATATTGCACAACCAATTCATCATTATAAGCGTTCTTTTGACAAAACTTCATGAGCCTGTACTCAAGAGAATATCCTAGCTCATTTAGGATAGCAAAGTCATTATTAAGTTAGGAAATTCTATCAACTAGAACATGGGTAGGAACCTTTTTCCTAAGGTTCTCATTAAAAGCAACATAGTCTAGAGATTGAAAACGCGTTATTTCCTCTTGATCAAAGAGGATTGCCTCTATGGGAGGACGGCCAGCGTCCACCCTATAGTGCGCAAATATTTCTTTGGCCTCTCTTAATATAAATCTGAATTCATGAGCCAAAAAGATAGTATCGGCACGCTTAACAGAAGAATGATCAATATTAGAAAATTGTAGGAAAATTCTTTGTATGCAAGGATGCATGTGCATAAATTGCCTTTGAAGTTCAACTACAAGCATGGCGATAGAGTCCGCAAGACTACTAGTTCTATGAAGAATAGAACTGTCCATAGAAGGCAAATCATTGGCACAAGTAAAGAAATCTTGGATAACTCCCTTCCCGATAATATTACCGCTACCAATCCGTAACTTTTTAGTGTGTAAAATAGTAGGATTTTCAAGAGGGTCATCAATAGCATCAAAATTTTCCATATTATTATCCTTATCAACGATAACCTCCCCAGTTTCAGACATGATGGCAACAGATTGCAAAAAGAACGAGCACCCAGAAGGCAGGGAGGAAAAAGAGGCAAACAAAACGGCAAGGGTGAAGTGAGGGAGAGGAAAACGAGAGGCAAACGACAAATAATGTAATGCGAGGGATAAGAGTTTGTGATGGGTACTTGGTATGTCTTGACTTGACTTGACTTGGCGCGAATCTCCTCGGCAACGGTGCCAGAAATCCATCTTGCTACCTCTTGAGCACTGCGTTGGTTTTCCCTTGAAGAGGAAAGGGTGATGCAGTAAAGTAGCGTAAGTATTTCCCTCAGTTTTTGAGAACCAAGGTACCAATCCAGTAGGAGATCACGCTCAAGTACCACGCACCTACACAAACAAATAAGAACCTCGCAACCAACGCGAAAAAGGGGTTGTCAATTCCTTCACGGTCACTTACGAGAGTGAGATCTGATAGATATGATAAGATAATATTTTTGGTATTTTTATGATAAAGAGAAATAAAAGATGCAAAGTAAAATAAAAGGCAATAGAAATAACTAAGTATTGGAAGATTAATATGATGGAAGATAGACCCGGGGGCCATAGGTTTCACTAGTGGCTTCTCTCAAGAGAATAAGTATTATGATGGGTAAACGAATTACTGTCGAGCAATTGATAGAATTGAGCATAGTTATGAGAATATCTAGGTATGATCATGTATATAGGCATCACGTCCGAGACGAGTAGACCGAAACGATTCTGCATCTACTACTATTACTCCACACATCGACCACTATTCAACATGCATCTAGAGTATTAATTTCAAGAGAACAAAGTAATGCTTTAAGGAAGATGACATGATGTAGAGGGATAAACTCATGCAATATGATATAAACCCCATCTTTTTATCCTCGATGGCAACAATACAATACGTATCGGTTCCCTTTCTGTCACTGGGATCGAACACCGCAAGATTGAACCCAAAGCTAAGCACTTCTCCCATTGCAAGAAAGATCAATCTAGTAGGCCAAACCAAACTGATAATTCGAAGAGACTTGCAAAGATAAACCAATCATACATAAAAGAATTCAGATGAGAATCAAATATTGTTCATACATAATCTGGATCATAAACCCACAATTCATCGGATCTCGACAAACACACCGCAAAAGAAGATTACATCGAATAGATCTCCAAGAGAATCGTGGAGAACTTTGTATTGAGATCCAAAGAGAGAGAAGAAGCCATCTAGCTAATAACTATGGACCCAAAGGTCTGAAGTAAACTACTCACACATCACCGGAGAGGCCATGGAGTTGATGTAGAGGCCCTCCGTGATCAATGCCCCCTCCGGTGGAGCTCCGGAAAATGCCACGAGATGGGATCTCTCGAGTACAAAAGGTTGCGGCGGTGGAATTATGTTTTCCTGGTGCTCCTGGATGTTTGGGGAGGGGTACGTGGATATATATGAGGAAGAAGTATGTCGGTGGAGCAATGGAGGGCCCACGAGGGTGGAGAGCGCGCCTAGAGGGGGTATGCGCGCTCCCTGCCTCGTGCCTTCCTCCCTTGTTTCTTGATGGCCACTCCAAGTCTCCTAGATCACGTTTGTTGAGAAAATCACGTCCCCGGGGGTTTCATTCCATTTGGACTCCATTTGATATTCCTTTTCTTCGAAACCCTAAATAGGCAAAAAGAACAACAATTTGGGCTGGGCCTCCGGTTAGTAGGTTAGTCCCAAAAATGATATAAAAGTGTAAAATAAAGCCCATTAACATCCAAAATAGATAATATAATAGCATGGAGCAATCAAAAATTGTAGATACGTTGGAGACGTATCACTTGCAAAGTTGAACAGGAAATAAAACGACGTGTTGGCCATAAGGAGAACAATCGCAAGGTGCACATTCCAAGAGTTGATACGGCTGTCCCTTCAACTACTAGGCATACTACGACAACCACATCCGTTGTTGCGTGGACTACATCACCTCCACCATGTGACACATCACCACCGAGAGTGCCTACATCATTTGAGTTGATCATAAGAGGTAATGACAAAGGTACTGATCTTCCACCTCCACATGAGTATGATGAATGTCTTGCCAATTTAAATGCACCATGCGATGAGCTACCTACTACTTTGATCACACCAGCTATTTTAGAGGACTATTTTGATGATTTGACTTTGCCATGTGATCAAACAATTTTGAGTGAGCCCACTGAATTAACTATTTGTCGGCGTCCTGGGAACGGGGGTCCCTAGACTTGCCTGCCTGCAGCCCATGGCGTGGCTCCACCAGTGGGCCTGTACGACCCATCTTCACCAGCAAACACTCAAGACCCTCATGAGGCGGATGACGCAAGACCTCCTCGGGGGCGGCCTCACTAGGCTGGCTCGCGAGGGGCGGAGAGATCAAGGCGAGGGGCACCTCGCGAGGTTCCTGTGATGCAAGCCATGACGACCAAGGCCAGGCGGGCACCAGACGGGCGCCAGCTCGCGCACTGTCCTTGTTTCCTCTTTGGTGCTAAAGGGGCCGGTGCAGGCGAGGAGTCCTGAGGCATCAGGAAAAGGTTTCTATATCGGTGCAACAAGACCAAGACCAGCAGGACGGTAGGACGGAGGTCACTGTGGAGCCTAAGACAGCGTCACCACCAGAGCCTTTGGCAGGCGAAGACCACCTTTTGTCAGGATAGCTTGTACTAGTTGCCCCCCTTCAAATTGGCCATTGTGGGATCCCTTCCCGCCTAACATTTGGGAAGAGTACCAGGGCCTCTATAAATAGGACTAGCCACCACAGTAGGAGGCAACAAATCTAGGAGAGAACTCATCTTGGATCGGATCCATTCCATCCTCTCACACACAAGCTCATCGAGCCCAAGAACACCTCTCCTCAGGAGGCCGTTCTTCCCTTGTACTAGTTCATCCTCAGCCCAAGAGGCAATCCACCACACCACACTGGAGTAGGGTATTACACCACATCGGTGGCTCGAACCAGTATGAACCTTGTGTCATTTGTTCTTTGGGTTCGGCGAGTTAGGTTCTGAGATCGTTGCGAGGGCGTGAGCTAGGGGGAAAGATCTTCGTGCGCACCCCAATGTTCGAACCTCAAGGGTTTTACCAGAACCTGAAATCCGACATTTGGCACGCCAGGTAGGGGTGCGCTGAAGCTTTCCTTCCGTCGATCCACATTCCGTGACTCCACCACGTCCATGTCAGCCGCTCGTCGAGCTCGTGCCGAGCGCCGAGCCGCCCTGGCCGCTTGTGTCACCCAGACGACATCCATTGGCGGACCTCCCAGCCGTTCTCCATCACCTGTTGCCAACACCGCTACTGTCCCGGCAGAAAACGAGCAGCAAGCATCATCACTGCACCCCTCCGTGCGGCGGGACAGCCGCACCGCCACCCAGTCGCTGACTCCGGCCGGCTCATCGTCCCACGCTCGTCTCGCGCCCACGGACGCGCAGGCCGCGCTGCTCATGGCACACGAGCTCCTGCGCTACCGCCCAGTCGACGAACTCTACGAGGACTGGCTGGACCGCATCACCGAGCTCGTCAGCACCGCTGGGGGATCTCCTGCACCATCCCTCTCGCTGCCTCGCCCGCCTCCGGCCATGGGAGACATAGCTCACGGGGCGCCTCCGCCGCCCCTGCATCAAGACAGTGCCCTCGCGCCGAGACGCGTGACACATGGAGCACCCCGCCTCCTCCACACCAAGAAGGCATCCTCACCCCGAGATGCGCGGTCCCGGGGCGTGATCCGCCACGCCGCGTGCCCGCGCATGAAGAAAGAAGCTGCCAAGAAGTTCCCCAACCGTAGGAAAACGCTCCTGCACTCCCCGCACCACCACGTCAAGACCGCGCGCCACTTGCAGTGGCGGTGCGTGGGTACCAAGACCAGGCTCCTCCACGACGGGCTACGGTGAACACAGCAGGCTGTCGAGCCTTCACTCCCGAGCTGCACACCGTCGTTTGGCCAAGCAAGTTCAAGACGGATCTGCCTCCGTGCTACGACGGCACCCCCGACCCCGCGGAGTTCCTGCAGCTCTACGAGCTGAGCATCGAGGCGGCCAACGGCGATGAAAAAGTCATGGCGAACTGGTTTCCCATAGCTCTCAGGGATGGCGCTCGCTCGTGGCTCCTAAACCTGCCCGCGGGATCAATCTCCTCCTGTGGTGAGATGCACGACTACTTCATCGCCAACTTCCAGGGCACTCGCGACCGCCCTCCGGCCGCGGGTGACCTGCGCCGCATCGAGCAACAGCAGGGAGAGACCCTGCAGAAGTACATCCAGTGTTTCAACAATGTTCGCCTCAAGATCCCCAAGGTGACGGATGAGGCCATCATCTCAGCATTTTCTGATGGCGTCCGCAACATCGAGATGAAGGAGGAGCTCACCATCCACGAGGAGCTATGCACGGCTCTAGAGCTGTTCAACATGGCGACCAAGTGCGCAAGAGCTGAGGAAAGGGCGTCTCTCCCTCCTCGAGCTCCCTGCTCCTGACCCAGAAAAGAAGAAAGCCAAGGTCAAGGACGTGAAGCGCAAAGGAGTAGCCATGCTCGCGGTGGAGCCGGACACGAAGCGCGGCCGAGACCACCCCGAGTCGTCCAAGAGCAGCCGTCCATTCTGCGCCTTCCACAACGTACACATCCACAGCACCAATGATTGCCAAGAGCTCAGGGCCATCTGAGATGGACGCTTCGGTCGATGCCCCGAGTGCAATGACCGGGCTACGGCCAAGGAGGAGGACAAAGTGGAGGACACTAGGACGACCACAGCCCCCGCCAGGAGTGGCGTGACCAGCCTCATGAGGACCACTGGCAGGAGCAGCCTCATGAGGGCGCCTGGCGCGACCAGCCTCGCGAGGATTGTCCTCAGGGCAATCCTGGCCTCCCTCCGTTGCCTTCACCACCAAGAAGGAACGACGACCATAATCAAGACGAGGGGGCTGGGGGCTTCCAGGAGCCGTGTGCTATCGCCTGCATCTTGGGCGCTCAGGCCCCGGTTTCCTGACGCATCTTCAAGCAGTTTGCTTGTGAGGTGAACGCGGCCCTCCCCAGGCTCGAGGCCACGTGCCCGCTAAGGTGGTCCAAGTACGCCATCACCTTCAGCTCGGCGGACTAGCTCAAATGCGTGGCAACCGCCGGTGTCCTCCGGATGCTCTGTTCACCCGTCATTAGCAATGTCCAAGTCACCAAGACCCTCATGACGGCGGCGTGGGGCTCAGTGTCCTGTCCGTCGAGACGTTCGACATCCTTCAAGTGCCCTACGATTAGCTACAACCTACCAAGCCTTTCTCAGGAGTGACCGACGGCTCCACCACCCTGATAGGGCAGGTCCACCTCCCTGTCACCTTCGACCAACGCGACAACTACCGCACCGAGCTCATCGACTTTGACGTCGCCCACATCCGTGTGCCATACAATGCAATCCTTGGGTACCCAGCATTGGCCAAGTTCATGGCAGTGACCCACCACGGCTACAACGCCCTCAAGATGCCAGGAAGTAGCGGAATCATCATGGTCCCCTGCAAATAAAGAGATGCGGTGTGCTCCCTGGAGCGTGCCTTCCAAGCCGCAGCGATCAAAGACCCCGACAGCGAGGGCATCCAGTACCCTCCTGAGGCCGTCCCCAAGAAGAAGAAGCAACTACTCCGCACAGGGCCTCAGGAGAGCGGCGTCTCACGCGGCGCCACTTCAGGATCGGCACCAACACATGGGGCGCCTCCCTCCCTTGCATAGGAAGGCGTGCCCGGCGCCCTCCTCGGGCGAGGCTCGGGGGCTCTCTTCTGGAGGGCCTCAGACCTAGCCAACATCATGAGGGAGGCGCTCGGGCACCACATGGAGGCGTGCTTCGCTACACGCTTCCCTCAAGAGAGAGCTAGGCGAGAAGCGCCCGGTGGTCAGGAGTTCATTATCAAGGCTACCCAGGAGCTTCAAGAAGCAAGGATCATGCGCGGTGACCGCCGCCCACCACCCTGCGCAGCGCCCCATCCTGGCGAGGACAGCGGGCTGCGCGTCTGCGTCGACATTCCAGGGCTCAATATTGTTGGAAATATGCCCTAGAGGCAATAATAAATTAGTTATTATTATATTTCCTTGTTCATGATAATCGTTTATTATCCATGCTAGAATTGTATTGATAGGAAACTCAGATACATGTGTGGATACATAGACAACACCATGTCCCTAGTAAGCCTCTAGTTGACTAGCTTGTTGATCAATAGATGGTTACGGTTTCCTAACCATGGACATTGGATGTCATTGATAACGGGATCACATCATTAGAAGAATGATGTGATGGACAAAGACCCAATCCTAAGCCTAGCACAAGATCATGTAGTTCGTATGCTAAAGCTTTTCTAATGTCAAGTATCATTTCCTTAGACCATGAGATTGTGCAACTCTCGGATACCGTATGAGTGCTTTGGGTGTGCCAAACGTCACAACGTAACTGGGTGGCTATAAAGGTACACTATAGGTATCTCCGAAAGTGTCTGTTGGGTTGGCACGAATCAAGACTGGGATTTGTCACTCCGTGTAAACGGAGAGGTATCTCTGGGCCCACTCGGTAGGACATCATCATAATGTGCACAATGTGACCAAGGAGTTGATCACGGGATGATGTGTTACGGAACGAGTAAAGAGACTTGCTGGTAACAAGATTGAACAAGGTATCGGGATACCGACGATCGAATCTCGGGCAAGTATCGTACCGCTAGACAAAGGGAATTGTATACGGGATTGATTAAGTCCTTGACATCGTGGTTCATCCGATGAGATCATCGAGGAGCATGTGGGAGCCAACATGGGTATCCAGATCCCGCTGTTGGTTATTGACCGGAGAGCGATCTCGGTCATGTCTACATGTCTCCCGAACCCGTAGGGTCTACACACTTAAGGTTCGGTGATGCTAGGGTTGTAGGGATATGTATATGCAGTAACCCGAATGTTGTTCGGAGTCCCAGATGAGATCCCGGACGTCACGAGGAGTTCCGGAATGGTCCGTAGGTAAAGAATTATATATAGGAAGTGCTATTTTGGCCATCGGGACAAGTTTCGGGGTCACCGGTATTGTACCGGGACCACCGGAAGTGTCCCGGGGGTCCACCGGGTGGGGCCACCTGCCCCGGGGGGCCACATGGGCTGTAGGGGTGTGCGCCTTGGCCTATATGGGCCAAGGGCACCAGCCCCAAGAGGCCCATGCGCCAAGAGATGAGGGAAAGGAAGAGTCCTAAAGGGGGAAGGCACCTCCTAGGTGCCTTGGGGAGGATGGACTCCTCCCTGGCCACACCCTTCCCTGGAGGAAGGGCCAAGGCTGCGCCCCCCCTCTCCCTTGGCCCTATATATAGGGGGGGGGGGGGGAAGGGAGGGCAGCCACACCTAAGCCCTGGCGCCTCCCTCTCCCTCCCATGACACATCTCCCTCCTCCCGCAGTGCTTGGCGAAGCCCTGTTGGAATCCCGCTACTTCCACCACCACGCCGTCATGCTGCTGGATCTCCATCAACCTCTCCTCCCCCCTTGCTGGATCAAGAAGG